>NW_008338533.1:1379608-1381434 GCF_000622305.1 Nannospalax galili | reverse complement strand
CTTTTGGGCCACCCTGGCCAACAACTCAAAGGAAGGTATCTCCTGTCTGGCATTGTTTCTTGTTATGTAGCCTTTAGCTATACACATGGCCTCTTAAAAATTTTTATTGACCCCATTAATCTTTGGTTATACTTTCCTTTTGGGTGTTTAAGATGCTATAATTGACCCAGTTAAACCAATTTATTTTTAGTCTTAAGGTCTTTTGAGGATCTACTCCTCAGGGGTAACATGGGCTTGGGAGGAGCCCCTGGCTCCTTTCTTTTACCAGTTCCATCTATGTGAAGATAAGTCAAAGATCCTGCTCGACCATGGCTGGCTTTGCTTGGAAGCCTGGAGGAAATGTTTCCTCTGTGTTGAATCTCCTCTTTGTAGACTGGAAACTGGTTCAGGTCCATCTGGTGGGGTCTCCATAGCCTCCTTGATCAAGAGGACAGGAGATTTACCTCAGTTACAGGACATTTTGAGAGATGATCATAGTTCCCTGGAACTTAGTCGACCTAGGAGGGCAAGAAGCAAAAACTGTCCTTTATGTCCCTCTGTCCAAATTCGTATAGGCCTCAAAGTATGGCTGTTAAACATCCAGGACACTAGTCTGGTACATTAATTACCATATGCCATGTAGATAGAGCTTGGGCAAAGACCCAACGCTCTCAGATAAACCTTGCCTAGGCATATATTACATTCTTTGACCTGGTTGACTGAACTATGACCTAGAAATTTTAAGATTATGTGTATATTATTTTTGTCTCATCCTTTATATATCATAACAAACCTACACAGAGCATCACTTACTTAGGCTTTCTCATTTTTTCTATTTTGGAAAATATCTCCATTCCCATATCCTTTTAACATCTTTTACATTCTCATTTTCTTTTTTTAAAGTAATTATGGGACATAATAGCATTAACAAATAAATTTTCCATTGGTTGTGAAACTTTTTTCCTGGGGATGATAAGCAATGTTTATTCCCTTTCAAGGTTCTAGTGTCACACCAATGTTCCATTAAAGTTTTACTGGGGAAAAACTAACCCAATTTTTATCCATATCTCCCTTATTAAGGCCTGTTTCCTACAATTCTTCTCATTCAGGTTCTTTCTTTACCTTTACCTTTACCTCCCTGTTTCCTTTCCATTATCCTTGTTCCTGTAGTTATGTCTGGATACATACTCACTTATCAAGGTTTGGTTCTAAGATCCACATATGAGGGAGAACATATGTTGATTTTTTTTCTGAGGCTGTGTTACTTCACTTAGTATAACAGTTTCTAGTTCCATCCATTTACCTGCAAATATCATGAATTCATTTTTCTTTACTGCTGAGTAAAACTCCATCGTATATGTGAACCACATTTTCATTATCCACTCGTCAGTTGAGGGACACTTAGGTTGCTTCAACTCTTAGCTATTGGGAAAAGAACAGCAACAACCATGGATGTACAAGTGTCTCTGCAATAGGACGAGTTCTTTGGGTATATGCCAAGGAGTGGTATAACTGGGTCAAATGGTAGGTTCATTTGCAGTTTTTTAAAGAGTTCTTCACACTGCTTTCCATAGGGGTTGAACAAGTTTGCAGCCCCACCAGCAGTGGATGAGTGTTCCCCTTTCCCCACATCCTCTCCAACATTTGGTATCATTTGTTCTCTTGATCTTAGCCAGTCTGACTGGGGTAAGATCAAATCTTAAAGTGGTTTTAATTTTCATTTCCCTGATTATTAATGATCTTGAACACCTTTTAAAGATACTTCTTAGCCGTCTTTATTTTTTCTTTTGAGAACTCTCTGTTCAGGTCCTCAGCCCATCTTATAATTGGATTACTTCCTTTCTTTG
>NW_008338533.1:1378375-1379353 GCF_000622305.1 Nannospalax galili | reverse complement strand
TCTAACAGTTTCAGAGTTTCAGGCTTCACATTGAGGTCTTTGATACATTTGTAGCCGACTTTTGTGCAAGGTGAAAGATGGGGGTTTAGTTTCATTCTTCTACAGGTGGAGATCCAGTTTTGCCAGCACCATTTCCTGAACATGCTGTCTTTCCTCCAGTGAATGTTCTTGGCCCCTTTGTCAAATATCAGGTGGCTGAAATTGCATGTACTTATATTTGGGTCTTCAAGTATGTTCCATTGATCTATGGGTCTATTTTTATGCCAGTAACATGTTGTTTTTATGACTGTAGCTCTGTAATACAGTTTAATAGCTGGTATAGTAATACCCCCGGCATTGCTCTTAGTGCTCAGGGTTGCTTTGGCTATCCGAGATCTTTTGTGCTTCCATATGAAACTTAGGATATTTTTTCCCAATTCTGTGAAAAATGTCATGGGGATTTTGTTTGGCATTGCATTGAATCTATATGTGACTCTTGGTAGTATGGTCATTTTCACAATATTAATTCTTCCAATCCATGAGCACGGGAAGTCTGTCCATCTTCTGAAGTCTTCCTCAATTTCTTTCTTTAAAGATTTAAAATTTTCATTGTAGCGCTCTTTAATGTCTTTGGTCAGGTTTATTCAGATATATATATTTGCAGCTATTGTGAAGGGGAGTGTTTCCATGTGCTTTTTCTCTGATTCTTGTTATTGGGATATAGAAAGGCTATAGACTTTTGTAGGTTAATTTTGTAATCTGCCACTTTACTGAACATGTTAATAATTTCTAGGAGTTTTCTGGTGGAATTTTTGGCATCTCTTAGATATATTATCATATCATCTGCAAAAAGGGATAATTTGAGCTCTTCTTTTCCAATTATTACTACTTTAATTTCCTTCTCTTGTCTTACTACTCTTGCAAGAGTTTCAAGTACTATGTTAAAGAGAAGTGGGGATAGTGGGCAGCCTTGTCTGGTTCCTGATTTCAATGGGAATG
>NW_008338533.1:1376717-1378265 GCF_000622305.1 Nannospalax galili | reverse complement strand
ATATGATTTATGACATTTATTGACATGTATATTGAACCATTCCTGCATCTCGGGTATAAAGCCAACTTGTTCATGGTGGATGATCTTTTTAATGTGTGTCTGTATGTGGTTTGCAAGTATTTTGTTGAAATTTTTTGCATCTATGTTCATTAAGGATGTGAGTCTATAGTTTTCTTTTGTGGTTTTATATTTACATGGCTTTGGTACTAGAGTGATGCTGGCTTCATAGAAGGAATTTGGAAGTTCTCCCTCCATTTCTATCTTTTTGAATAACTTATGTAGTATTGGATGTAGATCTTCTTTAAATGCCCAGTAGAATTCTGCTGTGAATCCATCTAGTTCTGTGTATTTTTTAGTCAAGAGGTTTTGTATTACTGTTTCCATTTTTTTATGTGTTACAGGTCTGTTTAAGCTGTTAATGTCTTCTTGGTTTAGTTTTGGTGGTTCCATGCCTTTAGATACCAGTCTATTTCTTTTAGGTTTTCAAATTTAGTAGCACATAGGTTTTTAAAATATTCCCTTATAATGTTTTCGATCTCTTTGGTGGATGTTTCCACTTTCATCTCTGATTTTGTTGATTTGGAGGTGCTCTTTCTTTCTTTTGGTTAACTGGGCTAGTGGTCTATCAATCTTGTTTATCTTCTCAAAGAATCAGCTCCTGGATTAGTTGATTATTTGTTTTGTTTTCTTTGTTTCTATTTCATTAGTTTCTGCTCTGTTTTTTGTTCTATCTTCTTGTCTGCTGGGTTTGGGTTTCAAATATTGTTGCTTTTCAAGTGTGTTGAGTTACAATGTTAAGTCATTTATTTGTGTTCTGATTTTTTGATGTAGGCACTTAGAGCTATAAACTTCCCTTTATGGACAGCTTTCAATGTATCCCAGAGGTTTTGTTGTGTTGTATTGTCTTTTTTGTTTAGTTCCAGGAATACTTTTATTTCTTTCTTAATTTCTCTTTTGACCCATTCATCATTCAGGAGTGTGTTGTTTAATCTCCATGTGTTCATGTGGTTACTGGGGTTTCTTCCGGTGTTGCTTTTAAGCTTTATTGCATTGTGATCTGATAGAATGCAAGGGATTATTTCAATCTTTTTGTATTTGTTGAGATTTGTTTTGTGCCCCAGTACATGGTCAATTTTGGAGAAGGTTCCATGGGGTGCCGAATAGAAAGTATATTCTTTGGTGCTTGGGTGGAATACTCGGTAGATGTCTGTTAGGTCCATTTGATATATGGTATTGTTTAATTCAGATGTCTCTCTGTTAACTCTCTGCCATGTTGACCTATCTAATGGAGACAGTGGTGTATTGAAGTCCCCTACTATTAATGAGTTAGGATTAATCTGGGTCTTAATGTCCTATAGTACGGTTTTTATGAAGCTGGGTGCACCACAGTTTGGTGAGTATATGTTCATGACTGTAATATCTTCTTGATTCATTGTTCCTTTGATCAAAATGAAGTGGCCCCCTTTGTCTCTTCTGATTAATTTTAGTTTAAATCTATTTTGTCAGATATTAGAATTGCTATGCCTGCTTTTTTCTTAGTACCATTTG
>NW_008338533.1:1355022-1376636 GCF_000622305.1 Nannospalax galili | reverse complement strand
AAAAAGATGGGTTTTGTTTCTTAATCCATTCACCTAGTCTGCATCTTTTGATTGGGGAGTTCAATCCATTGATATTTAAAGTTTTTAATGAAAGATATGTATTGAATCCTGTCATTTTTATTTTTGTTCACATTCTTGATATAGCTGTGCATTCCCACAGTTATACCTTCATTGAATTTCTTTCTGCAACCCCTTGGGTATAGTCATTCCTTTCTTCAGCTCTTTGTATTGCTTCCAGAACTCTCTGAAGGGCTGGTTTTGTGGACATGAACTCTTTCAGCCTATTTATGTCATGGAAGATTTTTCTTTCCCCTTCGACTGTAGTAGACATTTTGGCTGGCTATAGAAGTCTGGGTTATCATCTGTGGTCATTTAGAGCTGGGAATACTTTGGTCCAGGCTCTTCTGGCTTTCATAGTTTGCACTGAAGAAAAGTCAGCTGTAATCCTGATGGGTTTTCCTTTATATGTGACTTGTTATTTTTCTTTAGCAGTTTTCAGTATTCTCTCTTTGTTCTGTATATTTAATGTTTTTACTGTGATGTGCCATGGAGAGTTTCTTTTCTGGTCTTGTCTCTTTCGTGTTCTATATGCTTCTTGTATTTGTATGGGCATGCCTTTTTTTAGTTTTGGGAAATTTTCTTCTACAATCCTGTCAAAGATCTGTTCTATACCATTATCTTGGGATTCATCTCCTTACTGTATGCCTATGATTCATAAGTTTTTTTTTAATGGTGTCACACAATTCCTGCATATTCCATTCTTGTGTTTTCTTAAATTTTTCATAATCTTTGCTTGAGTGGTCTAGTTCATCCACTTTATCTTCCAGTCTTGATATTCTGTTTTCCATTTCATTCATCCTATTGGTGAGGCTTTCTCCTGTCATTTCTAATTGGCCTACTGAGTGGTTCACTTCCTTCTTCATTTCAGCCTGAGTGTTCTTCAATATTTCTAACTCTTTTCTGAATTCATTCCGAAGTTTATCCCTATCTTCCTCCAGTCCTTTGATTTCTTTGTGTGTTCTTTAAATTCACTGAATTCTCTTATCATGTTTATAACTGTTCTTTTGAGTTCCATGTCTTGTGTTATCTCTAGTGAGTTTTCATTATAGTCCTCTAGAGGACTATTTGTACTTGGTGGGGATATATTATTTTGGGTTTCATGTTATTATTTTTTCTCTGTGGCTTTGACATGTGAATTTCTTTTTAGTTTCTGATTCTTGTGTGAGACTCAAGCCTTCCTTTGTTGAGTTTAGATCTGCTTCTTTTTGTAAACTTTATGTGCCTTTGTGGTTTACTTGTTGGGCATGAAAAGCTGGTTGGTCTAGGCTTCAGGTTCTCTCTTTTGATTTTATATTGGAGTGGCCTAATTGCTTTTGTCTTCAGGAGTTCCCACAGAGGCCTAAGTCAGATGAGGCCCAGATGCTCTCAGGCTTTCTCCTAAGCTCTGGACCCCTCTAGGAAAGATGCTGCCCTCACAAATTTGGGGGCTGTGCTGGCCTTAGAGAAGGGCCCAGGATAGATGCTGGTCTCAGGAAGTTGGTGGCTATGCGGGACCAAGCCCAGAGGGTTTCTGGGGGCCGTAGGGAGGAACTGGGATGGTCCGGATGCAAAGGATCATGAAGCAGTCGTTGCTGTGGGCAGAGGTTAGCCCCGGTGTTTGGGGTGCCAAGACAAGAAATGGGCCTGTACCCAGGCTAGGAGAAGAGACCCGGCAGGGGAGCTGGGAGGGTGAAGGAGGCTGAGGGAGTCAAGGCATGGTGAGCATGCTGGACTTACCCAGGGCATGTGCTGGTACCAGAACACTGGAGGCTGTGCAGCTCAGGAAGCAAAGGGAGATGAGGGCGGGGCCCAAATATAACTTCTTTTTGTTGATTGTCCTGTCGCTGTCCCCCCACCCGCCCCTGCTCCTGACCCTCCTTGTTCCATTCCACCTGCCATGGCCTCTGACCTCTCTTCACCTCACTCCTGTTCCATGACCTCCCTTCCATCACCAACATCACATCTCCATCTCATGGCCTGCTTTCTAATTTGGTGCCCTATTCACAACCCACATGTATACAATACATACACACTAAAATCCAGAACCTACATATGACAGAGAACATGCAAAGTTGCTTTAGGTCATGGTATTTTATTACAGCAACGGAAAAGTGGCTAACACACCCACCAAGAGCTGCAAGGAGCACTCCAGGAACAAAAGCGACCTGGAAGTTTAGCTTTTAAGCTTGTCTTCAGTGTGACTGCCTTCCAGGAGGCTTCCTGCGGGGCGGTGGTAGAGACTAAACCCTAACGAGCCAACAGAGTGATGGGCGAGTAACGCGAGGGCCGGCTTCCTGCCTTCTCTTAGTAGTTCCAGCAGAAGCCTTTTCCAGCCCAACCAGGGCCCCTTCAATTGACCCAGGACACATGCCAGCTTGGAGCTGTGACTCATCAGCACAGCCTTCTTTAAGTTGGCCAATCCAACATTCGGAAGGGAAAACTACGAAGACCCTTAAATCCAGGGCCTCCCCAGGGGACTTTGGAGCTTCAGTTCCCTGTTCCGTTCTGACCTGGTAGAAAGCTTTTCTCTTGTGAACGTAGGTATGGATGTGACTCCACCTTTCAACAAAGCGTGTTTGCCCGTTGTTCTCTACTGGTCTGAGTTTTTTTCTGACTTTTAATTCTTTAACTGGCCGAGAAGACGGACCTCTCCCCTTGACAGTGACCACCCTGGATCCTGTCGCCATGGCAGTGGGAAGAGCTAAGGCGGGTCGGTAAGTGTGTGAGGACGAACGAGGCATTCCCGCCGGGAGGTAAGGTCCACGGAACGTTCCTGTCGGTGTGTGGGAGAGCTGAGGTCTCACGGTTTGATCTGTTTGGTTCAGCAGTCGGCAGCAGCACCCTGGCCGAGGTGGAGGCCCGGCCTACCTGGTGCTAGCTCTGCTTCCACGCCCCGCCTTTGCACCTGCGGTATATCTTTACGTGCGTCCCTTGAAGGAACAACGGATAATCTGTACTTTGGGGTGTGTGTTGCTTAGCTGAGCAGCATACTAAGGTTTGATTGGTGCTTTCTGTTTTCCTCAGAATTATGTTCAAATTTTCACAATACTGCTTGTTGTTTTAAGAGTGGAGAGAGGAAAAGAATGGACCATGTGGAAAGATAGAGACTAGTAAGAGTGCTCCAGCTGGACCGCGTTGGTTGTCAACTCGGCACACCTGGGAAGAGGGAGCCTCAAGTGAGGCACTTCCTCCATGGGATTGGCCTGTGGGCTTGTCTGTGGGGCCCGTTCTTGATAACTGATGTGGGAGGGCCCAGCCTATTGTGGGTGGTGCCACTCCTGGGAATGTGGTTCTAGGTTGTAAGAGAAAGCAGGCTGAGCACAGGCCAGAGGAGCAAGTCAGTAAGCAGGGTTCCTCCATGGTCTCTACTTCAGCTCCTGCCTCCAGGTTCCTGCCCTGACCTGCCTCCATGATGAACTGTGATCAGGACATGTAAGTCAAACAAGCCCTTTCCTTCCCTAGTTGGTTTTGGTCAGAGTGATTTCTTCACAGCATTAGAAAGCTAACTAGGACATTGCTTCTGTCCTGTAGTTCCCAAATGTCCACCAAGGATACTTCCATGGGGTTATGGAGTTAATTTCACATGCCTCCATCTATCAAGATCCTCTGGGTTCACGATGTATTATGTGACAGCATCAATATAACTGTTGTTCCCTTACTGAAATATGTCATAGCCCCTCGAGGGCCTGGTCCCCACCTTCCTGCAGTGCTTCCCTGCATGCCACCTTTAGGGATAAACTGAATGGCTGTGTCTATACCTCATGAAGTGGATTATGTGTTCTCTATTTCCTCCAGAAGTGATCAAATGCCACCTTACTGCATCATGTTGAAGGCTTAGTTCTCAGTGCCTGTTACAGGCACTTCATCAGATGGGTAATGTGAGGGCTGGTCAGCAAAGGCAGCTTGGAAAGCAAGGGATAGTGGACTGGTGGGTGCTCAGCAGCCGCCTGGGCTGAGGCAGTCGAGGAGGCATCTTTGGGGCTGAACTATCTGTAGAATTCCAGCCAGTCTCCATGCAGTGAGCCCCTGCCTGCCTCACCTCCACCTTCCGCTTTTTCTTGGAGACTTCCGCAGGACACACCTGCTGTCTTCTCAGCTGGGCCATTCTACACTGGGAACTAGGCCCACGGCTCCTCTTCCACTGTGACACCACATCTGAAGTGACCTCGGCTCAGTCTACCCCAGCAGCGATCTTGGTTATAAAGAAGCATCTTTCCACATTTCTTTTCTCTCATCCTATCCAGGTTTTGGGAGGTTAAGATACATTTACTTGATTTATTTTGGTGTATCGACCTGACCAGGCTAGGGCTTAAAAAGAGACAAACTTGAGAATACCAAGTTTTAGAAAAGTGTGCTTTCACTGTATAAAATATTTTTATATACAATTGACAGTCAACATAAGCATTATATTTAATTATATTTGTGCTTTAATTCTGTGAGATCTTGGGAACGCTATAGTTTCATATTTAATTTTCATCTTTCTAGTCTTGATTAGCATATGATAATTTATGAAGTAATGATTTTAAGTAATGGGTTTTATTAGGACATTTCCACCCACGTGTAATACATGTGTTTCTTACTCCTTTCTCCCCTTCCCGTCTACATCCCTAATAGTCTTCCCTTTACTACCATGACCTTTTCCTTTTCTAAATCCCACGTGTAGAGAAGCATCAATATCTATCTTTCTGAGCCTGGCTTTGAGCTACTGTGCCATTTCACTGGAAATGATAGGGCTTTGTTTTTCTTCATGGCTGAATAAAGCTCCATTTTGTGTGTATGTGTGAGTGTGTATGTGTGTGTGTGTGTGTGTGTGTGTGTGAGCTTGCATGCACGCACGCGCACACACACACACATATCTTCATTTTGTTTATGCATTCATCTATCAATGGACGTCTGGGCTGATTCAGTATCTTGACTGTTGTGAACAGACCCTGGAGCCTTAAATGTTGAATAGCATATCTTAAAAAACAAAACAAAAACAAAAAACCAAAAGTGGGTGTATGGGCTTGAAGGTGTTTGTTTCAACATATAGTACAGTCTTTGATGAAGGGAAGCCAAGCCAGGAGCTCAAGCAGGAGCCTAGAGTCAGGAACTGAAGGGGACATTATGGAGGGACACTGCTCACTGGCTTGCTTCCCCTTGGCTTGCTCAGTCACCCTCCTTGTACAGCCCAGGCCCACCTGCCAGGGATGGTGCTGCCACATTGTACTGGGTCCTCTTACATTAATCAGAAATCACAAAAATGCCCCACAGACATGGCCACTGGCCAGTCTGGTGAAGGAAATTCTTTAATTGCAGTTCCTTCTTCCCAAGGGACTCTTTTTATTGAGTCTACAAAAAGCTACCTGGCACATGTAACGTAGACCACAGGGCATCTTCCTATGAAATACATGTTGTTACTTGAGCCACAGACCAAGTTCAGTGTGCTAACTGTATGGACTTTCATCAGTTGGTCATATCTAACTTGTGTGGCAAGATATGAGGTGGAGTTCTAGCCTCTGCTGTCTCCAGCAAGGATGGAAGTCAGGCTGTGTACAGGTGTAGTCAATATATGTAGGTATATGCAGGTGCATGTACACAGGTGTATATGCGCAGGTGTGGGCACAGGTATGTGCAGGTGCATGTATGTAGGTGTATGTGCAGATATGTGCAGATGTGTCCAGGTGTGTGTGTGTGCAGATATGTTCATATCAGTGTATGAGTATGTAGGCTGTGTCATATTGAACTTGTTTAGCTATTATGTTATATTTAGAAGACTTTTACAGCAGTAGACACTGTTGACTAGACGCAAATGATTGCCATTTTGATTTCTTTAATCCTCAAAGCTATCTTAACTATAAATGATCCAGAGTCCCACTGGAAGAAAGAAGCGATTACATAACCCAGATGGCAAGTGTGAAATTGCTATATTATGGTGAATCTTTTTCTAATTTTTTTTCTCATGAATACAAATTCTAGTCAAAGTCAGCAGCTTATCGATCAGCAGAAAAAGCAAAAATCTCAGCAGCCAGGATAGTATAAACATTGAACCAGTTTCCAATCTTCAAGTGTTTATTACAGTTCTAAGGTTTCTGGAATAATTATTCCCTTGGACCCAGTGGAGAAACCAGGGGAAATGGAATGAAACCAAGAATTGCCTCAGACAGTGAAAGAGAAGCCATAAAACATTGGCAAATGGAGAAGGGTTTATAGATTAGGCTGTGAACGTCAAAACTCCATTGAAGGTTGAAGATTGCTCTTTCTCAGTTGTTGGAGAAGAGATCAGCACTGAGAAGTCAGAGCACCAGGAAATAATGAGCAGGAGACCAGAGTGTGCCAGCTGCTCTGCTCCGCCCCAGGAAAACAAGCCAAAAGCTTCCCTTTGGTTTCTGCTCCTGGTAAGGAAGTTTTGGAAATGCGCTAACTTCACTGGGTCTGACTTTTTCTAAAATACTCACATTTGAGACCAGCAGCATTCATAGAACTCGGAATCCTACGTTGTTTCTGTGAGGAAGTGATAACCGTTGATGCTTTCTGTGCCGCTCAAAACACAAGGTTAATTTATGGTAGAACTTTGTAACACGTTTTTTTCCTGGCTCATGAGCAGTAACTCACCCATTACCTCATTAATTAACAAGTGGGATGGTATGTGAAAGCAGTTCAGCCACCGTGAGGTGCTAAGCAGAGCCCCAGTCCTAAGAAGCTGGCTGCTTAATGTAGGAGACATGTCGACGCAATGAGAAGTTTGGTGACTGTTGGTTATTTCATAAATCCTATAAGAAGAATGATGTTGTCCTGTTCATCATAATAAACCCAGTGTTTCATGTGATAAATACTGAATATTGAATAAACATTCTTATAAATAGTTCAGTAACTTGAACAGTGAATAATAAAGAAATGTGTCACAGTGGACTCTGTGAAGAAGTGTGGTGACCTCAGACTGAGGGGACACTAGAAGCAAAGTCACAGACAGCAGACCAGGAGACAGAGTGCGGGAGCCTGAGAAAAAGACAGGTCAGATAACAGAGGACTGCTCCATTTCTTAAAGTCACTGGAGGGGCGTGGACATGTGATGTGGCAGTGGCTGACCACAGCAAGCGTTGTTTCTTTGCTCATTTTACATGCCGATGGTTTCGTCTCCTGCTGTGGCGGCTTCTGGCTGGGTGTTCAGATCTGCCTGCACATTCTAGGGTGCTGACCCTAGGGACCCTCTCCAGAGCATATCCTTAGGACAAGGGACAGTTCAAATTTGTCACAGCTGTCCAAGCCAGTTAGAGGACTGAAGCTATTTCAGTGTTCAGAGCAGAGAACCCTTCTTTGAGGAATGGTAGGGCATGCTATATAATTATTTTGTAGGGGAGTGGTCACCCAAGTTACCACGGAGGGTTTCCAGCAGGCAAGCTGCTATTACGTTACTAAATAACACAGAAATCAGAGACCTTTGGGATCCTGTGTGCCGTGGGATAGTTGGGGTTCACAATGGCTAAATAATACTGCTAATAATGAAAGCAGATTATTCAGCCACGATACAGAAGTAACTCATAGCAGGGTGCTGTGTGGGAGGGAGGGTCGCTTTATTCTGACCTATGCACCGATCGAGAAGGAATGCTTCCTTCCTTGCTGTCTCTCAAGCAGTCACACTGATGGGACAGATCTTCAGCATGCAGACACTCAGAGAGCTTTCAGATAGAGTCCTCAGGCTTGATGTGACACTCAGGTTGGAGACAGTGAGGCCCTTGTGGGGCTGCAAGCTGTATTGCCAGCCCTTTGCAGGAATGGTTGGAAAGAAAATACCTTCCCCAGGGAAACAGTTCAAAGCCATCCACCATTCTGTGACTGCACTCATTAATCCTCTTTACACCCAGTGTTTGGGACTGACCACCCCTTATAATGAGGAAATGCAAACCCTCCTTGGGAGCCATTGAAGAAATGAGAATAATCCAGGGTATGTACAACATACGGGTGTCTATAGATGTGTGAACCTGGGTATTAAGATGAGAGACTTTGGGGGCTGGAGACAAGGCTCTACTCTGTTAGCTGAACAGTCCTGCAGAAGCCATTGGAGCCACTGGAGTCTTTCATTTCTTCATTTTTGAAATATGAGCAGCAACACTTTGTTTCTTTATGAACACAGTTTCTTGGAGATGAGAATTGAGGGGAGATGGCTGTATATCAAGACCAGAGTCTTCATCCAGACCACTAGGCTTAACTCTGGTGCCCTCACCTTCTTGAATGCTTGGCTACTTTAAGCAAGTTTCTTAACATCTCTCTCGGGGAGATGGCTGTATATCAAGACCAGAGTCTTCATCCAGACCACTAGGCTTGGCTACTTTAAGCAAGTTTCTTAACATCTCTGTGGTCTATAAACTACCAACATGCTTGTTTCAAAGGCTCATGTGAAATCCATATTTAAGTGTCCTGTTGTCAGCTATTTATATTTCCCAACCCAGACATGGACATTTATTTAGTTTCATTTTTGTGTCATATCAGGCAGGGATAAATTGCTTTTTAAATGCATGTAAGATTAGAACCGTTTAAGCTTACAGTTTTGTTCAACACCTGATGCTATGCCAACATCTGGTGCATTTCACCTTCAGGGACAACATGGAGTTAGGTGACTTGACTCACCCACCATCCCCTCACATCCTGCAGCAGTGGGTGGCACTTAGTTCTAATGAGGAAATGCTAGCCCTCCTTACCCAAGTTTCCATATGGATCTGGTTGCTCAGCAGCGGGCCCCTGAGTTTGGATTGCCCCTTACTTTGAATATTCCCGTGTTCAGCTGCTAAAGCTTGCTTTCCAGGTGTGGGTTGGTCCTCCAAATATCCAAGTCTATGAATTTCACAGGTGCCTGTGTGGACCGGGTGGCATGGGTGTTCGGCATCTGTGTCTTTGTAAGCAGAAAGTGAGGTCCGTCTCACACAGCGAACTGTCTGCAGTCACCAGCCTCAGGGCGTCAGTGACGGTGGCTCACCACAGCTGCACACACACTGTGCTCTGTGAAGCACTCATGGCTACGAAGCCATTGCACACTTAGGAACTCCTCCAAATATCCAAGTCTATGAATTTCACAGGTGCCTGTGTGGACCGGGTCACATGGGTGTTCGGCATCTGTGTCTTTGTAAGTAGAAAGTGAGGTCCATCTCACACAGTGAACTGTCTGCAGTCACCAGCCTCAGGGCGTCAGTGACAGTGGCTCACCACAGCTGCACACACACCATGCTCTGTGAAGCACTCATGGCTACGAAGCCATTGCACACTTAGGAATGCTGAGAAAGAGGCAGAGCTCACAGGAGATGTCGGCCAATACTTCTCCACCATAGTAGATACCATGGCCAGAGGCGAATTAATGAATGGGGGTTTGTGTGCTCTTGCTCAGCTGTGCACTAGAGTTTAAACAATTCTACATCTTTTCTTCGGGCCTGGCTGCTGTTCTCTGTAAATGGCTGTTTTTGTGTGAGCTCTCACGCAAAGATGCTAAGTGGTGTGTGTATTTTTTTGTGCGTGCAAGACAGTGTTGTGCAGGACCAAAAACAGCTTCAGCAACCTCTTGAAATTGCTTTCCCCATCTGCCTTTCTCTAATGACACACTCTGGGGTAACTGACTCTATTTGTACCTAAGTTTGTCATCTGTAAACTGGGCTGTTTATAGGGCTTTAGCTGGGATGAACTGAATCAATATATGTAAAACATCTAGAATTGTGCCTGGCACAAGGTAAATTAAAATCCCATGTATTTTAGCAATTGTTATGGGAAACTAGATATCTAGACTCCAGAATCTTGAGTTTATGTATGTCTTGTGCAATTAGAGAAGAATATTAAGCCTAAATATTTTAAGCTTTAAATACAAAAATACTGGTTTGCCAGCCCTGCAAAACTTCAGGAAAAAGTTAACTACATGAAAGCATTATGAACAGCACACTTTCCCCTAAATCCAGTATATAAACGGTTACCGACACTGTTTAAGAGTCTGTCATGAGTACCTATACATCACTGTGAGAGTCTTGGTAATTTGACTGATAGGGCTTGAGAGCTGTGCTTAGCCATAAGGGCCTCTTCTGCTAAAAGGTAAATTGTTTTAATTGTTGAAGAACTGTCTTTTCAGGAACACCATAAAAGACGGGTTTCTTCCTTCTATTTCTTCGGAGGTTCATCTCCACACTGCCTGGTTGGCAGGCAGCCATCCACCCTCACAGCTGGTGTGAAGGGAGTGTGCACCTCTGTGTGCAGCAAGCCTTGGGAGTGAGGAGAGGGAGGGGACCTGAAAGGCAGCCTGCCAGCCGGCTCTTCTTGACGCTCGTCAGCTGCCATGTGTTGAGTTTGCTGAATGAGGCCACTAGCTCTTCCAGGTAGAAATTCCTATACCCAAGAGATTAGTTCCCACCCTGGCCTCAGATGGGAGGAAATAACAAGGAGCTTGTGTTGCACTCATGATACCCTTCCTGTCTGTTTGACCCGGACACAGTTCTGCTTGTCATGACCTTGTAGCACAGAGCACACGTGTGGCCATCATGGGACATGAACTGAACTGTACTTGGGGTATAAAAGGCAAAACTTTCCTTTGCTTGGAACCTTGCTTTAGAGTGCTATCTCTCAGGGGCACTGTGCTGGTGCAATAGCTGCTCCCTACTTGGTTTGTGGCCTTTGGGGTCCTGTGCTCTCTTCTAGGCCGGCACCACCTTCACTGCATGAGCGATCACTGGCTTGCATGCTGCCACTACTATAAATTTTTTCTTTTCTATTTTTTTCTTAAACATAATTTTCTACTTTTTTGAGTTAAACATCCTTCCAATGAATGAACATATACAAAGTGTTCACTTTCTAGAAAGTCACTGCCCTCCAACCTCAGTGTCCTCATGATTTCTCTACGAATTGTCACGACCCTTCTTCAAACAGGAAGAACAGAATGGAAATGTGAGTTGGTTTCTAGTTTCTGAATGTGTGTGTTGTCTGCATGTGCATGCAGGTGCATCCGCTCGTGTACATGTGGGAGGTCAGACGGGTGTCTTCCTCTGTCACTTCCACCTTATTTTTTGAGAGTCTCCCACTGAATCTGGAACTTGCCATATCAGATAAACCAGTCAGCGTGCCCTGGGGATCCACCCCACCACAGCACCTGGGTTGCACATGCACAGAGCAATGCCGGGCTTTTATGTAGATGCCCAGCATCTGAGCCTCTCATGCTACAGGGCAAGCATCTTATCCACTGAGCCATCTCTTCATCTCTGGTTGTCAGTCTTGACATGAGAAGCTTTTCATGCCATAGTTACTGCTTTACTAAAAATATAATACTGAAACATGTAACTTTCATTATGAATCTTTGTTTCATCTAAGTGTATGTTCTATTAAGAGAATCCAAGCCAGACATGGTGGCATGCAGTTGAAATCCCAGCATCCCAGAAGCAGAGGCAAGGGAATCACAAGGAGTTCAAGGTCAGCCTAGGATACATAATGAGAGTCTGTCTCACAAAATGAAGGACTGAATCTTTAGCTCAGTTCCAGAGCATTTACCTAGCATGAGCAAGGTTCTTTGTAGACCCCTCAGAAGTCCTGATCAATTTCTCTAAGAAAGGTGAAGTAATTGAGTTAGTGGTGGTGGTTCAAGTCCCAGAAGAGAAGTTAGGCAGTGGGACAATAGTAGAGCATCAATGGTGTGATGCAGCCAAAGTTTCTCTCTTGACTTTTGAAGTCTTCAGCAGATCTTCGTGAATTTCGAGGTGGCCCCTTCCCGTCTCTGTGCTCACCCAGCCACTGCAACAGGTAGTCATTTTCTGTGATTGTCATCCTGGGTAGAGGGACCACTTCTCCCCAGTGGGCATGAATGGGAAAGGAAATCGGTAGCTCTGAACTCTGCTCATAGACAAAAGCTGTTTACTCTGTAAGTTACAGCCACAGCCTTGGGTTATGCAGAGACAGTCCTGATGGAAGAAACTAAGCATTATCACTGGCCCAAACCCTGCCTAGCCCACCCCGGAGGGTGTGGAGACTTGAGGGTCAAGGACAGGGTATCAGGAGGGATATTGCTGACCCTATTTCTATTCTCTTCCCACTGAACACACTCATTCAGCTTTGTGATGTACATGGTTCGTGTTAAAGGAAAATGAATTCAGTGAACTCCACAGTGGCTGGAAAACACCAAAGTATGTTGTAAATTACTGGAATTAGCTCCCCACGTCTGTCTTGGCCCTCATCCTATTTGGTTTATAAAGAGTTACTGGCTTGCAATCTTTTACCTTTCAGTGACAACAGTAAAGCACTGAGACATGTTTTCACTTGTCCTGTTATTGATGGGGATACAAAGATGAGCTTGGCAGAGTGTTCACACACTGAGAGTACAGTGGAGGGCAGAGGCCAGCACTCAGAGGACATAATTACTGTGAACTGAGGGACACTCCAAGATACAGAGAAGGAGAGGGAGAGTGAGCTATGGACTCTGGTGAGGATTGTGGCTGTGAGACCAGGAAAGACTTCGCAGCAGGGGGCGTGGGGCCAGCAGGCTGATGGGAGATAAGATTTTTGGCACAGAGGCCCAGGCATACTTCTCTCAGGTCTCAGAACTAATAACTAAGTTGTTTTAATCTTCTAGAAATAATGAAGCTAAATATTGATCAGGCTACTTGCTTTGATTTTGCTAATAGGAGCTACAGCTATAAGTTGGAGTCTCCCCAGAACAAATGTCCATGTTTGTGGGCTGCACCTTTACTTCTGACATGAATCGTTTTTCCATAACATGGAAAAAGATCCAGTTGTGTATTTCTCTGTAAGTCACCTCTAATACCTATGTCAACTCCACAAGAAAGAATAAAGTATTTGGTAGGATCATACATGGCTTGTTTTTCTTCTGGAAGGGTGAACATGGGGACGTGCTGTATGACAGTCACCAGCATCACATGGAAGATGGACTGGAGATGTGGCTGCATCTTGGGAAGTACTTAGGATTTCTTTCATTTGTGGAGTTAAAAAAAGTTGTGTAGGAAGACAGTAGCTCTGGCCTTGTTAAGAGAGAAAGAACTAGATCTGATTCAGGAGGTAGTTTGTAGGTGTTCCCTGAGAGATGGGAGGCCACCTTGGATATCAAGAATGATTCTAGAGGCCTGGCTTGAGTCCCTGACAGGTGAGCACAGTCCACACACTGCTGGTAGGGAGAGGCCTGGACAGGTGCCTCTTAACTAGATAGGACTAGCTCGGTTAGGAGCGAGCTCATAGCCGTGCAATGGCAAGTGACGAGGCTCTGAGGCAGGAACTAGACTGTAGGAGGCGGTGGTAACCCTGAGCTGGACTGAAGTCTCCATGTTGACTGTCCTCTCACAGATGGATTACGTGGCTTGAGGTCATTTTCCAAGTAGAGGCCTATCCCAAACCAGTATTGCTACCATGTAGCCCCAAGAATTACAGTGGTATTCCAGGGAATTTATGATACATGGGCATGAATACAGAATGCTAATTGAATAATGGTAAAATTAAAATTAAGTAGCTTTTGGTAAAATATTAAAATTGGCATACATGTTCTCCTTTGTGTTTCAGAAATGCCAGGATTTGTACATTTTGGGGGATAGTCTGACCTATCTGTACTCTGTGGAGTCTGTTCCCTGACGGTGGAAAATCATGAACACTCATTCACAAGCTGAGGATGCTGGATGTGATTGTCAGGTAATCACTGAGAACTTTGGTAAACAGACAGGAGAGACGGCTTTCTAAGCGCTGCCAGTGAAATGTCAGGAATTATTCAAAAGCATGAACTGTAGAGGGCTGTAGCCAGAATCAGGGGTACATGTCTACCAGACATACCCAAGAGGTCTATGAGCAGAAATGTTATTAAAGAATTATGACTCATCTCTACAATATATTACTAAATTATGACGTAGATATGCATTCAATTTTATAGAAACAATATAGTTTTAAAATTTTTAATTGAGGTTTTGTACATTTCATTCAACAGTTTTTAATCAAATTTAGACACCCTCCTCCATCCATGCCGCCACACTCCGGCTCCCTCCACACCAAACCTCGTGTGTCTGCCATACTTGTTAAGGCCTATCTAGTCAAGCATTTGTACCCAGATGTCCTTCGATGCCAGTTCTTTCACTGGAGTCTAGTCAGCCTATCTAGAGAGCATCAGTAAGATCAATTCTTGTCCAGTGGTAATCAGTCTTCAACAGTTCCCAGGCTAGGGACGGCCCGCTGCCCATTTCCTTCGCTCCACTCTGGGCCTTGTCTGATTGGGTTGGCATGGGTCCTGTGCTCAACGCCACCATTGCTGCAAGTCCACACGTGCAAGCTTCCAGCTGCCTGGAAGCCTCTGCTTCCCTGTGTTCATGGACCAACCCTGGTTCTTACAACCTTTCTGCCCCCTGTTCCACAATGGTCCCCGAGTCATGGGTGAGCGAGGTTTAAAATAGGAGTCCTGCCCAGGGACACACACTCTGCAGGCTCTTATTCTCTAGAACTTGGCCAGTGGTGACCTTCTGTGTGCATCACACTCTGTTGTATGAGGGAACTTCACTGTGAGAGTTGAGGGGTGCACTAGTGTTCTCTCTACCCCTGTTCTGCTGTGTTCTATGAGCCTTAGGCATAGGGGTTCCACTGTGTTACCTAGTACTGGGCATCTCTTAGGCATGTATTTTCTATGTGTGACCAGTTATGAAACTCTGTAGTGGCTTCCATCTGTTGTAAAAAGAAGCTTCTTTGATGAGTGGTGTATGGTATACTTATAAATATAAGGATCCATATTTAGCATATTGTAAGAAATTATCTAGAGATATGACAAAGATAGGATTTTCTCTAGGATCTATGGCCTCTCCAACCACATGTATTTGGCTGTGGTTACAGTGCCACCCATGAGTTCCCTCCCACTGAGAGGGTTTTAAGTCTGATTAGACAGCTGTTGATTGCCTCCCAGATAACAGTGCCACTACTGCACCGTAGAGGTAGTTTGCTGGCCGTTCCTTCCTTATGGTTATTAGGCTTCAGGGCTGGGTTGGACCATTGACTGATTTTCTCCCTTCACAGTTTGCATAGTATCCTCTAGAACTGTGAGAGCTAAACTTCAGGTAGAAGCTTCCAGGTGAGTTCCTGCTCCATTGCTCCAAGTCCTGTGTCTGAAGTATGTCTTGTCTTCAGCTGTAGGGTCTTATCAAGTTCTGGGAGATAACCAAGAGCTCTGGCAATAGCCTGTGTTATTTTGGGAGTCCCTTAGAGCACTCTGACTAACCACTAGGAGGGAGGGCTCTCCTGTTTGGCACTACGCTCCTTGACATACAACCCCCAGGTGTGCACATACACTAATATTTAGACACCATATGTGCATTTTGGGGGGAGTTCTGGAGCAAATACATTGTCCTCTGGCTTCCCTAGTCCCCTCCCCAAGCTCCATTCATCTCTCCCCTCCCTCCCCCTCCTCCCTCTCAAGTCCAAGCACCCCCATTATTCCCACCCTCCCCAAAATAACACCTGCCTCCCATCATTCCCCCCTCTCCTGAGTTCCCTTCTCCCCAAATGTGTTCCCTCCACATGTCCCTCCCTCCTCCCCTCCTAGCTGAACACTCCTAGTTTCCCCACCTCCCCCTGGTAACATCTGTTCCCTACTAGGAAGGTTCTCTCTCTTCCTTTCCATTTTCCTAGCTCCTGGTGTGACATTAGAATAAATACTCACATATAAGGGATTGATGTGATGATCAATGAGGGTAAATATGTGTTGCTTGCTTTTCTGAGTCTGTGTTACTTCACTTAGTGTAACAGTCTCTAGTTCCATCCATTTACCTGTAAATCTCATCATTTCATCGTATCTTACTGCTGAGTAGAATGCCATTGTGTAGATGTCCCACATTTTCATTAGCCATTCATCAGTTGACGGACATGTAGGTTGTTTCCATCTCTTAGCTGTTGTGATGAGAGCAGTAACAAACATGGATGTACAGGTATCTCTACAGTACTATGAGTCCTTCGGGTATATGCCAAGGAGTGGTATACTGGATCATTCGGTAGACTCATTTTTAGCTTTTTGGGAGTTCTCCATGCTGCTTTCCATAGTGGTTGCAGGAGTTTGCAAACCCACCAGCAGAGAATGAGCTTTCCCCTTTCCCCACATCCTCGCCAGCATTTGGTATCATTTGTTCTCTTGAACAGCCTGTCTGACTGGGGTGAGATGGAACCTTAAAGTGGTTTTCATTTGCAGCTCTCTAATTATTAAGGATGTTGAACACTTTTTAAGGTGTTTCTTAGTCATTTTAATTTCTTCATTTGAGAACTCTCTATTCAGATCTGTAGCCCATCTTTTTATTGGGTTCATTTTATTGTTTGTTTTTTGAGTTCTTTGTATTTTCTGGATATTAATCCTCTGTTGGATGTGTACCTGGTAAAGATTTTCTCCCACTCAGTGAGTTTCCTCTTCACTTTCTTGGTTGTGTCTTTTTCTTGTACAGAAACTTTGTAGCTTAATAAGCTCCCACTTGTTGATTGTTGACCTTAATGCCCGAACAAGTGTTGTTCAGTTTAGAAGGTCCCTTTTTGTACCTGTAGCTCGAAGGGGACTGCTTATATTTTCTTCTAGAAGCTGAGGCCTTTGATCCATTTGGAACTGACTTTTGTGCAGTGTGAAAGATAAGAGTCCAATTTCATTCTACAGGCATGGAGCCAATTTTGTCAGCATCATTTTTTGAAGATGCTGTCTTTCCTCCATTGTGTGTTCTTGGTACCTTTGTCAAATATCAGGTGACTGAAATTGTATGTATTCATGTTTGGGTCTTCTATAGAAACACAATATTTGCTTTAAAAGATATTATAGAACAGCATTCTGTATAAAATCCAGATATTACTGATATTATACTTGTCATGCATGCCAGGGAAAAGGTCAAGAAATTATATATCTATATCTATGTTTATATATATATGTAGATGTAGATAAATACTTAGGTTTGGGGTTATTAAGAATTTTTGTTCATGTATTCACAATTGGATTGTATTCTTTTTATCAGTGTCTTCTAATATAGCTATAATAAGCACATATTACCAGTTTGCATAATAGTAAAAAGGAAATAAATAGACATTGATGGAGAAGTCACCATAGTCTTGAGACCCAGAAAGTCACTCCAGGAAGGACAGAGGTTTGTTTATCCTGGGAGAGTCCCTCCTGCAGACCCATCTCCAGTGACCCTCAGTGTCCCTCAGCCTTGGGGTTGTTGGCTCTGATGGTGTAGCCTTCCTTGCTGACTATGATCTGGGCACATGGTGCACTGAAAATGCATCAGATCACAGTGCTTGCTGATCTTTGAAGGTCATGGGCAGCTTTGTGACCTAGTGCAAACTTGGCTTTAAGGTCTTGCATTCATTTTTGCTATTCTGATATGAGTTCTGAGGTAAGTCCTCAGCTAGTGTTTGTAAGGGAATCTGCTGCCATTTGTGAATGCAGTTAATTAGGATAACATTTGCTTTTAAATATTCAATATTTGGCACAGTTATCAGACCTAAAGCTTATGTTGTTCCATCAGATAAGCTGCACTCCAAGGATGTCTGTTGTCTCCCAAGCCTGGTGCTGAGGTGGAAAGGAGCAACCACCCGGTATTACGTCTGCTCATTAACATGATGAATCCCGAGTCCTCCGTGGCATTATTGACACATGGATTTTCTCTCTGTGGATGGCTGATTGTTGCTCCAAACACTTGGATGGTGTAGGAGGTGAATGTCGGATCCTCTGAGCATGCTGAAAGCAGAACCAGGTCAAGGTAGCTGTTTCATGTGCAGCCTGTAGCATTGGTTTGGGCAAGGACTGTTTGATTTCTCGGGGTCTAGCATGCACTCCTAAGTGGCTGACAGACTGAGCTTTCCAATTAGAAGAAATATTCTGCACAGACAGTCTAAGCCTCTGCGTTCTCAGCAGGCAGTTCAGTCTCATCACCGAGCTGCTCAAACAAGTGGGTCTGTGCCAGGGACAACGTCTCCATTGAAGGACTCGCTGGTGAAATGAGCAGCTTGCCGAGGCATGGTGACCACGCGTCCCAGGGACAGGGTGTGGGATGTTATCCTTTGCAGTATTATCATCTGCTTTGGTGGAAAGAAAAAGAATTGTGCTTCTCTGGTAGAGAGAATGGAAGGAGGAAGGTAGAGTGGGTGCTCCTCTGACTCAGGCTCCTCCTCTGGCTCAGGCTGAATCTTACTTGTTTCCCCCTCAAGGAACTAACGTGTATTTCTAGTCTCACTCAGGAGCCTTGTTCACCACAAGAGACAAAGAAGGTGTGAGTAGTACTGGTGGTCCTCCTCCTCCTCTTCCTCCTCCTCCTCTTCCTCCTCCTCCTCCTCTTCCTCTTCCTCAGGCTCGGGCTAGGGCTCATGAATGGCTTTGAAAGGAATCCCTGTTGCTTTGAAGCTTCATTCCCTGGGTTCTGGAGGAAAAGGCCCCGTGTTCTGAGTGACTTCTGCTTCAGACCTGGGGCATGAACAAACTCCCAAATTCAGCTTCTACCTTTTCTCCTGGTTCCCAGCTTTGTGAGGACTGAGAAAAGCAGTAAAAGCCAACTGCTCACTGATAAGGACTTGTCTCTGCTCCCTTGGACGGATGTCAGTTTCTGAGACCATAGATGGTGGGGGTTGATGTGCCTGGACACGGTTGATCTGGTTTGCTGCTCCACTGCTATGGTAAAAACACCAACCAAAACCAAACTGGGGAGGAAAGGGTTTATTTCATCTTACTCTTGCAAGGCACAGTCCATCTTTGAGGGAAGTCAGGCAGAAACTCAGGGCAAGAACTTGGAGGCAGGAGCTGAAGCACAGACCTTGGAGGAACACTGCTTACTGACTTTGTCCTTTGGCTGGTGACCTAGTGCTGGTTCAAACTGGAAGGAAGGCCTAGGACTGAATACTAGGTGCCTGATGTGTTGGGACATGTTGGTGACCACAACTGCAGTCACATGTAAGCAAACAGTGTCACAGAGAAGTAACAAAGATTACAAAGAACAAAAACTTCCTATTCCTTTGTGGGCTCTGGCAGGAAGGTCTTATTTTTAACTTTAACAGGGCCCCTTTCACTGACCCGCTTAGAGTCACATAGTCCTGTGTATTTCAGCTTAGAAATGTGACCAGTCAGCTGTCTCTTCTTTTTAAAAATTGACCAATCGAAAATTAAGGGAGAATAAACACTAAAACCCTTAAAACTCAGAATCTTCCCCTGGGAACATTGGATTTTTGGTTTCCAGGTCCCCTCTCCACTTGGGGAGAGCCTCGTCTTCTTGTATGAATGTGTGTATGTGCGTGTGATTCTATATGTGTGTGGCTGTGATTTTTATCTTTCAATAAAATTTGCCTGTTGCTCTCTGTTGGTCTGACTTTCTTCCTGTCTTGTTAAAAAAATTTTATTTTATTATTTTTATTTTATGTGTATGAATATATTGCCTGCATGTAAGTAGGTGCACCTGTGTCATGCAATGCCTGCGGAGGTCAGAAGAGGGTGCCAGATCCTCTGAAACTGGAGTTGCAGATGGTTGTTAGCTGCCATGTGGGTGTTGGGAATGAACCCAGGTCCTCTGCAAGAGCAGCCAGTGCTCTTAATTGCCAAGCCATCTCTCCAGTCCCAGCAGCCATCTTAAATTACATTCATACAGTAGCAAAAGTGCCTAATGACATATTTCTTCCAATGTATACCTGGAATGAAGTAATGCATTATCCTACCAGATATTTTTATTGTTTTGGGAAGCCAAAAATATTTTATTTTTGTTTTATGTGTATGAATGTATTGCCTGCATGTATGTGAGTGCACCCGTGTCATGCAATGCCACGGACGTCAGAAGAGGGCTTTGGATTCCCCTGGAACTGGAGTTAAGGACGGTTTGTAGCCACCATGTGGGTGTTGGGAATCGAACCCGGGTCCTCTGCAAGAGCAGTCAGAGCTCTTAACCGTTTAGCCATCTCTTCAGCCCCTCTCCCTGTCTTTTAATTCTTTAATTGGCTGAGAAAAGGAACCCAGCTATAACCCCTAGGTAACGATGCCCAAGTCCAACCTCCATATGCTATGAAGCATTCTTGTGGGCAGAATCCTGATGTTAGACCACCAGCCACCTGAAAGCATGTGTCTTTCAGACAGCGGCACTGCAGCTTCTGCTCAGCTTTGCAAGCATGCTCCTTCTCCTGCTGTTTTCTACAAGATTCTCTGCTTGGCATTGGGACATACTGGAGGCAAATCAATGCGGCCCCTTCCTGACATTGGTGGAGGAGGTTGGCTCTACATCAACATGTGCAAAGATACGTGCACATCCATGTTGATTGCTGCATTGTTCAAAATAGCTAAGATATGGAATCACCCTGTCCAATAACAGACAAATTGATAAAGAACATGTGGTATAAAGTAGACCTGGTGACCCGGTAGGTACTTTAATCCTGGTTACTCTGGAGGCTCAGACCACAGATTCAAGACCTGCTTGACCTACAAAGTGAGTTCAAGGCCAGCCTGGGAAACTTAGTGAGACCCTGTCTGAAAATGAAAGTTCCCAAAACAGGGCCTGGAGATAGAGCTCAGTAGTAGAGTGGTTACCTACCCGGCAGGCGCTGGTTTACCCAGCACCAAACAACACCAGTGTCAAAAAGAAAAAGAAATGAAATATAAAAAGAAAAATAGCAAATGTGGCGTACACTTATGCAGTGGAGTCTCTATTCATCCATTAAGAAAAACAAAATTTTGCCATTTGTTGGAAAATAGATATAACTGGGGATTATCATGTTAAACAAAATAACCAGGTTCAGAAAGACCAGTATCACATGCCTGCTCTCATAATGTGGGAGCTATATTTATATATTAAATAATAAATATATATATAAATTATATGTCATGAAAGTAGAATGAAGCCTACTTGAACATGTGGAGATGTTGGGAGACCAGTGAAATGGAGCAAAAGGGACTTAAGAATTCACGGAAGAGAGAACATGAACAACATCCGTGCTATACCCATAAGGAAAGTACTGTCTTGAATCCCATAATGTTGTACAATGAATATGTACTAACTCAAAATCAGTAATTTATTAAAGAAGGGGTTAGATGAGCAAGAGCGCATGTGGGGCTGCTTCATGGTCCGGGCCAAAGGCCTTTGTGACACGCGCTTGGATATAGTCGAGGTGGAATTGCAGGGGCATGTTCGGCATAGGCATGACCACGTTCATGGCACCCGAACAACAGTTACTTGAGACTAATCTGAGACATTAGCTCATCCAGAAGAGTGTTCCAGACAAGCCAGATGGCTCAAACCGTTATCCTTGGAATTCATTAACCCAGCATTTAATGCACATATTGTCTCTTCCTGGTTGTGTGTGTGTGTGTGTGTTTCCATAATAGATTTTCTTCTGTAGATTGCCAGTTTTGGGAGTCAGGAACCAAATCCTGTTTCTCCTATACTCTATGTTTGGCCTGGCACATAGCAGATATTGAACAAATACTTATTGGACTGATTTGAGGCACTTGTATTCTTCAGTGTTGAGACCATACATGGCTTTCATCAAACTATTTTTAACAAAAATTTTTATTTATTCTTTGATTCCATATGTGTATAGAAGGTATTTTGATAATCTTCACACCATCCCCTCCCCTCTGACTCCTCTTGGGTCCCCCCATGTCCCCC
>NW_008338533.1:1341688-1354983 GCF_000622305.1 Nannospalax galili | reverse complement strand
TTAATAACCCACTTGCGGTCAGTTTGTGCTGCCCCTGTGCACAGGAGGCAACCTGTGGACCACGTCCAGAGGGTGGAGGGCCACACCCCTAAAGAAAACCCACTCTCCCTCCCTTCCCTCAGCAGACAGCAGCGGTCAGTGGCTCCTCGGCTAGCAGGGCTCTTATGCTGCCTCCCTCCATGCTGGCATTTTGACCAGCTTGATCTCATGCTGGCTGTGTGCAGGCAGCTCCAGCCGCTGTGAGTGCGTGAGGGCATTGGTCCTGCCTGGCCCTGGAGACACTGGCTCTGGTCCTCCCCCACCTCTGGCTCTTACAGTGTTTCAGTCCTCACATCCATGATGCTCCCTGAGCCTTGAAGGAAGAGAGCGTGGCACAGGTGGGCCATTATGGCTGAGCACACCACAGATGCTTGCTTTCTACACTTCCGAGTCGTGTGAATCTCTGTATTAACTGCGGTCCACAGCGCAGGGAAGTTTCTTAGTGAGAGGTGCACTAATCTGTGGGTGCAGACATGTATTTAGAAGGCAGTTTGATTTAGCAAAATAATAGTTTTAGGTTCCCCAGTGCCTGTGGGCTCCTAGGCCATGGATTCTTGGCCAGATTTATAGAACCAGGTATGAGTTATTCTAAATTACCAAAAAAATCTTTGACCATTGAAACACAGAAGCTCTGCATTGAGGTTTTCTTCGATTGTCTTTATTATTTATTTATTTACTTATTTATTTTATTTATTTATTTTGTCTCTCTTTCTTGGCAAATATATAGAATCATCCATGTTAGTTAAGCCTTATCTATAAAATCCATAGCAGAACATAGGCAATTTTAGGACAAAATTGACTTTTGTCAAGAGTATATGGCTGCTTATTGGATCCTGTGGAAGGGGTGAGACATGAGAAAAAGAAAATCTCTCTCTTTTTATCCCCCTCCCTCCCTCCCTCCCTCTCTCCCTCCCTCTCCCTCCCTCCTTCCTGTCCCCTCCTCTGTTTTTTGGATTTACTCTCCACTAAATATCTCCTTTCTCTCGTTCTTGTCCACTTCTTCAAGTTAGCTTTGATAACTTTTTTTTTTTCCTGTCCAGCAAAGCAAAGCTGTGCTTTTTTTTTTTTTCTGGGTGGGTCCATTAAGCGTGTAATCATCAAGACTCTAAACTCTGGGCTGGAGAGACAGCTTAGTGGTTAAGAACACTGGCTGTTCTTACAGAGGATTTTTCCCCAGCACCCACAGGGCAGCTAACAACCATCTATAACTCTAGTTTCAGGGGATCCAATGGCCTCTTCTGGCCTCTGAGGGCATTGCACAGCATGGGTGCACTTACCTACATGCAAAACACTCATGCATAAATTCAAAAAATAGATTTATAAAATGGTATAAAGCTGGTATGATATTTCTGAATGTTTGCTGATCCCCAACTTAGATCCCAGTAGCTACTACATAGGACCAATGTCATTATCCTGCTGCTGATTTTTCTTACCTAAGTTAAAGACTTCTTACCATCATGTCTATACTGCTAGTGAGGAAGGAATTGCTACATTTCAGAAAAAATGATTTTATTCATTCAGCTGTTGACTTAACAAAATAACAAGAATGTAGAGTAATTCAAAAGAATTTGGATATTTCAGTTCTCATATTTATACTCTATTTGAAATAGCCAAAGGGCTCTAAGTTACAGTTTTCAAAATAGAAGTTTGGACAGAGCCATATAGTATAATGTATTTCACTGCCAGACAACTTTTTGCGCTTCATTATTAATCCATGAAAAGAAGGATGTGAAACATAATTGGAAATATATCACATCAGATTTTTCTCTTATCAATTATTAACAGAAGTGTGGCAGACTGGTCGAGAGGAGATAAGCTCTGACCAGGGCACACATGCCTTTTCAGAATGCCTCTGAGCTGATGTGAGCATGTCTGTGGGTGCCTTGGTTTTTGACTTTTGAGGATCTTATGGACCAGTGAGTCCTTCAGCAAGGATTTCTGATGGCAGCTTGTAGGCTGAGGGCCTTTGACAGATCCCACATCCCCAAGAGTGCTGTGTCAGAGTGTGATATGTAGAACATGCCATATTTCTGGCCCTTCAGAAATTGGCTCATACTTGATGCCCTGTTTTCAAGTTTAAGTTTTCATTGAGTCCCTCAGAGCATGCCATCCAATGAATTCATTTGTGGAAAAGGTTTGGTTTCTATGGATGAAACAAATAATAAAAATCATCTATTGAATCTGAACAGTAGATGATTTTTCACTAATCATCACAGAGAAGATGTCATTTATTCTGAGACTACAGCTAAAGAAATTAGAACTCAGACTTCATAACATACTCAGAAGAGTACATTAGTACCTAAGACGCCCAGACTGGAGGCTAGTCAAAGGCTGCTGAGAGCCATGTTCTCATGACCACCATTCTAGGAGGACTTAGATAGTAAGACGCATTTGTGACACAGTCAGGAAAATCAATGTAAGTTATGCCTAGAGATGATGTTTCAGCCCCTGTGCAGGTGAACCTGCAGAGATTCCTTGGGAAATAGTAGACCAGGCACTTAAGATCACAGCATAGAGGCAATTGCTCTATCTGTTGAAGTTTAATTTTGGAAACAAACATTCAAAGGGAAGATTCTTGCACAATGCATTTTACCCTTTCCCTCATTGGTCCTAATCTCCATCATCCACACAGGCTTCAGTCTGGAGCACAGAGCAGTTTTCTTTAGCTCAAGTGATACTTCTTCAAAAATTTGAAGTAGTTGTCATGTTTTAAAAATATGCTTTAACCCTCCAGTTTCTTAAGAAAATGGGAAAACCTGCCAATACTGAGTTGGCAATTTTCTCATGGTAACAAGACTCTGGAAACAAGACTGGCGGAGCCTGGGGCTGAGTGCCGCTTAGCTCAGTTCCCCACAGACCCTTGGACCATGACTGGCATTCTTACCCTGCCGAGCAGGACCTTGGCTATAACACCTGGCAACCTCTGTAGGCATGTGAGTTCCCGATCCAGCCCTGCTAATGAATCTGTGTGAGTCTGGGCCTTACATAGAGATTCTGGTGAGCAGGTGGGCCTCACTGACGCTGTGTTCTTCCAGTGGCCACTTACTAAATGTTTAGGCAGAGCAATGGTCTCAGAATCCACCACATACCAGAATTGACCACAGGCTGGCAATGCACAGATGGCCAGGCCCAGCCAAAAGCTGCTGATTCAGTAGTTGGAGTGGCCCTAAAGTCTGGGTATCTAGCACTGTCCTGGGGTTCCACTGCTGGTGGTCCTGGGCCACACTGTGAAGCATTGCCTCAGGGAACAAAATTTTTGACTGGGATTGAATTATGGTAAAATATCCTGATGTCGCTACTTTCTTTCCCTGTTTAATCTGCTTTCTTGCTTCTTGTCTATCTACTTCATTACCCATAAAAATACAACACTTTTATGTTCCTGGAACTTTTTACGGCAGTGTCAGTAGGTGTACCTGTGGCTTGGGGATAGGCTGCGGGTCATTGTGGCCTGTGAACATCACTGCCTGTCTTGCTGCTATGACGTTTTTCTCTGGAACGTTCTGTGTCATGGTGATCACCAACTTGTGGATTTGGGGGAAGATGATTTTGTGCTGCCTCCAGTTAGTTCCTTTGAGATCTGAAAACCTGGGGCTGCTCGATCCCCAGCACACCCTTCCATATTTTCGTGCATTTCACAGGCGGCTGGAGTTATTCCAAAGTCACACTCTGAAATCTACAAAAAGTGAGCGAATTGAAGAAAAAGCAGTTCTCGCGTTCTTTGTGCTCCTGGCCACTTCCCGCTGTGCCTGCTCCTTCCTCGGGCACTGCTGCTCCTGTTTTTAACGATAACTTTGAAGCTGTTTTCCATCCGGTGTCTCATTCTTCAAACCTTCTGAAGAAATTGTGACATCTGAGCATGCTTTCAGATCCTTCCTAATCCATCTTGGGTAAAGTGAGGCAGGGAGCAGGGCCTGGAGGTGCTAGAAAAAGTACGCTGCGTGCAGGCTGGACTCCAGCCTCGAACAGAGCTGTGACAGAAGTCTGTGCAGACAGAATCCCTAATACTAGTGTCCTGTTTTCCCGCTTTGCACAAAGCTGTAAACATTCTGTTTCCCAGAGCTGACTTTTTAAGACCTCTTTACATTTAACTGGTGATTAGAAAAGAAGAAATGGAGGAAACACAGAGCATGTTGGTTAAGGGCTGCATTTAACATGAGTTCTTACTGAGACAGAGATGTGCAAGGGCCAACATGAGCGTGGACTGACGCTGGTTTTTCGTCTAAGGCAGGAAACATTTTCTGTAGCTGTTTCTGATCAATGGTATTTTCCCAAGTACAGTCAAACTTGTTCTAAAAGAGATGGACAGCAAAGTGTAAATACGCTTTAAAAAGACAAAAACTGGAGGATGCTATTTACTAAGCATCACCCTTGTATCAGTTCCATAAATCATACGGTTGTCATCCATTGAGGTTACTTTGATTTCTATTTAATTATAAGGGTGTGTGGTCTTGTAAGAAAACCTATTATATAGTCATTAAATTTTATGAAGCAAAAGACTTGGGCTTTGATTGTTCCCCTTGAAAAATGATTCCAAGAACAAAAGTATCCCTATAAACTGAGAGTTCTACCTGGTGCATTTACATCTTTATGTACAGATCATTAGCTGTTTGACTAAGATGGGACCTGGCAGAGACTTCAAGCTAAAGCCATTAGGATTTCAAAGTGAAGATAAAGACCCTGAAATCAAACAGTTAGTTTCCAGTGATTTATGATTCAGGCTACAGAAGTTGAATTATGTGCAGGTTTCCGATCTGGGGAAGGCAAAATGTAACTGGAATTCAAGACAAGACATTTAATGGGGCTACTATTAACCTCCAGTGGGCAGCAGAGGCATGGCCCCGTTCCTTGAATTTTGTTAAGGAGGCATAGCATCTACTTTTAGCACTGTACACTAACATTTTAAGACCTCACCAAATTAGTTTTACTGATGTTGGACAAAGGTTCCGGCTGTCCACAAGACTTTTCTTGCCATTTTGAAAACAGAAGAAGATACATTAGGTAATCTGTGTTCAGATAAGAAAAGTTCTAATATGTGCTGGATGGCCTTAACAATGGTTTCCTTATAACAAGATTCCAGTAATAAGATCTTAGGGCTAGGAAGAAGGTGAGAGATGACCGGTTGATATGTAAAGGCTCCTTTATTCTTTTGTACACTGAAGCGATCCCTGAAAGAAATGATGAAGGGGATCTAAGTTGGGCCCAGTTCCTCTGTCTCATCTGACAAGAGGATCAACATTCTCCCAAGATGGAGAAAAGGGTGTGTGAGGACAAACGGAGCAGAGAGGACTGGCAGCCCATCCGTCTCCAGCTTTGAGTTAGTGAGACTATTTCTAAGTCACTTATTGAAGCACTCACACATTCTCCCCCCCCCCCCCGCCTTCTCTCTTCTGGAAGGGAATTCGCTGATTCTTTGAAAATCTAACCTGTTCTCTCAATTTTTTTATCATTAGCATAGTTGGTGCTATGATAAATAAAAAGTACATTCTTCAATATAAAACACACGTGTGTGCCTGTGTCTGTGTATGCATAAAAAGCAATTGTTAAAGAGTGTCCCAGTGGTCTTTATTGTCCCTTGTGGGTAAATGCTTCATTTAATTTGGGAAAGCCTTATTGTGAGACGTTAAGTAGATCTCAAGTCCTTTCCCTCATCTAAAGATGAGAGACGAAATGAATTTTCTCAGGGTTACCAGCTACCTCTCCTTACCAGCTTCAGTCTTTAGATCACCGATACTTAACAGCATATTTGATTTTGTGACATATTTTCACTCTCATAAAGTGCTCTATAGCATAGATTTGATTTCAGAATCAAGAATTGAGAGGATTACAATTGGGGCTGGAGAGATGGCTCAGCAACTAAGAGCCCTAGCTGCTCTTTGAGAGGACCTGGCTTCATGGTTCCCAGCCACCCGTGTGGTGGCTACCAAGATCCATAACTCCAGTTCCAGGGGATTCAGTGCCCTCTTCTGGCCTCTGTAGGTATTGCACACATGTGGTGCACCTACATATGGGCAGGCAAAATATCCATGCACATAAAAGTAATTTTTTAAAAGAGAATTAAAATAGGACTATTCTAATAATTGTGAAAATAGTTAGTTGCCCCTACCAGGAGTGTCTACAGGGATGCCAGGATGGGGCACAGGTCCATGTCATCACTTTTTTCATCTTGAGCCTACACTGTGGGAAGAGTTGGGTGCATATTCCAATAAGCTCACCCTTTGCTTATGGTAGTACATTTTTGAATACTCATTTTTAAAAAATATTTTTAATTTATGTGTACGAGTGTATTACCTGTATGTAGGTAAGTGCACTCATGTCATGCAATGCCCACGGTGGACAGAAGAGGCCATTGGATCCCCTGGAACTGGAGTTACAGACAGTTGTTAACTGCCATGTGGGTGCTGGGATTGGAACCTGGGTCTTCTGCAAGAACAACCAGTGTTCTTAACTGTCGAGCCATCTCTCCAGCCCTTGAATACTCATTTTAAGCTTTTCTTGCTGATTTCTTTTTTTTTTTTTTTCAAACAAGGAACTAATGTCAGATTATTTGCAATCAAGTAAAACAATTTCTAGGATGGTTTATAGTGTAGCTTGCAGTCGGGGGTATTGGCCTCTGATGTGACTTCCTTTGTGACATGACATTTAAACATCATAGTCCCCTGCATCTTGCTATTTTGCAGGCCATTACTGGCCCATATTTTCCATGTAGGAGACATGGAGAGCTCATTGCTGGGTAGGCAGGCGTTCCTCTAGCTTCAGGTTCTTGCAGATAAGCTATGTGTATGCCTTTTCTCTTTCCATACTGGAGAACTAGAGAAGGAACTTTAGATGGGATTAGGGCTTTAGCTGAAACAAGGCAGAGAGACTCACAGCCCAATTTCATCCTCAGCTTCCAGTGTGACCTAGCCTCGGAGAACGAGTCTATCAAAGATGGGCTTTGTGTGACCTAGTCTCGGAGAATGAGTCTATCAAAGATGGGCTTCAGTGTGACCTAGTCTCGGAGAACGAGTCTATCAAAGATGGGCTTCGTGTGACCTAGTCTCGGAGAACGAGTCTATCAAAGATGGGCTTCACTGTGACCTAGCCTCGGAGAACGAGTCTATCAAAGATGGGCTTCACTGTGACCTAGCCTCGGAGAACGAGTCTGTCAAAGATGGCTTCAGTGTGACCACATCTTTGCTGTGCTTTTCAGGTTTTTTCTCTATGAGTTTTGTTATCTCTGCTCAGTAGTAATGAGCTTCCTTGTAAAGGCAATTTCCATGTGTTCTGTGATCTGGTCTTCTGAAGATGTCCTTCTGAATTCCCAGTCCTAGAGACTGTGTCAGTGCTATGTCACATGCTGAGCAGCTGATTTCTAGGTGAAGAGGTTGCCCCAGATTCTCTGCTGGGTCCACTGTGTTCTCACATGGAGAAAAGGCAAATGAGCCTTAATCAGATTGTTGGCATCACAAGAGCAGTCAACAGCCAATGCTGTCTTTGCAGATGGGCAGGGCCACCAGACAAGGACTGCAGGTGACCACAAGGAATGCAGAGTGGGGTGTAGTCTTCATGACTGTCCCTGCAGCCTGTAGAGTGGGATGTAGGCTTCATGACTGTCCCTGCAGCCTGCAGAGAGGGGTGTAGCCCTCATGACTGTCTCCTCAGCCTATAGAGTGAGGTGTAGGCCTCATGACTGTCCCTGCAGCCTGTAGAGTGGGATGTAGGCCTCATGACTGTCCCTGCAGCCTGTAGAGTGGGATGTAGCCCTCATGACTGACCCTGCAGCCTGCAGAGTGAGGTGTAGGCCTCATGACTGTCCCCTCAGCCTATAGAGTGAGGTGTAGGCCTCATGACTGTCCCTGTAGTAAGCAGAGTGGGGTATAGGCCTACCCCTTGTTGACTTTGACCCACTGATATTATGCTGGACTTGTGGACTTTCAAAATTTTGAGTAGCATTTCATGTCCTTTTAAACCACTGAGTATGTATAAATAGGTTGCAAGGGTAATAGGAACCTAATAGAGCTATGATGCACACTTAATATGATTATCAGCCATCTACTCCCCAGCTTCCATGTCTATATAGCCTGCTCTGAGATGACATGGCCTTCCATTCTAATGTCCATGACTCAGCTCCTCTTCACAATGCCGTTCCTTTTGAGTGGACTGTTTTGTTTTTATTTTTTACATTAGTCAAATAAATGACTCAATGAGAAAGATAGGAAAGTAAAATATTAGCAATCAGATTCCTATCACAGAGCAAGGGAAATTCTTCTAATTCAGACGTGTGTGTATGTGTGTGTGTGTGTGTGTGGTGTGTGTGTGGTGTGTGTGTGCACACACATGTGTGTAGGCCAGAGATCAAAGTTAGGACTCTTCGTCAATTGCTGTCCACTTTATTTTGTGAGACAGGGTCTCTCATTGAACTTACTGTTTTGGCTGGCCTGGCTGGCCGGCAAGGCCCCAGGGTCATCATTTCTCCACGCCCCACCCCTTAGCATATGGGTTACAGGTACAAGCCTCTGTGCCCTTTTTAAAAAACATGGGTGTGGGGACCCAAACTCAGATCTCCATGCTTGCATAGCAAGCACTTTCTATATACCAAACCTCTCCCCTATTCGGAACCTTGAATCTACTATGTCAGAAATACACTTTGGGCTGGGGATTGTATCATGCTGGTATTCCATATTTGTCATATTTGTGTAAGTTTCCTGTTGAGTTATCACAGATTTAAGAGATACAGAAGGGAATATAGTCTCAGTATTTTAACAAGTGCTATGTTACTCAGTGAGTTTGAATATGCATTTTGGGCTGACTATACTTCATTTAAAAATTTCTTATTTTTAGGTATGTGTATCTGTTTGTATGTATGCTGTGTGTGGGGGTCAGGGGGTTGCCTGTGGAAGCCAGAAGAGGCCATTGGCTCCCCTGAAGCTGGAGTTACGGGCTGCTGTGAGCTGCCTCACATGGGTGCTGGGAACCACACTCGGGTCCTCTGGAAGAGCAGTAGGAGCCGTCGCTCAGCCCCAGGCTTTTTTATACCCATGAGAATGATTCTGTGTTTATAGGTCTGATAATTTAGATCTTGGTTTCCTCAAATACTTAGATTTTGCTTTCTAGTGGTGTTTTTCCTTCCAGATATTTGATGTTTTAGAGGGAGCAGGATATTGTTAGGGTCTGAGAGGTTTAAGGGAATCTGATCAATTAAGTGTCTAAGTGGTCTAATGGTTCCTAAACGAGGCCTCCTAAGATCTTAATATTTTAAACTTTAGATAAATTGATCATTAATGAAAAACAGGAGGAAATGTTTTTATTTTTACATAAGTCTAGAATTTTTTAAAATTTTATTTAGTTTTTAAATTTTATTTTATGTGTATGAGTGTATTGTGTACATGTAAGTGCACCTGTGCTGTGCAGTGCCCACGAAGGTCAGAAAAGCCTGTTGGATCCTCTGGAACTGGAGTCACAGGTGGTTGTTAACCACCATGTGGGTGCTGGGAACGGATCCCAGGTCCTCTACAAGAGCAGCCAATGGTCTTAACCACTGAGCCATCTCTCCAGCCCCGTAAATCTACCAAACTTTTTAATGAAATGTGATGTTTAAGATACAAAAGGTTAAAGTGTAAAGAGAAACAAAGTTTTGAAATTTATTGTACTTGCAGGTTAATTATACGTGGAAAACAAACTTCCCACAAGTAGATACTTGTCTTTTTAGCAACTGTCTGTAGCAACTAAAAGCTTTGTCACTTTAATATGAGGGTGAAGGAAGAAAATGATTTTTACGTACGGCAACCATTCCATATTCATGAAGGACACGGTCAAAGTGTCTGCTCTACCAGGTGCTGGCGTGCAGGCTTAGAGCAGTGCTGGTCTGTGGCTGTACTTGGTACTGGATACCAGTTGCTACTAGCAGAGGCAATCCTTTTGTCCACACACTGGTACAGTAGAGTATGTGTGTACCCGACTTATTCTATACCCACGGCCCTGGCCATCATTCCTCTCTATAAAGTTACTACAGAGAGAAAATGAGAAAACCAGTAGACACTTAGGATGCTTGCTAATGTGCAGTACATACGTGACCGTACGCACACAGAGCGCTGGGCAAACCCAGAGGCACTCACACTGTGGCCACTCCTTTAGGGTGAAATCTGAGAACAGATGCTGCCTGCACTGAGATCTGGCTTTGCCTCCCAACTGCTGGGATCACAGGTATGCACCACCACGCCTGGCTTCTTTTTGACCATGAAACAGAAGCCCTGGGGGAGGGTGGGACTTGCTCAAGATGCCTTGGCAGCTTTCACAACAATGAGCTCTCTGCCTTGAGTGTCAGCTGGATTCGAGTGATGCTAAGTACCCACCGTCATGTACAAAGCTGTCCTTGGGACAATGAAGCCTTCTGTCTGTGGTAGGTGGAGGAGCCCTGCTTGGCCCTGGGTCCTTCCAGTCCAATTTTCTCCTGGGGTGGGGGTGGGGGGTGGGTCTTTGTGGCCAGGACAGCTGACCATGTGGATTCCAAACCAGACCCAGCTGTCTTCAATGGGCACATGTCACTTCTGTTCTTGTTTCTGTTCTAGCATGCAGCCCATGTCTTGTCAGAGTGACCTTTGAGTTTTGTGAAATAACTGGCTTCTGACAGTGTCTGATAATATCTTTATGTCCTCACATCTGAAACAGGCTCAGGTAGTGGATGCTGAAGGAACAGGCTTGTTAGCTGCTGTTTGTCAGTCTCCAAGCTATTTGAACAATAATATCCCACCCCTCTGTGCTTATTCTAGCTCTGTCTTCGTGAATGTGAACACTTTTGCATCTATTTAAATCCTCATTACATTTAATTTATTATATTTTATGTGTAGGTGTTTTGCCTTCATCTATGTAGGTGAACCCATGTAGTGCAATGCCCATGGAGTCTAGAAGAGGGCTCCAGATCCCCTGGAACTGGAGTTATGTACGGTTGTTGACCACCATGTGGGTGCTGGGAATCGAACATGGGTTCTCTACAAGAGCAGCCAGTGCTCTTCACTGCTGAGCCATCGCTCCAGCCCCTCGTTAGCATTTTTGAGTATAAGGAGTATGTAAGCGCTTTCTATTCTTTGCCTCTACTGCCACGTTATCTGCTTAATGTAGGGACCCTGTCTGGGCACGGCTGATTTCCTTCTCCTAAAAGATCCTTACCTTCAGATTGGTTTCCAATTCGTGCTGCGCTTGGGATGGCCATCCACTGCCCTCTGCTCCTAACTGAGTCAGCACAGAAGACAACATCCCTTCAGTTTGGACCCTACCTTCATATGTGCTTTTGTTTTCTAAGACACTTTGTTTGCATTCTTAGGAAGTGCTTTCAGAGTTTAAACCCCCTTTGCCCCTATAATTTGGGCTCTGTTTGTCAGAGATGCGTGAAAGCGAATGCGCCTCTTCCTCTGCTTCTTTTCTTTCTAGAAGCATGTGTTCTGCCTCCTCTAGTTTGACTGGTGCAGTCTCCGTGCACCACAGGACAGAAGCGATTATGAAGCGGCCTGTCTGCTTACCCAGCCTCTCTTTCCTCAGTCTCTCCTGCTGCCCTCACCTCCCTACCGTCACTTCCCCTTCGTTTCCCTCATCCTTGATGCTGGCGGAACACAAATCCCACCTCCCTCCAAGTCTGTATTTTTCTCCATGTTGCTGAAACTTCTAATCCAAATGCAAGATATCTGGGAAGGAGAATAAAGCGTTAGTCAGCTCTATTTATAAGTAACTCCTTTTTGCTAAAATTCTGTAAACTCTGGTTTTAAATTGTATCTGTCAGTTTCTACAAAGACCAAAACTCTAGTGTCTAACTTATAAATAGAGCAACATCATTATCTTTAATCTTGTTTATAAGACTTAATAATCTCATGGTCCTGGCACATTTATAGTAGGGAGATGAAACAGATAGCAGACTCTATTCAGTTCAAGGTTCATGTAGATCCATTTTCCTAAGGAAAATTTAGCTTTCTTATTACTTTAAAAAATGTGTTCCTGACTCCCACAACCTCATTCAGCCTCCCAGCTCTCCCACACCATCTCTCTTCCCAGCGTGGACACTGGCCCATTTCTTCTCTTGGCACCCCAGACCTCTGGACTACCCTCTTGGCCCACACTCCCCACAGCTTCCTGATCCTTTGCACCCACATCAACCCAATTCCTCAGTCTAGTCCCCTGGAGCCCTCAAAGCCCTCCCCCACCTCACCTTTGCATGCCTGAGACCAACCTTTATCCCTGGCTGTCTCACCTCCAACCTGGATTCCTGAGACCAACCTTTATCCCTGGCTGTCTCACCTCCAACCTGGATTCCTGAGACCAACCTTTATCCCTGGCTGTCTCACCTCCAACCTGGATTCCTGAGACCAGCCTCCTTCCCTGCTTGCCCTGGATTCCTGAGACCGGCCTCCTTCCCTACTTCCTCTGAGTTCCTGAGACAAGCCTCCTTCCATGTGCCTGAGAGTCCTGAATCCTACCTCTACCTAGCAATCTTCCATGTTTGTACTGTGCCTGCTGACTAGAGGGATCCAGACCTTGGGAGAAAGCATGAGGGCATCTGATCCTCAACTGACGTAGGCCACTGTGGGAACTCCTGAGTAGCAGGATGAAAGCCATCTGACCCCTCCAATATAAAATCAAAAGAGAAAAACTGAAGCCTAGATCAACCAGCCTTTCATGCCCAACAAGTAAACTACAAAGGCACATAAAGTTTACAAACAGAAGCAGACATAAACTCAACAAAGGAAGGCTTGCGTCTCACACAAGAATCAGAAACTACAAAAGAAATCCACATGTCAAAGTCACAGAGAAAAAATAATAACATGAAAAACCCAAATAATATATCCCCACCAAGTACCAACAGTCCTACAGAGGAGCACAATGAGAACCCCATAGAGATAATGCAGGACATGGAATTCAAAAGAACAATTATAAACATGATAAAAGAATTCAGCGAATCTAAAGAACACATAAACAAAGATATCAAAGAACTGAAAGAAGATAGGGATAAACTTCTGAATGAATTCAGAAAAGAGTTAGAAATATTGAAGAATACTCAGGCTGAACTGAAGAAGGACGTGAAACACTCAGTAAGCCAATTAGAAATGACAGGACAAAGCCTCACCAATAGGATGAATGAAATGGAAAACAGAGTATCAAGACCAGAAGATAAAGCGGATGAATTAGACCACTCAAGCAAAGATTATGAAAAGTTTAAGAAAATATAAGAATGGAATATGCAGGAATTGTGTGACACCATAAAAAGACCAAACTTATGAAGCATGGCATAC
>NW_008338533.1:1333732-1341333 GCF_000622305.1 Nannospalax galili | reverse complement strand
AAGGAAAGCCCATCAGAATTACAGCTGACTTTTCAGTGCAAACTATGAAAGCCAGAAGAGCCTGGACCAAAGTATTCCCAGCTCTAAATGATCACAGAGGCCAACCCAGATTACTATATCCAGCCAAAATATCTATCATAATTGAAGGGGAAAGAAAAATCTTCCATGACATAAATAGGCTGAAGGAATTCATGTCCGCAAAACCAGGCCTTCAGAGAGTTCTGGAAGCAATACAAAGAGCTGAAGAAAGGAACGACTATACCCAACGGGTTATGGAAAGAAACTTAATGAAGGTATAACTGTGGAAATGCACAGTTACACCAAGAATACAAACAGAAATCAAAATGACAGGAATCAATATACATCTTTCATTAATAGCTTTAAATATCAATGGACTGAACTCCCCAGTCAAAAGACACAGACTAGGTGAATGGATTAAGAAACAAAACCCATCTTTTTGTTGCCTGCAAGAAACTCATCTCACTTTCAAGGACAGACACTATCTTAAGGTAAAAGGATGGAAAAAAATATTCCAAGCAAATGGTACTAAGGATAAAGCAGGAGCTGCAATCCTAATATCTGACAAAAGAGACTTCAAACTAAAACTAATCAGAAGAGATTGATTTTGGTTCAGAAGAACAACTGACCGATAAGATATTACAATCATGAACATATATTCACCAAACTTTGGTGCACCCAACTTCATAAAAACAATACTACAGGACTTTAACACTCAGATTAGTCACAAATCATTAATAGTAGGGGACTTCAGTTCCCTGTTGTCTCCATTAGATAGGTCAACAGGATAGAGAATTAACATAGAGACATTTGAATTAAACAATACCATACATCAAATGGACCTAACAGACATCTACCAAATATCCCACCCAAGCACCAAAGAATATACTTTCTATTCAGCACCCCAAGGAACTTTCTTCAAAATCGACCACATACTGGGGCACAAAACAAGCCTCAACAAATACAAAAAGATTGAAATAATTCCATGTATTCTATCAGACCACAGTGCAATAAAATGTACAAAATTTATCTACAAAGTCTGTAGCTTTTCTATATACCAATAACAAGCAATCAGAGAAAGAATGAAGAGAAAACCCACAGAGTGGGAGAAAATCTTCACCAGCAACACATCTGACAGAGGTTTAACATCCAGAATATATTAAAAAAAAAAAAAAAACGCTAAAAACAATCAAGAAAAGAAGTAACCTAATTAAAAGATGGGCTAAGGAGCTGAACAGAGAGTTCTCAAAAGAAGAACTAAAGACGGCTAAGAAGCATCTTTAGAGGTGTTCAACATCACTAATAATTAGGGAAATGTAAATTAAAACCAGTCAGACTGGCTAAGATCAAGAGAGCAAATGATACCAAATGTTGGAGAGGAAGTAGGGAAAGAGGAATACTCATCCACTGCTGGTGAGATTGCAAACTTGTACAACCCCTATGGAAAGCAGTGTGGAGAACCCTTGAAAAACTGAAAATGAACCTACCATTTGACCCAGTTATACCACTCCTTGGCATATACCCAAAGAACTCATCCTATTGCAGAGACACTTGTACATCTATGTTTGTTGCTGCTCTTTTCACAACAGCTAAGAGATGGAAGCAACCTAAGTGTCCCTCAACTGATGAGTGGATAATGAAAATGTGAAGCAGCACAGACTCAGAAAAACAAACAACGTATGTTCTCCCTCATATGTGGATCCTAGTACCAAGTCCTTATAAGTGAGTATGTATTCAGACATAACTACAAGAATCAGGATAATGAAAAGGAACCGAGGAGGTAAAGGAAAAGAAAGAATCTGAATGAGAAGAACAGGGAGATATGGATAAAAATGGGGTTATTTTAATGGGAGGGAAGGTTATACAAGGAAGCTAGGGGATAAAGGGAAAGAAGGGGCTCAAGAGAGGTGGGACCACAGGAGAAGGGTATTATTAAGGGAGAAATGGGAAAAATGGGGGCACCTTAAATGGGGAAACCATGGTGGAAGGGTTAGACAATGAGCGAGATAAACAATGCCTAGCTAGTTTTAGAAAACCAGAGGGAACCATATTAGGCCAACAACCTACTGACAAATTATACAAACAACTAGATCAAAGAATGTAACATATGTCTAGGCTCCTCCCAAGCCCATGTGACCCCTGAGGAACAGATCTTCAAACGACCTTAAGAGTAAAAATACATTTGGGCCAACTGTATGGTCTTAAACACCCAACAGGAAAAGTATAACCAAAAATAAAAGTGATCAATATATTTCTTTAAGAGTCCATGTGTATAATAGCTAAAAGCTACATAACAAGAAACAATGCCAGACAGGAGATACCCTCCTTTGAGTTGTTGGCAAGGGTGGTCCAAGAGACTTCCAGATAGTAACCCAGCATAGAACTGGGAAAATGAACAGCACACCCCAATCTTATCTAAAGGAATGTTGGCAACTGATTGCTGCTAGATGAGGAAGACCTGATCTTTCTAAAACAATGGACTCTAGGCTGACTAGACTCAGTGGATGGGCTTGCATTGGGGAACGGCTGGGGGCACTGACAACACAGTGGGTAGTAACAGGGATGACAGAGGCTATGGGAGGGTGCCATTTGGGATGCAGGTATAAAGATGAATGAGATTGTTTGGGATGTTCCGTATGAAATACACAAAAAAAATCAATGAAGAAATGAGTTCCTTTATTTAGCACTTAGTAGACTCAAATTCACAATCCTATTACCTCAGTCTCTTCAGTGCTGGGATCTCAAGTGATTCTCATTGTACCTGCTGGCTGAAAATTAATCTTTGTTAGGGAAAACCAAGCCATTTAGGATCTGAACCAGAGAGTCATTCACAGTCCTGTAAAATTGCTTGAGGTCAGTGGTGTGATTGGGAAAGTAAAAATGAGGTTGAGACTGGAAAGGCTCTTCTCAGGAAGTCCTGGGAGAAGATACTGATGAGAAAAAAGACAATTTGACTAAAAGCAATTTACTAGAAAAAAGTCAGAACGGCAATTTTTGAATGTTCATATGAGAGTCCATTGGAGTTTCTTGACAAGAGCTTCCAGAAGCATCCCTCTGTTGGGTTCTTCCTCATTTTTCTTCTGTCTTCCAAGGCTGGACTAGTTGGCTGGGGAGAGTGGCTGGATACTCAGGTGAAGGTCCAGTGACCCTTCCTGGCTCATTTAATGAATGAGCACAACCATCAACAAGCCCAACTGTGACTATGTTTAGCAATCAGGCTCAGCTGAAGTTGTGATGATGGTAGTTTTTTTAAGCAGAACTGACTGCTATATAGCATCATCTGACTTTTTTCTAGTTCCCTGTCTAGAACTTGTAATGCTAATTACTCTTGCCTTTACTTCTCCTTCACATCTCCTATTCATGATTCAAGGACTTTCTTCTCCCCTTAGAGACAAGAGTTATGCAATCTGGGAGGGGTACTCCAATTGCCTCACCCTGTGTCCCTGTTTAGCATGGAAGAAGCCAGAGCCGTCTGCGTCCCTATTCCCTATTGGCAATGTGGGTAACCCCTTTCGAGGGGCTAAAAGTCAAAATGTCCTTGGGCCTGTTAGCAACATACTCTGTTCCAAAGGCCAAAATTGTCTAAAGTATTTGGGAGCTTGTATCTAATCCTTAAAAGATTTTAGGGTTACCTCTTCAGAGGGGCGAATGTTGGAGGAGGGGGAGTGGGCATGGATTTGATCAAAACACCTCATATGCATGTATGAAATTCTCAATAAAGTTTTTTTTAAAATTAAAAAAAAATAAAATAAGAGCAATTTGCTATTTACTCAAATGTGATTTTAAAATGCTAGGAAAATGCTTTCTAACTATCGATGAACCAGAACTAGTTAAGGGAATATTTTCTGGGAAAATGTACGTAATCTGTGCAAATTAAATTATAAAATATTAGTTTCGAAAGGCATGTGAACTGATCAGTTAGACAAGAAAAGCATCTCTCCTGGTAAAAGAACAGTTGGAGGGAAATAACATGAGGCAAACCTGAAGCAGGCTCTCCTGGGATGTTTGTCCAGGTCCTGCTGCGGTCATGGGAGGGGTCTGATGGGAGACACCAAGGTGGGACCCTCCTCCCAGCTCTGCTAAGGGACTGGCATAAAGCTGGTATAGGGAAGACTTCCGTTAAGCAAACCTCTCCTGGGATTCCTGCTCGTAACTTTGCCTTATCGAACGTTTCAGGTTGTTCAATGTGGGATGGTGGACTCCATCTCAATGAAGGCTACACCAGCTCCACAAAGAGGGAAGGTAGTTTTCCTGTGTCCAGTGAAAAAACTGAAGCTCACAGAGGTCATGTGACTCCCTGAAGTCCCACTTCTTAGACTAGTGCTTTCATTAAAGTCTCAGGCTTAGCTCCCTTATCCACTGGCTTCCCATAGCTTTCTTTGTTGAGTGAGTGGTATTGTGTTATAGTTTCAATTCTGGAAAATTTATAAATATGTATGGTTTGTGCTATAATGAGGCATGATACTTCTAATGGCCAACCTTTAAAACAACCTTAATTATGTGTGTATGTGTCTATGTGTGCAGGTGCTGTCAGGATGAATTTTAAATTCAAAAAATAATAGTATTTGGAATTCAGCACAAGAGACACCTCATTACTGGTGATTATGAATTTTGACATAATTTCTTCTTGGCATGTTCTCTTGTGGTAGGTGTTTTAAGGACACAGCGCCAGCCACCATTTTATCTGCCATCACGAGAACCGGTGCAGGCTGTGGGATTTCATCTCCCCACGCTGCCTAAATTGGGTAGACTTGTGAACACAAGAAACTAAGGAGATTTTTATGCTCAAATCTTTTTCTTCCCAACATCCAAATTTGATCATTTTGAAGTACTTAAGCATCAGTTTTATCGGCCTGCAGGTAGAACTTCTTATGTCCTTGGAGACAATGACTATTTGGATTTTTATGTTCTTCCATGACATCTGCCTAGCGACCGTTAGTCTAGACAGCTCTCTGTGAAAGGCATAGAGAGCAGCGTTAGCTGAGACCGTTCAGATGAAAACATTCTGTTCTTTTGCTGGCACCGTCAATCTTTGTTGGCAGCCAAGAGTTTCCCTCTTCATAGCAATAGTTCTTTTTCTCAACTGGAAAAAACCAGTACCAAGTCACTTTTGTTTTTTCTTGACCTACTCCTACCAAAATGTTAGTTTACCCCCATTAACCTGTGAATTGTTATTTTAGCAGATAATCACTTTGTCCTAAAGCTAGGCTGAAAAGCCATAACAGATTGTGTGTGTGTGTGTGTGACTTAGAACACATAGGCAATGTGATGAGCCTCCTGTGCTGTGACTCTTCCGATGTCTGCGTTCTTGTTATTTCCTCTCAACTTCATGTCCCCCTGCCCAGAGCTTATGTGTGTCTGGGAATGCCTTCTTTCCCAGTGAAAAACTAATCTGAAATTCTTAAACACAGTCCAAGTTATGGAAAGAACTAGTTTTCTTATAAATGTTTTTTGAAAATAAAATGAGTGTCCTCCCGAAATTTCATGCAAAATTATGGATTATTAAGGAAATATTTTGGAGACTGCTTATTAACCAATGCCGAGACTGTCTAGGGAAAGAATCTTCCTGGTTCCAGTGAGTCATGAACATAGTGACTCTCTACGCTTGAACAAGAATCATTCCAGGACTAGGAAGTGGATGGAAGGGTACAAAAAACAAGTGTAGTTAAGACCTGAGATGCAGAAACCACAGAGGGAATAGACTTTAGGCTAGAGACACAGACAGGAATATATGAAGAGGTTTTCAGTAGCCCTCATCACATCATTAGCCATTGTAACTGTAACCTTCCATCACTGCCTATTTGTCTACTTGCACTGGGTGCAACGGTATCCTGTGTGAGTCTGCTGTTGATTTCTGTGCACATCTCTTTCATTTACTTTCCTGATTGCCTGAGGGACATTATGATCTCCAGCTGTTCATAACATTTTGCTTTGTCTGAACTACTGAATATGATCCTGTGTGATGTGTGATTATAGGACAGGGTTCTAACGCTACTCCAGCTGACTGTGGACTTGTTATGGTCAGGAGTTGTTCACTCTACAAGAGAGACCTCAGCATATAGTAAGGCTCCTCACAGTCATAGGAGAGGGCAGGAAGGGGCTGTGGGTCAGGATTTAGATAATGCCGAGTGGGAAGCCTTGATGTGTCCCTGATGTAAGGGGGCTCACCTGGCCAACTCCAGAGTGATTGGCAGCTTGCATTTAGAATCTCTATAAATATCTTGATAGTTCAGCCTAGAACCTATTATTTAGTGGCTCAGCAGAGCCTGTTCACAAGAACAGAGATGTGTATTGTCCAAGCTTCTGCAAAGGGTGACAGCCATTGAGTAAGTGGATAGTCAGACAGTAGGTCAAGTTCCAAAAGTGAATATCCTTGTGAACAAGGCCTTACTATATACAACCTAACCTGAGAAACCATTAGCAAAACATGAACACACACACAAACACACAAAACACACAGTCCAAAGAGTCACAAGCAACCTGGATTCAAGGGGAAAAGAGTATAGCCCCCATATTTTAATATAGGAGGTGCTTAAGATGTCATAACCAGGACTTTAGGCCCTGAACTTCCCTGATTCCCCAAATTTACAGAACAGTCTTAAAGAATTTTGATCATTTTTGTATTTTTTTTATTTCTAGGAAAATTTCCTAACAGAATTCAAACATTATAATTAGAAATATAATAGACAAAAAAGAAAACCACAAATTAATTCTGTAACTAAGAGAAACTGGAAATTTAAAGACTAGATTATGATCAAGAATGGGCAGTAAAGGAAGGTTTTGCTGACTCACCATATACCTACCAGGTGACGGCTGTTGAGGGCAGATAGAGACAGCTAGAGAAGCCAGTGAGTCACTCAGGTAAGGGTAGGGTGAGAATGCAAAGATGGGGGCAGGGGGCTCCTTGAAGCAGTGTCTGTATCTGTGCATATTGCTGGGGCAACATAGCAGCTCTGCCTGGAAAAATCCAGAATACAAATGCGGCTTGCTTTCTCTTTGGCTATTATATTTAAATGAAAATTTCATACTGCTGTGCCCTGACTGTTACAATTTCTTGTAGTCAAGGTAAATCCCCATCTCCATCAGCATAACACTCTGAATTGTAAATCTGCAATTAACCCTATGAAACACTCTTCCATGATGGATGGCTTGGGATTATCAGCTTGTTTTTTTCCAGGTGCCAGACACATAAAGCTCCCAACATGCCTCAGGCAACCAAGATATCACTTCGGACTTTTTCTGTCTCCACTGAGTTTTGTTTCCCTTTTCCTACCGTTTTTCTCTAATGGGATATGGAAAGGAGTTGCGGGAAGAGTCAGGAAAGTGGCTCTGACAGCTAGGGATGTAACAGAAACTCACTGAATTTTTTTTTTAATTATTTAATAACCACATGATTAGAGGCATTTCATTACAGCATTAACATATTCAGTAACAATTTCCAGAGCAAAGATGCTTCTCTTTCAAAATTAGCTGTAAATTTTGAGGTTCACAGTTAAATTAATACAGTTATACAGTATTGAACTCAGTATATACCCTATAAGACATAAAGTAGAATGAGTTTTTACCCTTTAAAGAAGATCTCC
>NW_008338533.1:1311884-1327932 GCF_000622305.1 Nannospalax galili | reverse complement strand
CTCTGGGTGAGAAGGGTCAGGAAGCAGTATTGGTTCCCCAGGTGTCTGGGGCCCCAAGACTAGGAATGGCGCAGGGTCCAAACTAGGAGTATAGAATGGCTGGCGGGGAGGTGGGGGGGGGGATTGAAGGGTGAATGAGGCTTAGGGAGTCCCGGTGCGGAGAGCTGCGCTATATACTTACCCCAAGAGGCCTGAGGATAGTAGTGCAGGCTAGGAGAGTTAGCCGGTGGTGCAGGCCCAGGGAAGCAGAGAGAGGTGAGGGCGGGGCCAGGACCAGAAGTGGTGCTCCTGGAGCCCAAGAAAGGGACTGAGTTGCTCTGGGTGAGAAGGGTCAGGAAGCAGTATTGGTTCCCCAGGTGTCTGGGGCCCCGAGACTAGGAATGGCGCAGGGCCCAAACTAGGAGTATAGAGGCGAGGCGGGGGATGGAAGGGTGAATGTCGCTTAGGGAGTCCCGGCGCGGAGAGCTGCGCTATAGACTTACCCCAAGAGCAACTCACTGAATTTTTAAAGTATCTTGTAGTTGTAGCTCACGTTAGTGATGAGTTTTTGCTTGGAGTGGACTCTTGGCACTTTTTAGAAGGACAGGTCTCTAAAGTCATCTATACAAACCAGTGATCTCACCATTCACACCGCAGGAATGGACCCACAAACGTAGAGGAGGTAGTCCAGCAGAGACCAACACACAGGCTCTGAGTCAGTAGAGACGTCTATAGCTGTCCACCACTGGAAAATGTAAAGCAAAATGAGTGTCCCAGGTTGAAATATTTTGCCAGTTATTGAACTGTAGGCTTCACTGAGCACTGTTGGAAGGCACAGCACTAGGTCAGTTATACCTGCAAGAGGTGTTTGGGCTTCTGTATCAGAAGAAGAGGTTCTTTGGAGATAAGAGCAAACAAATTAATTGCAATTGCAAAAGTAGCCTGTTCTGTCATCTATAGTTGAGGAGAAGCAAAGCCAGGACTGACCCCCAGTACTGAGGTAGGCACTCCTGGAGCCCCCAGGCACACATTCAAGACAGTGAGACTCCAGCTTTAAGTAGTACACGTATTCAATGCAACAGAACAGAGTTAACTCCATGTGTACGCGTGGAATGGGTGCTGTCACATGAACACAAACATATGCCTTTGACTGGGTCCAGTGTGTCCAACATTTATCCACTTGGACGAGTTTGCACAGAAACTTACACAGAAATTCTGCCACCTTAATTTATGGAAGTCTAGTGTGGAACAGCAGCAAGTCCATGGTGCCCATGTGGAGGGTGATGCGTGGAGAAAGATGCCACTTCGGAGGGCTTTTCCTTATCCTCTGGAATAAGAGGCCACCATGCACTACAGCACGTGCGGGGTGAGTCAATATGCATCATCTCTTTCACTCAATACCACATCATTAGCGAGAAGCCGAGGCTGAGAGAGACACAGAAAATCCTTATGGTTTCATGGCTAGTATGAGCCAAGCTGGGCGTGGGGCCAAAGCATTTCCAGTCCAGACTCCTGACACATCCCTGTTGAGCATCAACTTCCTGACTTCAGGGTCCCACTGGTGATGTTGGCTCTTAACCTCCTTTATTCCCAAGGATATGGGGCTGCACCTCTTGTTCAGCAAGTTTTCCATTCTGACTCATCTTGCTTGATTAATTGATTTTAGCCTTTGTTTTTCAGAGAAAATTTAAAAGCTATAAGTTCAGAGAACATTATGAAAAACACCATTTATCAAACACTCAAGCTGACAATTGCTTACCTTTTTACCACTCTTGTTGGTCCTCCTAAAATAGGCAGGACCTGCTTGAGGTCAGTGGTCTCTTTGTGTCACAGTTCCAATCCTGTGTTACTCCGTCCACTCCGGAAGTAGTCATGAACATGAAGCTGACATATCCTTAGGTCCACTCCTTTATATGCAATATACACCACACATGCATTTAAAACCATTTAAATAAATACCTTCATGCTATGTGTTTTCTATTTGCTTTTTAACTGCACATTTTAGAGATATGTTTTTATTAATATATAAAGGCATACTTCATTCTTTTGGGCTGATGATATTGTAGGAAATGAATGCAAATAATTTATTATTTGTACAATGATGTTCATTTTATTTGTGACCTTTTTCATTGATGTGAACAGATATGTGAAAAGAAGCAAAAGGTGGAACCATTTATTCAAGCTCAGCTTGGAAAGAGCAAGTCCATCACTACAGGTCACAGGGCATCCCCAGTCAGGAGGCAGAGAGAGGGATGCTGGTGCTCTGCTCACATTTGTCTGGGGCCCTAGCCCATAATACAATGCTGCTCAAATTCAGAGTGAGTCTTCTGTCCTCAGTTCAACTTCTCTGGAAATAACCTCACAGACATGCTTTCCCTAGGTGATTCCAAACTCAGTCAAGTCAACAGTGGAGGTTAACCAGCGTGCTCTTGTAGGTGGCTTTCAATTTGGGGTTTCACAAAAGGTGCATGCACAAGTGTGACCACTTCTTAGAGTGTGAACCTAAATAGAATTATTGGGGTGCGGGATGAGATTTCTAGTTCCCCTAGATCCAGGCAAGTTGCCCCTAAAGCAGTCTGCCAATGCGTACTCCTCGGGCAGAATGATATGTGAGTGTTCATTTTCCTGTGTTCTGCTCAGGACTTGGTGCTGCCAAATCCTAGCTGCCTTTTCAAGAGAGCAAGTATTCCAGGAAGTTGTTGGTGTCTTAGGGGGGCATGCTGAACTTTAATTTGTTGGAGTCCTAAGGTCTTACATATGTGTAATCTACACTCAGCATGATGTTCATGGCTTAACCTGTTGACTGTTATGTCCATTGACAGAAGGCCCTTCCTGGTGTATCCAGCTCCACCCTTATCTCCCTGAATGGACTTGCTCAGCTGTCTCAGAACATCTTAAATGAGGCAGCTCAAAACACTCACAGCATGGGATTTCAATTGTTTCTTTTAGAGCCAGAAATGAGGTAACTCATATGCAATCATAACCATATTAAGAGAATTTAATCCTCAGAACTAATTAGTCAAGACGGTGCTCCTATGTGCTGAGCTTTGGGCACTTCTTCATGTAGACCAGATGTAACTTATGATATTAAAATAGAGGCAGTTCACCTGCTCTTGTGGCAGCCACCCACCAGGGTGTCATCCATTCTATATTGGTCTATGTTAAATACACAGAATAGTGGGTTTAATTGTAATTTTCATTCACGTGCACAATGTATTTTGATCACCGCCACATCCATCGACCATTCTTCTCCTTCTCACACTCGTGCTGATCCCCTTTTCTTCCCAACCCACCCCTTCTACTTTTTTGCCTTTGTGTGTATGTGGGGTGTGGGGGGTTGAGAGGGACAGACAGTGACAGACACAAAGACACAGAGACACACAAAAAGACAGAGAGGGTGAAAGAGACTCAGTTTAATTAGGATTGCTTACATGAACATGGGTGAGGGATTATTTACAGGAGCATGTGCATTTAGCAGTGGCCACACCATTGAAGAAAATGTCTCCTCACTCTGGACAGTCATTCATTGCCAATAGGTCTTCAGGGAGGGGTGGAGCCTGGGGTTGAGAGGGACAGACAGTGACAGACACAAAGACACAGAGACACACAAAGAGACAGAGAGGGTGAAAGAGACTCAGTTTAATTAGGGTTGCTTACATGAACATGGGTGAGGGATTATTTACAGGAGCATGTGCAATTTAGCAGTGGCCACACCATTGAAGAAAATGTCTCCCCACTCTGGACAGTCATTCATTGCCAATAGGTCTTCAGGGAGGGGTGGAGCCCCATGAACCCTGCTGCCATCCACGACAGGATGTTGATGGGGCCAGTCTCTTGCAGGTCATCACAGTTGCTGTGAGTTCATGGCTATAAGATCCATGTCATGCCTGGAAGGCACCATTTCATAGCACGCTTTCCCACCATCTGGCCCTTGTAGTCTTTTTACCTGCCCCACCCCCTTCTGCAGTGGTCCCGTCCCTTTGGAAGGGGTGATTGGATTCCCATTTAGGGCTGAGCACTCAACAGTCACGAATTCTGGGCCCTTTGATCTCTGAGCAGAGCTGAGAGGGGCACTGACACACAGGGATGCATGTGAGGGTTCCAGGAGTCAGTTGGAGGAGTGCCACCCACCCATGTAATGGAAAAGCAGTAGCAGCTTCTCTCACAGGCCTCTGACCTCCCTAGCTGAGTCGTTGACTTAACCAGGTATATTGATTAATTTCACCTTGACCCAAACTGGAGACACCTGTGAAGAGGTGCTCCCTGGTTGAGACGTTTCCTCTATCACACTGGCCTTTGGCCATGTCTGGGGGGCATTTTCTGATTGATGTCGAAGGGTCCATTGCAGGCAGTGTCACCCCTGGGCAGGTAGGCCTGGGCTGTATAAGAGAAGTAGCAAAGCAAGCCAGTGAGCAGTGTTACCGCATGGTCTGTGTTTCAGTTCCAACATCCAGGTTCCTGCCTTGAGTTCCTGCCTTGGAGTCCCCCAAGGCTGAACTAAAACCCGGAAATGTAAGCTTTCCTTACAGTGTTACTGTTGGTCAGTGTTCTGTCACAGCAACAGGAAATCAAAGTAGGACACCAGGTTTATAGAACCAGGCATGAATTCTCTCCTGTCGAGTGGGCTTCCAATCCAATCAGAAAGCAGCTGGTTTCCCCTAACAGTAATGCCACTACTGTACCAGTGGGTACATCTTGCCTGTCAAGTAAGCAGTGTATCAGACAGAGCACACAGTTGTGCTAAACTGTAAATGTGTTTTCTTCCCCAGCAGTCTACATGAAATGTCCAGCACTATATTCTGAGAGGCAGGAAGCTTCCATCTCAATTCCACTTGATCTTTCTATGTGCTGCCGTGGAATCTTCAGCAAAAGGGTTTTCGTTCTGTAGTTCTAGTTGGGAACCAACAGCAGTGGCATTAGTCTGCATTGTTTGGGGGTGGGGCTCAATAACACTAAGGGAGGCACCCTACTTCTGGCTCTGGAATTTTCATTTAATGATTTATAACTTCTGAGAACAGCTGTGTCCACCCATGCAGAGTGTCTCTGTTCAACCTCTTAATTTTGTTTGCAATTAGCATGTGCCAGTTTCCTACGGAGCCTCCCATACATCCCTACCTTTGGTGGGTCCTACACATCCTCACCTTTGGCGGGTTTTCTTCTCTCATTTCTCTCTCCAATCCATTTTTAATTGTTCTTCCATGTTTATTCAAGTTCCTTCTCTCAATAGAATCCACCCATCATTATGTAAAAACACTCATTTTTCCTTCATACTGTCCCAGCATTTCCCATTTCCCACCCGCTGATTACCAAACGTTTCTAAACACCAGCTTCCTGCTGTGTACATCATTCTGGTTGTGATCCCCATCCTCCACTGAGGCATCTCTTTCCACTGACTTCATCTTGCCAGTGAGGTGGGCCTCCAGGCTTCCTCTCACCTGGTCTGTCTGCAGCATAAACACTGTCACCCCCCTCTCCTTTTGGAGCCTGTGTCTCTAGGCTCTTGGTTAGTCTGTCCCAGTCTTACCACCGTCCAAGCACAGGCTAGGGTTTCCTAACACCCAGCCACTGACTGCTCTTCATTTCACTCGATAGCTGTTCCTAGAGGAACATTTGATTCTCATGCTTTGAGTTAGGAAATTGTGGAGCTTCTGGCAGGATTCCTGAGAAAGACCACAGTATAAGCAAGCTGCTAGCTAACGCCCCATCCGCGCAGAAGGCACCTCAAACCCAACATTCCCTCTAGGAAATTCACCTTCATCCACCCTGTTCCGCACCTGCCTCGTCTTCGTCTTTCCTTTCGTTCCTGACGTCGTTACCGTCACGTGACTGCCAGCCAGGACCCTAACCTTCGCATGCGTTCCCACCTCCACCTCTGACCCGTACCGCGTCCACTCTGGCTTCATTTCACTTTCTACACAGCTCCATCTTGTCCACAGGTGTCCTGATTTCCCAGACACCATCCCCAAAACTTCCAGGCTTGTGGATCTGCTTAATGACCCTCCTCAGAATTAGTTTCATCTTGCTGCTGTAATGAATGCCTGAAACTTAATGGCTTTGTACAAGCCAGATTTATTACTGTGTTACGGTGGATTCGGAACTTCACATCAAGGAGCTGGTGGGGTTTCTTTCCTTATGGAGGCTGCAAGTGAGAATTCACTTCCTTTCCTTTTGCAGCTGCTAGAGACTACCAGCCTCCCTGGACTCCAGCCCTGTGTTGTCCATCCTGCTGTCCTTATCACCCTGGGCCCCCTGTCTCCACCTTACAAGGACCCTCCTGGTTCTGTTGAATTCACCTTGATAACTCAGCATTCTCTCCCAACTTAAGATCTTTAGATTATTCCCGCAGAGTGCACTTTTCCTTGTCAAACGAGGCATTCTCAAGTTCCAGAGATGAGGGAGTGGTACCTCAGTGGGCCGTTATGCCCGGTACCGCAGGGGGGACCCTCACGTCCCCACTCTTCCACTGCCGATTTGTAATGCCCACTGAGCATTCAGATCTGGGGCCAAACCGCATCCAGAGTCCTTCTAACTCAGGGTCAAGTTTGTACTCAGAAGTGTGGACACCCTCCCACTCACTTGCATACAACTCCCTGCCTGCCCACGGCAGGAGCCACCTGAGAATTGCCCCTGATCTGTCTCTACAGGCAGCACAAAGCCGGGGATATGAAGGATGGGTATTCACAATCTAACTGGTTTTGGAAATTTTATTTATTATTTTTTGCACAACACAAATTTTTTTCTTTTGACTTGAGATAGTTAGTACTTATAGAAGAAACAACTTTAAGTGAAAGTTGGAATAATTAAGCTCATTAGTTTAAAAAAGGGATAACTTTCTTGTTTAGATAGAAACACAGAAACAAAATATTCTTCTGTTTATTTGAGTAATATTTTAATGAGTAATGAAAATAAAAGACATAACATCAGGTTAAAGAGAGAAAGATAAGTACTCGATAGATATCAACATAGAAGACTGAGTTTTTGTATGACAAACATGAAACTGGGAAGACATCAATCACTGGGGTCGTAGCTCAGCAGCACAGTCGCCATTTCATGTGAATGAGAAGAAGTCTTGCTTGCACATATTTTTTCTTTTTTTAAAATATTTTATTATTTTTGTGAGTTTTTTATTGAGCTTTTTAAATTTTATGCATTTCCCACCCACATCCAGACCCCCTCCCCCATCCCCCCACTGAACCCTCTGCACTCTGCCTACATGCCGAGTCCTATTCATGCAGGTGTTTGTACCCAAATGTCCTTCAGTGTAAATGCTCCACTGGAGTCTACTCAGCCCATCCTGTGGTCGTATGTGAGTCATACTCTCCCTCACCCAGCAGTGCTCAGTCTCAAATAGTTCTCAATCTAGTGCTGGCCCGCCACCTATTTCTCACCTCCCCTTTGGGCCCTTGTTTCATTGAGCTGACACAGGCCCTGCACTTCACACCGCCACTGCCACAGTCTCCCATGAGCAAGCCTCCAATGGCCTGGAAGCCTCCACCTCCCTGTATTCATCAACAAGCCCTGGCTCTTACAGTCTTTCTGCCTCCTCTTCCATGATGGTCCCTGAGCCAAGGGTGGGTGATGTTCCATATAGGAGTCCCATCCTACACTCTACAGTCTCTTATTCTTTAAAAGAATGTGGCCTTCTGTGTGCATCACACTCTATTGTACAAGGAAACCTCACTGGTGAGAGTTGAGGGGTGCACTAGCCCTCTCTCTGCTCCTTATTCTGCTATGTTCCATGGGCCTTAGTTGTAGAGATTTGACTGCAGATGTGTCACCTAGTACTGGGCATCTCCCAGACACATGTTCTCTATGCCTGACCAGATGTGCAACTCTGCGGTAGCCTCCATCTGTTGCAAAAAGAAGCTTTTTTGATGAGTGCTGTACAGTATGCTTGTCACCCTAAGGGAGGTCTCTTCTGTCCGGCACTGTGTTCCCTGCCAAGCAGCTCCCAGGTACACATATGCATTAATGTTCAGATACCCTGCGTGCATTTCTCACAGGGTTTCTAAGGCATCACTTTTCCCTCTGGGTTTCCTAGTTCCCGAGATTCACTCCACTCTTTTTTCTCCCATCCGCTTCCCTCCTCCCTCCCTCCCTAGTTACAGTGCCCCCATTATGTCCACCCTCCCCCCAGTACCTCCCGATTCACACCATCCTTCCTCTTCTGACTTCCCTCCCCACCCACACACACCATGGTCCCTGCATGTCCCTCCCTCCTCTACTCCCTGCCTGTTACCCCCACTTTTTCACCTCCCTCAGGTAATACCTGTTCCCCACAGTCCCCCTTTCAGGTTGTTTCTTGTCCTTTACCTCCATGTGTCCTTTCCCTTTCCCTGGCTCCTGGTGTCACATCAGAATTTACATACTCACATATAAGGATTGGTGTATAATCCACAGCTGAGGGAGAACACATGTCGCTTGCTTTTCTGCATTTGTGTTACTTCACTTAGTCTAACACTTTCCAGCTCCATCCATTAACCTGCAAATTTCATAATTTCCTCTTTTCTTACTGCTGAGTAGAACTCCATTGAATATATGTGCCACATTTTCATTAACCATTTGTCAGCTGAGGGACATTTAAGTTGTTTCCATCTCTTAGCTATTGTGAAGAGAGCAGCAACAAACATGGATGCACAGGTATCTCTACAGTATGATGAGCCCTTTGGGCATATGCCAAGGAGTGGCATCACTGGATCATATGGTAGGTTCATTTTTAGCTTTTGGAGGGTTCTACACATTGCTTTCCATGGTGGTTGCACGAGTTTGCATTCTCACCAGCAGTGAATGAGAGTTCTTTCTCCACATCCTCTCCAGCATTTGAATCATTCGTTTTCTTGAGCTTTGCCAATCTGACTGTGGTAAGATGGAGTTTTTATCTGTATTTCTCTAATTACTAAGGACGTTGAACACTTTTTAAGGTGCTTCTTAGCCATTTTTATTTCTTTGAGAACTCTCTGTTTAGGTTGATCACCTATCTTTTTATTGGGTCATTTATTTTCTTATGTCTTTCTTTTTTGAGTTCTTTGAATATTCTGGATATTAATCCCCTGTCAGGTGTGTAGCTAGTAAAGATTTTCTCCCACTCTATGGGTTTCCTCTTCCCTTCATTGGTTGTTTCTTTTGCTGTACAGAAACTTTGTAACTAAATAAAAAAAGGTCCCCTTTACTGATTGTAGACCTTAATATCAGAGCAGCTGGTGTCTGATTTAGAAAGTCCTTTCCTATGCCTATATCTTGGAGGATGCTGCCTATGTTTTCTTGTAGCAGTTCCAAGTTTTAGGTTTTATATTTGGTCTTTGATACACTTGGAGTTGACTTTTATGCAAGGTAGAAGATAAGGGTCAACTTTCATTCTTCTGTGGGTAGAGATCCAGTTTTGCCAGGACCATTTGTTGAAGATGCTGTCTTTCCTCCATTGTGTGTTCTTAGCACCTTTGTTGACTATCAGGTGGCTGAAATTATATCAACTCATGTTTGGGTCTTCTCTTGTGTTCCATTGATCTATGGGTTTATTTTTTGTGCTAGTACCATGTTGTTTTTATGACTATAGCTCTATATTATAATCTGAGACCTGGTATGGTGATCCCCCCAGCATTGTTCTTTTTTCACAAGATTGTTTTGACTACCCGGAGTCTTTTGTGACTCCATATGAATGTTAGGATGATTTTGTAAAGTTCTGTGAAGAATGTTGTGGGTATTTTGATTGTAATTGAATTGAACCTATAAATTGCTTTTGGTAAGATGGTCATTTTCACAATATTGATTCTCCCAGCCCATTAGCATGGTAGGTCTTTCCATCTCCTAGTGTCTTCCTCTGTCTCTTTCTTTAGAGTTTGAAATTTTCATTGTAGAGAGATTTAATGTCTTTCATTAGTTTACTCCTAAATTTTTTGAGGCTATTGAGAATGGGAGGGTTTCCTCTAGTGCTTTTTCTGATTGCTTGTTATTGGTATATAGAAAGGTTACTGATTTTTGAAGTTGATTTTGTATCCTGACACTTTACTGAAAGTATTAATCAATTCTAACAGTTTTCTAGTGGAATTTTTGGGATCTCATGTATAATATCATATGTTCTTCAAATAAGGATAATTTGACCACTTCATTTCTAATTAGTACTCCTTTAATTTCCTTCTTTTGTTTTATTGCTCTTGCAAGAGTTTCAAGCACTATACTGAAAAGGAGTGGAAATAGTGGACAGCCCTGTCTAGTTCCTGATTTTAATGGGAATGCTTCCAGTTTTTCTCCATTTAAGATGTTGTCAGTTATGGATTAGTTGTATATGGCTTTAATTATGTTGAGATGTGTTCCCTCCAGACCAATGCCTTCTAGGACTTTTAACAAGAATGCATGCTGGATTTTGTCAAATGCCTGTTCTCCATCTATTGAGATGACTATATGATTTTTGTCTTTAAGTCCATTTGTATGTTTTATTACATTTATTGACTTATGTATGTTGAATCATCCCTCCATTTCTGGGATGAAGCCGACTTGATCATGCTGGATGATCTTTCTAATGTGTGCAGTTTGTAAGAATTTTGTTGAGTATCTTTGCATCTAAGTTCATTAAGGATATGGGTCTATAGTTTTCTTTTTTGTTATATGTTTACCTGGTTTTGGTATTACAGTGATGCTGGCTTCATAGAAGGCGTTTGGAAGTTCTCCCTCTGTTTCTTTCTTTTTGAGTAATTTAAGCATTATTGATTGTAGATTTTCTTTGAATGTCTGGTAGAATTCTGTTGTGAATCCATCTGGGCCTGGGCTTTTTTTAGTTGGGAGGTTTTGTATTTCTGTTTCAGTTTCCTTATTTGTTATTGGTCTGTTTAGGCTGTTGATCTCTTGGTTTAACTTCAGTGGTAGCCATGATTTTAGAAATTTATCCATTTCTTTTAGGGTTTCAAATTTAATGAAGCATAGATTTTTTAAAAGTATTCCCTTACAATGTTTTGGATTTTTTGGTGTCTGTTGTGATGTTTCTCTTTCGTCTCTGATTTTGTTGATTTGGATTTGCTCTCTCTTTCTTTTGGTTAGCTGGGCTAAGGGTCTATCTTTTTAACCTTTCAAAGAACCAGCTTTTAGATTCATTGATTTTTTTTGTATTGTTTTCTTTGTTTCTATTTCATTAATTTCTGCTCTGAGTTTTGTTATTTCTTCTCATCTACTAGGTTTGGAGTTGGTTTGTTCTTGCCTTTCCAGAGTCTTAAGTTGTACCATCAAGTCATTTCCATGAGCTCTTACTGATTTTTTAGTGTAGGCAGTAAGAGCTATGAACTTTCCTCTTAGGACTGCTTCTAGGGTGTCCCAGAGGTTCTGTTGTGTTGTGTTCTCCTTTTCATTTTGTTCTAGGAATACTTATTTCTTTATTACTTTCTTCTTTGACCCATTCACAATTCATAAGTGTGTTGTTTAATCTCCAGGAGTTTGTGTATTTACTAGAGCTTCTTTAGCTGTTGATTATAAGCTTTATTGCATTGTGGTCTGGTAGAAAGTATGAAATTATTTCAATGTTTTATATTTGTTGAGATTTTCTTTGTGCCCCAGAATGTGGCCAATTTCAGAAGAACTTGCATGAGCTGCTGAGTAGAAAATGTATTCTTTGGTGGTTGAGTGGAATATTCTGTATATGTACGTTAGGTCCATTTCATGTAGTATGACATTTAATTGAGATGTCACTCTGTTTATTCTTTGTCCAGTTGACCTGTCTATTGAAGACCATGGTGTATTAAAGTTGCCCACTATGCCTGAATTAGTGTCAATCTGTTTCATAGTCCTGGACTACTGATTTTATGAAATGGGGTGCTCCAGAGTGTGGAGCATATATGTTTATGATTGTAATATCTCCTTGGTCAATTGTTCCTTTGATTAGAATGAAGTAACCCTACTTATCTCTTGTGATGACTTTTAATTTGAAGTCTATTTTGTCAGATATTAAAATTGTGACACCTGCTTCGTAGGGTCATTTGCTTGGAATATTTTTTTCATTCTTTCACATTAATGTAGTGTCTGTCCTTGAAGGTGAGATCAGTTTCTTGAAGACAACAAAACGATGGGTTTTCTTTCTTGATCCATTGCATTAGCCTGTGTCTTTTGAGAGTGGAGTTGAGACCATTGATATTTAGTGTTATTATTGAAAGGTGTGTATTGTATACTACCATTTTAATTTCTTTGTGTTTGCGGCCCTATTTTGTGTTTCTGTTGTTATAGGTTTATTTTCTTTCTGTAGCCTCTTGGATATAATCAGTCCTTTCTTTGGTCTTTTGTATTGCTTCAAGTATTCTCTGTAGTGCTGGTTTGGTGGACATGAATTGTTTCAGCCTGTTTGTGTCATGGAAAGTTTTCTGTTCCCCTTTGACCTTGATAGATAGTTTTACTAGATGAAGTATTCAGAGTTGGCATCTATGATTGTTTAGAACTGGGAATACTTTGTTTCAGGCTCTTCTGGATTTCATAGTTTGCATTGAAATTTGCATTGAAAGCTCAGCTGTAATTCTGTTGGATTTTCCTTTATATGTAACTTGTTTTTCTCTAGCAACTTTCAGTGCCCTCTCTTTGTTCTGTACATTTAATATTTTTATTATGATATGCTGTGGGGACTGTCTATTCTGATAATGTCTTAATGGTGTTCTCTGTGCTTCTTGAATCTCTATAGGTGTTAATTTAGGGAAGTTTTCTTCTATAATCCTATTGAAGTTCTTTTCAATGCCATTGGTTTGAGTTTCTTCTCCTTCCTGTATGCCTATATTACATAGATTTGGTCATTTCATGTTTTCCGAAAATTCCTGAGTATTTCATTCCTGTGTTTTTCTGAATTTTGCATAGTCTTTGTTTAAGGAGTCCAGTTCTTCAACTTTATCCTTCAGTCTTGATATTCTGTTTTCCATTTCATTCATTCTGCTTGCGAGACTCTCTCCTGTTGTCTCTAATTAGTTTATTGAGTCTTTCAGTCCTGTGTTCATTTCCATTTGGGTTTTCTTCACTATTTCTATCTTTTTAGTGAATTTGCTTTTTAAATTATGAATAGTTTTTGATATTTCATTAAGCCGTACATTTGTATATTCTTGGGCTTCCGTCAAAAGTTTATGCCTTTCTTCTTTGAGTTCTTTGAGTTGTTTGTCTGTGTTTTCTTGAAGTTCTTTGATCGTGTTTATGACTGTTCTTTTAAATTCTGCGTCTTGGGGTTCTAAAGGGTGCTTCTCAATGCTGTGCACATCTGTAGGACTTGTGGGTTTTGTCGGGGACATATTTTCCTGGTTTTTCATATTGTTTGTGTTTTGGCATTGCTGTTTGGGCATATGGATGTTCTTTGTTGGTTATGTGTTAAGAGGAACTTCTCCACTTTAATTTAATTTTGGTCTGTTAATATTGTTTATGTAGCTTAGTTACTTTTCGTTTAGGTGTGGAGGACAAATTGGTGGGTATTTCAAGCTCTTACTGGGTAGTAGACTAGTTAGAGTCCTGACTGAGCAGGTCTGTCTGCCTGATCCAGAGGCTGGGAAGTTGGCAGTGAGGGACCCTGCCTGGGTGAGGACTTAGTGATCTATGGTAGGGTGTTTAGTTAATCTGGTTTGGGAAGCTAGTCCTGGAACCTGATGTGAAGGAATTGCAGCCTGCCTGTGAGAGAGCAGCAGGGAAAACTGAAAATTGATTGAGACTTTAAGTGGCATTAAATCTTTGGTGGAAATAAAGAGAGCAGCTTCTCAAAAGAGGAGAATGTCCCTAAAGGGTAATCAATTCAACTGTAAAATAAGAGAATGCTTACAGAGATTAGATGTACCTTTTTTCTCCCAGAGGAGAGAGAGGAATTGAGGGATATAATATTCCTTGCTCAAAAATGAAGATCTGTAGAACATGAAAGCAAAGTAGATGAAAAGCATCCTGAAACTGGAACAGGAAAGAATTGTGGGAGGCTTTGTAGATACAACCACAGGCACATTTCTTAGGAAATGTTAGATTTAGCATTAAAGGTGGCTATAAAACAAAAGGTAGTTCATCAATCAGCAGACTGTTAACCAGGAACATCTGGAAGGGTAGGCGCTAATTAGAAGTGATTAGCATAGTGTGAAAATGTTCTTATATGTGGACACACGGCACATGGCAGCAAGATGGATAATTATGGAGAAGAAGACTGATTCGAGGTTGGTTGGAAAAGCAGTTGCTTTCACATGTAAATGGTGCTCATCCCAAGATGCTCAGTTTGGTTAAACAAACATTTCTTGAGTGCCTAATACTACATACTGGTCGCTCTGTGAACAGATGATCAACCCAAACACAGACAAGTGCAGCCACAGACTCCAATTCTACCACCTCTGTGGAAACTGAGAGTACAAGATGGCAGCCATTTCCATTCGTTGTGGACTGCAGAGTTCTTGTCTGTTGGTTTTATGATTCTTATACTGTATGTTAAGACAGGGTCTCCTAAGCAGCCCGTGCGGGCCTCAAACTCCTGATCTTGCCTCAGCTTCTCCAGTGCTGGGATTTCAGATGCGCACCATCACACCAGGCTAGGATTAAAGCATTTTAGTTTGAAAATCATTGGAAATATGACTCATTCTATACTATAAATCTGTCAAGCATAAAATGTTAAATTTCATGTGATATCTGAACACATTCGAAAACTTCAAATTTTGAATAAATTTTGCTTTATCATAATGGACCCCCCTCAGCCATTCTGGAAATACATAGATCACCAGTGCTAAACATTAGTAGCATTTGGTGGACTTTCAGACATGGTGGCACAAGCCTGCAATCCCAACACTCAGGAGGCAGAGGCAGGCAGATCTCTGTGAGGTCGAGGCTAGCCTGGTTCACATAGCATGTTCTAGGCCAGCTATGGCTACAGGGAAAGAGATCCTGTCTCAAAATAAACAGAAACAAAAACAATAGCAGCATTTCAACTTACTTTAGACCCTATAGTGTCTACTATCTTCCTATTATAAAAATATGTGGAGCTGAAGGTATAGTTCAGTGATAGAATACGTGTTTAATGTGTTCAAAGCTTGGATTCAATCCCCAGCACCAGAAAACAGTAGTATCTATCTCTAACTATTCATCTATCATCTATCTATCTATCTATCTATCTATCTATCTATCTATCTATCTATCATCTCTCATAAATCTGTCATCTATTTATCATCTATCAACCATTTATCATCTATATCTATCTATCTATCTATCTATCTATCTACTATCTATCTATCTATCATCTATCTATCTATCTATCATCTATATTTATCTATATCTATAATCTATCTATCATCTATCAACCTATCTGTCTATATATCTATCAATCATCTATCCATCATCCATCTATCATCCATCTACCTATCTGATATGCTATGATTGCCCTTATTTTATGGGCAATCATAAAATGAAAAACATCTATCTATCTATCTATCTATCTATCTATCTATCTATCTATCATCTATCTATCTATCTATCTATCATCTCTCATAAATCTGTCATCTATTTATCATCTATCAACCATTTATCATCTATTTGTTTATCATGTGTCTGTGCATCATTCATCTATTTATCTGTCCATCATCTATCATCTATATTTATCTATATCTATAATCTATCTATCATCTATCAACCTATCTGTCTATATATCTATCAATCATCTATCCATCATCCATCTATCATCTATTCATCTATCTATTATCTATCTATCTTCCTGTTATCTATCTATCTATCTATCTATCATCTGTCTATCTATCATCTATCTATCTATCTGTCTATCATCTATCTATCTATCTATCATCTATCATCTATCTATCATCTATCTATCATTATCTATCTATCTATCTATCTATCATCTGTCTATCTATCATCTATCTATCTATCTGTCTATCATCTATCTATCTATCTATCATCTATCATCTATCTATCATCTATCTATCATTATCTATCTATCTATCTATCTATCATCTGTCTATCTATCATCTATCTATCTATCTGTCTATCATCTATCTATCTATCTATCATCTATCTATCTATCTATCATCTATATATCTGTCTATCATCTATCTATCTACCTATCTATCTATCTATCTATCTAGGAATCATCTAT
>NW_008338533.1:1308019-1311711 GCF_000622305.1 Nannospalax galili | reverse complement strand
TAATATTAACTTTCTCTTTGCCACTGTCTGTGGTCCTAACTTCATCATCAATCATTTATTTATCCTATATATCTATCATCCATCTATCTATCATCTACCTACCTATCTATCTATCATCTATCTATCTATCTATCTATCTATCTATCTATCTATCTATCATCTATCATCTATCTATCATCTATCCACCCACTATGGTGCAACTCTGAATTGCCTTTGATAGGTTCATGTTTTAAATGCTCATTCCTTACATAGTGGCTGCTTGGAAGGCTGTAGAACCTTTGGGAATTGGAAGATAACTGAGGGAAATAGGTCCCACATGGTAAGCCTTTGAAGGTTATGACTGGACCATGGTTCCTGCTGCTTTTTCTGTTCTTACTCTTCTCTGATTTGAGGCGCTTTGGCCATGTCTTCCTCCTACCATGAAGCTCTCTGTGCCTTCCCAATCATGATGGACCTGAAGCCCCTGAAATAGGAGCCCAAATACACACTCCTTCTTTAAACAGTTTCTGTCAGGTATTATGGTCAAACTGAAGTGAAAGTAACTAATATAGAAAGTTGGTACCAGAGAAATGTGGTGGTCGATTTGACCAAACCTAATAATGCACGTCATAGACTTTTGGAACTGGTTTGTAAAAGGAATTTGGAAAAAATGTGGAGATATGGGAATTTGAAAGCAGAGTTTAATGGGGGATTCTTTGGGGATTGAGAAGGCCAGAAAGTTAATCAAAAGGTAGAGCATAAAGATTGTGTTCCCAAGGTTTCCAGAGTGAGGACTTCATCAAGGAGGACTGGACCAGGGGCCATTTGTGTTATATTCTGAAGAAGAATTTGCCTGTGCTTTTCCATGTCCTAAAAATTTGACTGAAGCTGAATTCAAAAGAAATGGACTGATTTGGCAGAGAAAGTTTCAGGAGCATGTTGTGTACAGGTTGTCTGCGTTATCGTGGGTTTCTTTTAGTTTGCTTTAAAGGTGAGAAGCAAGAACAAAAATGGAAAAACACGCAGTTTGTTGAGGAGAAGTTGCATTGGGAGTGGTGGGCAAAGCGGGTGTGCTTGTTAGAGATTAAAAAGAAACAAAGCAATTTGCATTAGGAGAATAGAAACCCACGAAGCTAGGCTAGGGTTTGATTTCCTAGGGAGAGCACCAGAGCCATGATTCTTGATGCTGTGAGGGGAAGCCTTGCTATCTTGAGAACCCAGGATACAGGATGCCAGGAGTGTGGGGCATCTGCTGAGCAACTCCACAGGTGAAATCTAGAGTTGGTCCAGCGTCCATGCAGGCTGCAAGTGGAGGGAGCATAGGAGCCCAGCAGCTTCTCGTGAGGTCATGTGGCTCAGATGCCAGATGTGGAGATCTGTGGTCTCCTGTGTGCCCTGCTGGGTTTCAGTCTTACTTCGGTCCAGTCTCTCCTTGCTACCATCGTCTCCCTTCCTGTTGGAATAAGGATGCTGACACATTTCCTCGTATGTTGGAAATATTTAGCTTGCATTTGATTTTACAGGCGCTCACAGTCAGATCTCCTTGGGTCTGTCTCAGTGTAGATGGTTGGCTTAGATGACATTGTTGGAGATGTTAAGACTATGGGACTCACAGGTGGACTGAAAAGCATTATAGAATGCCCATGAGCCTTTGGGGCCAGTGACAGAAGACTGGTTTAAGTCTGAAATGTCTCTTACAGGCTCAGGTTTTGAATGTCTGTTCCCTAGCTCTTGGCCCTTACCGGCAGGATGTGGAACTTTAGGGAGTCGGGGGGTTCCTAACTGGTCAAAGTAGGTCACTGTAGGTCTTGACTTTGAGGATTCTTGCTACACTGTTACCTGGTCTGATGAGATGTGGGAGCCACACACTCCTGCTTCTGTGAAGCCCACCACACCTTACCTGCCACAATGGACCAAAACTCTATGATACCAAGAGCCAAAATAGGCCATTCCTCCATTAAGTTGCTTATGTAAAGTTGATGGTCACAGCAACAAAAAGTTGTCTGTTTATCTATAATCTATCTATCTATCTATCTATCTATCTATCTATCTATTTATCTATCTATCTATCTATCTATCTATCTATCTATCTATCTATCTATCTATCTAATCTATCTATCTATCATCTATCTATCTATCATCTATCTGTCATCTATCATCATCTATGTATTATCTATCATCTATCACCATCACCTATGTATCATCTATCATCTATCAATCAATCATCTATATATCATCTATATATCTATCATCTATCTGATGATATGTCTATCATTACTCTGTATATAAAGTTTAACTTTGGTGAAAATAACTAAAAATGTTTTTACAATTATTTTTGAAGACATATATATATGCATCATACAGGTACATGTCCTCATATCTAGATGTTTTTTTCCAACTACGATATTTTCAAAGGATATAGTTTAACAAATGTAATTAGTAGATCAAAGAATAAAGACATTTAAGGTATTTAATACGTACTGATTAATTGATTTTATAAAAACACTCTTCTAAAGCCACCAAAAAGCTGCAAATGTTTCAGGTTGTGCTTTAGGTATCTAGTAATGTTTCCTCTACTTCCTCATGTGGGGTGTGTGTGTGTGTGTGTGTGTGTGTGTGTGTGCATGTGTGTGTAGTGTGTACCTTGTTAATTTGGGAAGTAACATTTCATTTAGAATTGCATTGACTCAACTATTAATAAGTTAAAAATGTTTATGCAGATTTTGATTATGTATGGATTTGGGGGAGGAGTTGTGAGTTTTATTTTTTGTTATTTCTAATTTCAGGTTTATGTTTTTTTCTTGTTTATCCATATGAGTTTGAATTGTAAAGATCTTTTCAAAATGTCTATAGAATGGATGTGGATTTTTTCTAAAACATAGACTATGGGCTGGAGAGCGGGCTCAGCAGTGAAGAGCACTGGCTGCTCTTGCAGAAGACCTGGGTTCAGTTCCCAGCACCCACATGACAGCTAACAACCATCCATAACTCCAGTTCCAGAGGATTCCATGCCTTCTTCTTTTGTCTTCTTTGAAATCTTCCTTTTATTTTCCTCAGCAATGGAATCAAGACAGACGTTCGCTCCCTTCTGGTGGCTTTTCTTTCACTGGTGTGAAATCTCTGATGGGGTTTCAGATGCTGAGTTCATTCTTTCTGTCTTTGCCCCTTTATCTCCTTGTTTCTTTCTCTTCCTGCATCTGCCTCTCCCTGCATCACTTGTCTGTCTGTCTGTCTGTCTGTCTGTCTCTCCTTCTTCCCTCCCCCTCCCCCTCTGCATCTGTCTGTCTCTGTCTCTCTGTCTCTCCCTCTGTCTATCTCTCTCTGCATCTGTGTTTGTCTCTCCATTTCTCTCCCTCTGTCTGCCTCTGTCTTTCCCTCTCTCCCTGTCTATCTTTGCATTTGTCTGTCTGTGTCTGTCTCTGTCCCTCTGTCTCTCTCTCTGTCTCTCTGTCTTTGTCCCTCTGTCTCTGTCCCTCTCTCTGTCTCTCTGTCTCTGTCCCTCTGTCTCTGTCCCTCTCTGTCTCTCTGTCTCTGTCCCTCTGTCTCTGTCTCTCTGTTTCTCTGTCCCTCTGTTTCTGTCTCTCTGTCTCTATCTCTCTGCCTCTCTGTCTCTGTCTCTCTCTCTCTCTGTCTCTCTATCTCTCTGTCTCTCTATCTCTGTCTCTGTCTCTCTGTCTCTGTCTCTCTGTCTCTATCCCTCTCTATTTGTCTGA
>NW_008338533.1:1271515-1307800 GCF_000622305.1 Nannospalax galili | reverse complement strand
TCTCTGTCTCTCTGTCTCTCTCTGTCTCTGTCTCTCTGTCTCTGTCCCTCTGTCTCTGTCTCTCTGTTTCTCTGTCCCTCTGTTTCTGTCTCTCTGTCTCTATCTCTCTGCCTCTCTGTCTCTGTCTCTCTGTCTCTCTGTCTCTCTATCTCTCTGTCTCTCTATCTCTGTCTCTGTCTCTCTGTCTCTGTCTCTCTGTCTCTATCCCTCTCTGCATTTGTCTGACCTTGTCTCCTCCTTTCTCCCTCTGTCTGACTTTGCATTTATCTGTCTTTCTGTCTCTTCTCTCTCTTGATGTCTTCTTTCCCTTTTTTCGCTCCACCTGGCTTTAATCTTCCCTACCGAATAAAGCATCTGCCCGGAGGTTCTGTTTCCTCTTCACACTAGTCATTTCGAAGGTTGGTGAGTCCTCCTGAACTTGCTCAGTCTGCAGACTTCGTGTTGTGGTGATGGATTCACTACCACTCTGGTCTCCAAATGAAGCTGTTTTGTTCACCAGGCCGGGCCACCGAGGATGACCGCAGGACCGTGTCTATCTTCTTCACCTGCTCTTTCTGTTTCTCTGCCTGCTCCTCTAAGTGGTGAGAGCTGATCTTCCTTCAAACACCCTTCTTTCTAGGGTCCTGTACCCACACATCCACCCAGAGCTTGGCTGAACGGATCGTTGGAACTGCAGCTTCAAAAAATTTTTTATTTGTTATTTTTATTTATTTTATGTGTATAAATGTATTGTCTGTATGTGTGTAAGTGCACCTGTGTCATGCAATGCCTGTGGTGGTCAGAAGAGGGTGTCAGATCCCCTGGAACTGGAGTTATGGACAGCTGTTAGCTGCCATATGGGTGCTGGGATTTGAACCTGGGTCCTCTGGCTGCAACTTTATATTCCCGAGTTTATAACAAAGCTGCGCTGTCTTTGTGAATCATGCTTCATCATGATTCATGTTTATTGTGCTTGGGAATCTAACATATAAATGTACTTTGAGTTGTAAGAGTTACTTTGTGTTATTTTATGTAGAAGTTTCTTATCTGTTTTGTTTTATTCTTTAATGGAACAGAACAAAGCAACATGTCAGTGTAACTCCACTACCATTAGCTAAAACTTCTTCACCTGTTTCTTAACCCAATTCATCTGCTTGCATCATTTCTGTAGTTTAAAATAATGAAAATGCTTTGAAAATTAAGAAAAATTCCCTTGTTCTAATCTCTAATTATAATTTGAGGATTAGCCATGGGATAAACCATTGTTCCAACTAATAGCAATTTAGAACAAAACTAATTTATGATTATAACTCCAATGTGAAAAATAAAAAGAATTAAATCCTAAAAGCTTACTGAACCTTGTTAAGAGGTCACAAAAGCTCACTGTAAATGTTATTGAGAATTACTTTCTATGAAGAAGGCTATTATATGTTTGCAAAAAATGAGGGGAAAATCATATTAAATTAAGATTTTTCTTTGTTAATATAAAGAATAAAATAGTGATAAAAATTTGGGACAGAATTGCTTAAGATTGGGGTCTTGAGAGACGGCTCAGTGGTTAAGAACCCTTGTTACTCTTCCGCAGGACGTGAGTTTGGGTCCCAGCATTCTTTTTGGGCAGCTCACACCTGCCTACAGGTCCAAATCCAGGGTATTGAGCCCCTCTTCTATCCTGCATGGAGATGGACACACATGGCATAGATTCACACAGACATATAAATATAATAATAATTAATAAATCTGAAATAAAGAGAATCTAGGATTGGAGGCAGAGAGATGGCTCAGTGTTAAGAATGCCTATTGTTCTCGAAGAGGACTTGAGTTTGGTTCTCAGCAGCATGTGGGTCAGCTCACAAGTACCTGTAGCCCACCTCCAGAAGACCCAGTGCCCTATTCCAGCCTCTGTGTGTACTGCACTCACATGTACATTCCCTCTCTCTCTCTCAGAGATAATTAAAAGGAAAATGAAACATAAAGACAGCTAAGATATTGTCCCATCATGGATTATTGTTTGGAAAATTATTTCCTAATAAAAACACAATTAAACCTGTGTAAAATTGTTATAATAGCACCTCTGTTCTACCAGTGAAATTGCCAAGGTGATTACTTAACTCTGCTCCACTGCAAATGACGTCATGCAAAGCTCCAAAGACACTTTAACTCATGCGGCTCATTATGGTTGCCGATCTTATTTTTAAACAATGTCGATATAGACGGAGGATGGTGCAGAAGACCCTCTCTTAGTTACAATATTTGGGGTCAGTTTGAGAGCCAACTTAGTTAAAAATGCATCTGTGAGTTTGTCACCACAGGTTGTCCACTCTCAAGTGAGGAGCCATGGCCTGCACTGTGGTGAACTGGGGAACCCCTGTCCCTAAGAGAACTTTCTGAACACAGGTCACTGGGTTGGAACTAGCAGTGACTTCGGGATGTCAGAGGGAAAGGCATCTTCCTCTGGTGCTGCCCGGCTGCCTGCTGTGAGCCTGTCAAGTTTAGATGGCTGAGCTGAGCATGCTGTGTCCCTGCGAAGGTCTGCACAGGGGTCATTCGCTCTGCTCCTCCTGGCAATTCTGTCTGAAGACAAGGAATTCGATTTTTCTTGAAGGTATACCTTGAATAAGGGGCGAAAGGAGAAGTAGGCGGCTTCGAAGGAAGAGGAGTCAGATGTGCTCTTTGTACTTTAAGCACTTCGTGAAGTGAGTCTCCCTTTGTTTTTAGCCAGTCCCTCAACCCACAAAGCAGGTGAAGTTCTGAAGAATGGAAATAGCAAGGAGGACTGTGAGACACGTCTGGGCACTGGGCTGTCACAGGGCTTCAAAACAGCAAAGACGGCTGCAGACCTGAGCTCCTTCTCCTGCTGATGTGCGGTGCTTTGAACATGCAGTGTCCACCTCAGGCTCGTGTCTGAAAGCCTGGTTCCCAGCTGGAGGGGCTCTTTGGGGAAGGAGTGGAGACTTGAGGATGTGGGGCCAAGGTGGAGGAAGCATGGACTGAACCTTCCAAGAACATGGAGTAAAGCGAAGATTAACTGAGCCTTTAGACACCGTGACCCGGAGCACACCTTCCTCACGTTTCTTCAGCTGGGTATTCTGTTCACAGCCGTGCAAAGTGCACAAGTAACTATACAGTTAGTGACACACATACAAACACACAGACACTTATACATACACAACATACAACATGTACATAAGCATACATACACACAGACACAGAGTCACACATTTGCACATACACAACATACACACATACAGACACATGTCCACATATACATGAATGCAGACACATATACATACAACATACAAACATACACATACACACATACCTACAGAGACACATTTATACATACACAGCATACAGAGACACACAGATTTATACAGACACATGCACATGCATACAGACACATGCACACATACATGTATTTACACATACATATATACAAACATGTACATAAAATACACAGACAACAAATACATAGACACACATACATACATGCACACATTTATACACACACAAATACACATCCATATAAATATTTATATATACATACATACATGTACACACATACATACATATTCATGTACACATACATATAATGCATGCACATCCATACATACATGCACAAAATATGTTTTCTACATTCCATCTGTCTATCATCTATTCTATCATCTATCTATCCTCTATCTATCTAAAAACTAGGGGCAAATATAATGTTTTCATTATATGGTAAGAGTGGTTATCTCAAGTTAATAGAAATAGGAGTTGTTTGCACTTTGATTTTGTTTTTGTACATTCTGCTCTTTGTACACTAATTATGTACTATTTCTAAAATAGTAATAAAATGAAAAAATGAAACACTAACCTTATTTTTCTCTACTCTTTCAGCAGTATCAAACTATTTTAAGCAGCTCTGTATAATATCACTTGTGTCCTTATTTTGAAGAGAGAAAACATTAAAGCAATTTCTGCTCCTCATTGCCTTTGCAAAAGAGATTTTTGGCAACTTATGGCCAAGGAGGACAAAAACATAAAATTGGAATATATTTAAGTAATACGAGCATCAAACAAAACATAAAAAGTAGATTTAGAACGGCAAAGTGTCCACTTTGATAAAGTTGGATTTTACAGTACCCCATGAATGACGCTTTACTCTACCTGCTGTGAGCAGACCTTTTGTAGCAAAATGGTTCGCCATGTTAGATGAGATTTTTCCTGTACTGGTCACTGAACCCACTGTGAAATAAGCCAGCAGAACCCACGTGCAGAGTCACTGAGCACAATGTTAGTTCTGCAGCTAAAATGCAGACAGCAAGCAACTATAGCAACAAGACAAAATGTTCTCTTCATCTCCAGGGACTTCAAACCTGCGGCGAAGCTGCCTGTGCTGGTTTTAACTGACCCTAAGTAGCTCCATGCAGACCTCAGCCCAAGTGTGTTAAACTTACTCTTCAGAGTCACAAAATGCTGAAAGGGTACAGAGTCTTTGATCAGTAAGAACCTTGGCAAGAGAGATTTTAAAGGATTCTGAATACACCAAGTTGCTCAAAGCAAGGTTATTTAGAGCAACCCCAACCCATGCTGCCAAATTTCCACAGTGCCTCAGGGGAATGTGCTAAAAACAGAGGCTCCAAGAAGGGCTTCTCTTCTCTGCTGGCCCCTGACTTGGTATCTTTAAGCAAGATTCTCAATATGGATTGCCAAATAGTTCTGCTGTTCTCACACATCATCTTGAGACCAAATTGATGGATTAAACTTTGTGGAGGAGAGAACTGTGAAATGAGGTGCCTGATAATACTGTGCTCAGCAGGTCTGGAGAGATGGCCCAGTGGTTAAGAGCACTGATTACTCTTGCAGAGGACCTGGGTTCGATTCCCAGCACCCACACGGTGGTTAACAACAGTCTTAACTCCAGGTCCAGGTGATCCGATGCTCTCTTCGGACCCCCACGGGCATTGCATGACCTGGATGCACTTACACACATGCAGGCGATAAATTCATACACATAAAATAATAATAAATAAATAAATACTGTGGTCAGCTTAGGTGAGTGGAACTGGAACTTCTAGAAACATAAGATTTCAGATGGTTTTTCCGGCCTGATTTTTCCTGAAGTTACTAAATTTTCAGTGAAAGGAACATTATTTTCAAGTCAGTGAATATTTTAACAGCTGACATTTACTATAATTTTATATGTTTGTCTTAGGAAAGAGAAAATCAGTAAATATCACCCATCATTTCCCATCCAAACATGATTAACTTTTGATATTTTTGTTTCAATCTGTATATTTCTGCTTATAATATACGTGGTATCATTTTTAGAAATTGAGGCCAAATTTTACATACTGCTTATAACCAGAATTTCTGACTTTTGAACTTCTAAATATTTAAAACATGCCATGAAATATTCTTTGCCAGAAAAATGCTATGCAGTCTTTATTTAAATCCCTATTCTGTAAGTATGTGAAGAGGGAGTTGTGTTCCTACGTGTTCTGAAGATACAGTGATTAGTAAAACAGGCTGTAACTTCAGTCATTTCAGAGTCCATCAGGGAGAGGGCCAGGGCAGGGCAAGCAAAGAGGTTTGCTAGGAAAGAGATCCAGGCCATATCCAGGCAGGGTCAAGGAACCATTGAGCCCTCTGGCCTGGAGATAAGGAGTGTGGTGATGGAACACCATCTGATGTCATAATGCTTCTTACTCACAGGGTTGGGGTCGAGTTCAAGTGAGTTCAAGCTGCTGACTGCCTGGAGCAGGGCCTGGCAGACTGCACAGCCCCCTGCGTGTTCACTCCTGTCGTTACTGCTCTGGACAGTGCGAGCACAGGACAGCATAAGAAAAATTTCACTCTGAAATCTGTTGAAACTGTCTCCCCACTTCCGCCTACACCCTAACAGATCCACTGTTTCTTACCGCCTCATGACTCAGCCACTCCGTTCCACAAAAACCAAGGAGTCAGCTGCCCAGCGCTGATTAGCCCCAGTTAACATCCCCCCGCTTCAGTTTCCAGTTGTCTGAGATGTACCAAGGAGCCACAAACTTGGAGAGGACTTAGCTACGTCCGTAAAGTTGGATGCCCCCACCATGTCCCATGCTGGTTTAACAAGGTGTTCCCATGCCTTTGGAATCGCTAACAATATACCTTTAAACCAGCGACTCCTGTTTCCTTCAGGGATTGTTCCCAGTCTGCAAAGTCTGTCTTATTTTAGTCTGTGGGCCTGAAAGAAGTGCGTATTAATCAAAAGTCATTTAAGGCTGGTGTGCCAGGCTCTGACTGAGGGAAGTGAGGGAGCAGGCCGCCAAGGACACGCTTCTTCATTAAAAGCTGCCTTGCACATGCAATTCCTTTCCTGGAATGCTATGTGGAGGTGTTAAAATTAGATTCCACTAAGTTGGGGTAATTATAGGCATAACTGGAGCTTCACATGAGTCCTGTTTTAGGAGCATTCCTCAGCTGTGGATGACAAGTTAATACAAGAGGCCTGCTACTGGTAAACCAAATCTCTGAGCAGAGAAGCCACAAACTCACCTCCTGACCGAGGGAATAGGGGCCCTGGCATGCACACTCAAAACCTCTCCCAGTTCTAACCCTGATTTGCTTTCTATCTTCCTGAAAGCTTTGATATGTCCAAGACACATGCTGATTTGTGATCCAGTATAAGCTAAACTTCAGCTTCCCTGATAGCACCATGCACAGAGCTGTATGTAAGAGAGCCTTATCTCCTGGAGAAACGCAGTGAAATCCTGACTGAGAATGAAGGGTCTAGGAATTCTCTACTGCCGACTTCCCTTGGCTAATGGCTTCTTTGAGCAACGCCAAACATGTCAGGTATCTTTGAGAAAAACATGTAAGGTATTTAGTGAGCATCATAGAAGCTAGACATCATGAATCATAGTGGCATCTACAGGTCCACTGCAAGTCCTGCATCCACACACATGCCGGTGCCTACTCATCAGTGCTTTAGGTGTCCCTCCTCTTTTTTTTTTTTTTTTTTTTTTTTTGCCAAGCTTCTGTTTTGCAAAAGGTCCCAGAAAGAAGTGACCTGCCCCAGGATGTTCAATGTTAGTGTATGAGATGGACACTGATTTCAGTTTTCCTGTCTCTGGTCCAGTATTTTGTCCATCCTATTAGACGGATTAAAAAACAGACGATCACTCAATATAGACTCCTTTGAAAATAGATTTTTCTCTTTTGAACAACTCTTTTCTTTTTATAGTAAGGATGCTTCCCTTTGAAGAGGGATTGGGAGACTGATAGAAAAAACTGAACTTTAAAACAAGGGAGGCCAGGATGGCAGAGTAAAATCCCGACAGAGGCCTGTTCCATTGGTTTAGTCTAGTCTGTCCAGGTAGTATACACTACAGAAGTGGTGCTTAGGTCAGAACCTTTGATGACAGACATGAAGAATGTGAAGCTGCATTTGATTAGGTTTACTTTTAAGATTTATTTTTAGTGTGTGTGTGTGTGTGTGTGTGTGTGTGCGCGCGCGTGTGTGTGAGTGTAAGTGTCCTTAGAACCCAGAAGAAGGCATCAGATCCTGGAGCTGAAGTTACAGGTGGTTGTGAGATGCCCATTGTGGATGTTGGGCATGGGTCCTCCCCAAGAATAACAAAACTTCTTAACTGCTGAGCCATCTCTCCAGCCCCATGATTTGTTTTGCTTTGTTTTCAAGTAAATTGACTTATTCATGTTCATCTTAATATAAATTAATACTAATTACTAACTTCAGAAGTAAACAGGGGCTTGGAATTGCTCATCAGCACCATTCCTGACTGATCAATGTGGTGACATCCTAACGATCACACCTCTGGCATAACTGCAGAAGCGTCTGTCCTTAAACATAGTTCAAGAAACTCAGCAAACTTCACTTTGCTAAGTCAGTCAGTCCCTAGTGAGCGCCACAATCAAAAACTTATGCAATTTTTATAAAAGCATAAATGAATTTATTCTACGGCATCTGAAGTGTTATCTAGACATCGCAACTGTTTATGCATCCTGTTGTCTCCCACTTTGGAGAGGTGCAGGATGGTGGTGTGCCCATGAGCCCACAGAGCTACCTCAAAAATTTTGCCAACACAGACTTGGGCCCAGAGCATCAAAATAGCAGGAAGTGGCTTTTGGCAAAGTGCAGAATCATAGCAATTCGTTCTCTCCTCGTTTCTTATCAAATTCCAGGCACCTGTGCATGGAGTTGGCAGCAGAAAATTGTTCTGCGCTGCAAAGCGCAGGTTCCCAGCCATGTGGCCAACTTGCTTTGTCTCCTGACAAACTATAGCTACTGGCAGGAAAGCGAATATTTGAAAATGATTACTGTATATGGCGATTTTTTGTTTCATAATGTTTAATTAAGTAATTGAAATGCCATTTAAGCAATGGGGATGGACTGGCTTCCTGCTTTATAATGCACCCTGCTCTATAATTTGAGCCTGCTGGTGAGCAGTTACCGGGAGAAAGAAATAGAACAGGATTCTCAATGACTGTTTCCCATAGCAAGGACCATTTAGCAAAAATATTAATGACCTCTGTATGGGTAATTCCTTGGCCATAACCAGAGCTCTCCAGTTGCCTGTTGCTGTGGACGGAGGGGTTAGAAATGCAGAGTGTGGTGGTTACATCGGAACGTCAAGGAACTAAGACAATCTTCAGCTTTAGCAGCAGATAGTTAATTTCTTTTTTCTTTTCCTTTCTTTTTTCTATTTATTATTTATTTCATTATTTTTTGAGACAAGGGCTCACTGTATAGCCCTGGCTGGCCTGGAACTCTCCAGGTGGACCAGGCTGGCCTTGAGTTTATGGAGATCCGCCTGCCTCTCCAGGATAGTCATATTTCCTTTAGAGAGAGAAAACATTTTGGATGTCTTGAGCATTTCTAGGACCAGGTTTTCCATGAAGTGTAAAGACAATAGTCTACCTTCCTACGGCAGCTGGGCTAGGTGGCTTGTTCTGTAGGGTGAGGGACTATTGCCTATGTGAACCAAATCCATATTCTGTTTGGAAAGAAGTTTGAAGGATAAAAAGATGTGAGGAAGTAGGACAGAGGATGGAAACACAAGAAGAGGGCCTGGTATCACTGAAGGGAAGGACAAAGGACAGGGGCCATTTGAGAATGGATTATTGGTATAACTTCATTGCATGTAGTTATGGGCTTTACAAAGGTGTTCCTATATCAGTGCACCAGTGTCTTTGAACACATGCACCCACTGCAGCCTCCATTTCCACATTTCTTCCCAATCCTGACAGCACCTTCAGGGACCCTGTCCGAGTCTACTTTCATCTCTCTCTGTCTCTCTCTGTCTCTCTCTCACTCTCTCCCTCCCTCCCTCTCCCTCTCTCTCTCCCTCTCTCCCTCTCTCCATGATTATATGCATCTATATAAAATCTAAAACTCAGAAAAAGCATATAATAATTGACATGAGTCTGACTTATTTCACTTAATATAGTGACCTCCTGAAAAGAATATAATTTCATTCTTTGTGGCTGACTAAAATGCCATCATTTATGTACATTGGAATTTCTTTATATATCATCTGTTCTTTGTATATTATCATATACACTGATTCTGTAACTTGACTACTGTAAATAATGTAGCAATAAACACAGATGAGTAGGAATCTCTGTGGTGTGACTCAGTCGTTCGGGTATATGCCAGAATTGGTACCGGTAGTCATACGGTTGTTGTGCTTTTTGAAGAACCTCCATGCTGATTTTCATAGTGTCTATACAAGTTTACATTCCCACTGTGATGGCTAATAATGATTATCATCTCGACAGGATCCGGAATCACCTAGGAGACAAACGTCTGGGCATACCTGTGAGAAGTTGTTCTAAGTGGGATAACTGAGATGGGAGGAGCCACCTTAAAAGTAGATGGCACCATTTCCCAGGGCCTGGATCTTAGACCACATAAAAAGAGGCAGACAGGTGAGTGCACATGTTCATCTCTCTGTTCCTGCCTGTTCATGCAATGGACCAGCTGCCTGAGCCCCTGCATCCATGAGTTTCCTGCCACGATGGACTACATCCTCAACGGTGAGCCAGAATAAACCCTTCCGTCCTTACATTGCTTTTTTCAGGTATTTTGTCACAGTGACAAGAAAGGTAAGTAACACATCTTTGTCAGAATTTATTAGGTTTTTTAAAAAAATAATTACATTCTGGCTGGAAATGGAATCTCAGTGTAGTTTTGGTTTTCATTTTCTTGTGGTTAAGGAGGTTAAGCATTTTTTCTCGTTTATTGGTTATTTGTGCTCAAGCTTTGAGAACTGTGTGTTCATTAGCCAATTAAAAGTAATTTTTATTTATTCCTTTACAATTTCACACATGTGTATGATATATTTTGGTCATATTCACCCCCCATCCCATCTGCCCCCCCCGCACTCTCTCTAGAATTCCTCTTCTTCCCAACTTCTCCTTCCTTTCATGTCTTTTTAAATAATCTTCCTAGTTTTTATTGACCGAGATGCCTAGACTTTCGGGCATAGATTTTTTTTTTTCATTTTTTGTGTATTCTCCGTGTTCGTGGTCAGGTTTCCCCATCCTGCAGGCTGACTCTTCCCACAGTGGTTTCTCTCCTCTGGAACAGACCTCAAATACAATCAGAAAGTGATGACTTACCCCATAGTAACCTTGCCATCATTGTGCCAGTAGTTGTCTGGCAGGTCAATACTGCAGCGTGCAGTGGCCACTACTGATGCCAGATTCATCTGCACAAGATTTTTCAAAAGTTTGCTGATTAACTTTTTCCCCAGTGGCCCCATAGAACCTTCCAGCACAGTGAAAGCTAGCCAGCATGGAAGAAGTTTACAGGTCAGTTCCAGCTAAATTTCTCTGTCCTTCATCCAAAGTTATGTGTTGTGTCTTCAGAAATAGGATCTTAATGTTTAGCTATGTTGGTCAACCAAGAGCAATGCAATAATTTGTGTTTTGGGGGTAGTCTCTGGGGCTTCCTTGACCAGTAACTCTTGGGGAGGTGTCATTTAATGACATGTTTTCTGGGGGAAGCATTGTGTGCTCATGCAGAATACCAAGGTTCAAACTCCTCAAATAATTAGTAACGGTCTCCATAAGGTTATACATTGTAATTTTGGTTAACTGGTCCCCCATCCCTCCTCCCCTGCATGTATACTGAGCCCTGGCACACACACCTTCATCTTCCCTCACAGATGAAGCTTGAGGCAGCTCTGCCGTAGGAAGCAAGGCCGCCAGCCCCAGGTGGAGGAGATCAGAGCCATGCGAATGGTGGGCAAATTGGGAAGGGCTGAGTAAAAGTTCACGCTTGGAGACTAATTTTAGCAGAAGGAAAATGATGGTCCTAAAATAAAGAAGGAAGAACAAAAGAAAGGCCAAGACAGTGATGGATTTCGTTGTTGCTAAGATTCATCCGCACAAGATTTTTCAATTAGTTCAATGTCAAGACCATGGTCCTAGAAACAGCGTTCCCACGTACCTTGATGGAAGGTATTAAAAGGTCTTTGGAAATGTTCCCTGGGAGTGTGTTTAAATATTTATGAGCAATTTCTATAAATGACTACTGGGCAGTTGTAATAATTAAGTGGGCTCTAATGATGTAGTAACTTCCCATGGCCCGGTACTTTGCTGAATGTTCAATGCTCACCAAAGTGCAACTTTTCCTGGCTGTGATAACTCCATTTTTTCTTCTTGGAAAGACTGGCTATTCATTTTTTGTTACTTAAAAAAAAATAAGTTCATAAATAAAATGCAGAAATCTATTTGTAAGGCTCATCAAATATTTACATATGTGCGTGTCCGTATAACTTCCACTCAGATCATGGTGAAGTGTTTTTTAATGCCTTCCAAAGGTCACCCGACCCTTAAAGCTATTGTTCCAATCCTAAACCGTGATTCTGACTTTCAGTATCTCTTTGTGTTTTTAAAGTGATATAATTAAAATCAGGAGTGATGATGTTTTCAAGACTGGTTTATTTCACTCAGAACTATAGTTTGGACATAATTTGGCTTAAGTTGGTGCTTTACATTGCTGTGCAATATTCCATGGTATGGATTTATCATAATTCTTTTTCAGTGAGCATTTTGGTTGCTGGTTGTCTTGCACTGGCTTCTCCTGGATATGAGCATTCATTTCTATTAGGTAAACCAGGAGTACAGAGACCAGGACTCAGGGTGTGTTTCTATTCGGCTCTAGAATGTATGTCAGATTTCCAAAATGACTACACCAGTCCATTCTCTGGGCCCAAAGTGTGGCTCTTAACTGTGTTTCCCAGGTGATCATTTCTCGGCTCTGCTTGCCTGAGGTGGTGTGTTCATACCTTCTAGGCAGGACACCAGGGCTCTAGACAGGATGGTTTCTCATCATCTCCATCATTTCCAAATCCAGCAGCACAGATACCCATCAAAGAAAGGTGGCCGTGAGGGAGGGAGGTTTGGTCACTTCAGATCCAGTGAAGCCATCAAGAACAGATGTCGTTAATGGCTGGATGGAGTCTTCTCACGACAGTGAGCAATAGACTAGTTTCTATAACACAAAGTAAGGTGTTTTCTAAGCCTTCATTTATGCTTCGTACAGAAACATTCACATATATGTGTACTCATTGTAGAAGTTTGAAGAAATATAGGCAAACAAATAGAAGAAGCTCTAGACCCACGGTCTGTTTGTGAACAGACTCTTTACGGGCTTGTGGGACTCACACAGCTCTGAGTATGAAAGTACTTCCTTGCTTGGTGCTTTTTATCCTGTGATTTTGGTTTTCTTTGCTCTTTGTGTTCTATTTCTGGTTCCATGTTATGTGTGTCCTTCCAGGTCAATAGCTATGGAGCTGAACCATCATGTTTAATGAAAAATAGCAGTTAATTTCATTGTACATACATAAAATAGTCTCCTATTGATGGATATTTGTACACAATGCTTTGTTTTTCTTTTACAAACAATGAAATTGGGCTGGAGAAATGGCTCAGCAGTTGAGTACTGGCTGCTCTTACAGAAGACCCAGGTTTGAATCCCAGCACCTACATGGCGACTAACAACCCTCTCTAACTCCAGTTCCAAGGGATCTGATACTTCTCCTGTCCTCCACCAGCACTGCATGGCATGGATGCCCTTATAGACATGCAAGTATAACACTCATACACATAAAAAATAAAAAATAAAAAAAATTTAAAAATTTAAAAAATGAGAGATACCTTATGAGTACGCTCAGGTATTTTCCTTAGAACAAATTCCATAAGCTCAGTTTCTAGGTTAAAGTATATGTATATGTTATCATACAATAACAAAGATGCCTCCTCACAGACTGGCAAATGTGTTCGCACCAATAGATGAGTGTATGGACCTCCCAATTCCCCCACTGTTAGCTGAAGCACTCTGTCCAATCACCCTCTTACTGGCTGTCAATATTGTCTGTTTTATTCATTATAAATAGAGTTAAAAACCTTTCCACAGTTTTGGTGATTATTGGCAGTCATTGCTGTGCTCTGCAAATCACTTGCTTTGCCCTATTAACCAGCATGTCTTTTGCTATATTTAAATTTAATTTGTACAAATCAATTAGCAGATTCCATCTGCTAAATTTGTTTTAAAATATTTTCCCTTTTCGGTTTTAGCAAATGTTTTTCCATTTCTCAAGTCGTCATATTATTTAGAATATCAGAGCTTTCTCTTTATGATCTTCACAATTACTGTTAAGTTTGGCTTTTCATATGTTGACTTAATGTTGCTAATTATACCATTCATTAAGTTATAAACTGATTATTATTTATATCTGTTATAGGTCAAACCTATTTATATCCCATTGTTTAGGAAGACTTTTGCATACCATTTGATAAAGGTTTGTGCTCATTTTTTCAATTGTTATTGTTTATACAACTAGATAATCAAATTATATGCAAATGATGGTAATCCCTTATTTTAAATTTTTATACATTAAGTTTTTATACCTAATTATGAGATATTTCTAAACTATTCTTAAATAATTATAGTGAATAAAAGGCACCTTTAAGGCTGGAGAGATGGCTCAGTAGTTAAGAGTACTTGCAGAGGACCCAAGTTCAGTTTCAGCACCCACACAGGGTGGCTCAAAACTGCCTGTAAGTACGGCTCCAGGGGATCTGGTACCCTCCTCTGGACTCCAAGGCACTGTACTCACACATACACATAGATACATAATCTAAAAATAATAAAAATAAGGATACCTTTGTCTTTTCCTAGCTTAATCTATTTCAATACTAATTTAAATGATGGCATTGGATTTGAGTTATCCTTTGTTAAATAATATGAAGGAAATACCTTATTTCTCTAGTATAATAGGTTTTACCAGGTACAGCTAATTATTTTTAATTCCATGTTCAAAACCTACAAACATATGTTTGGATGGCGATGTCTTGAGTGAACATAAGGTTGATCTATGTAAAAGCTTCCACCGAGTTATTATCCCATTCTGATGCTCATCCTCGAGAACTCCTCCTTCAAATCCCCTGGGCAGTTGCTTTGGCTCTCCCATCCTCTGTGCTGGCCTGACAGCAATCACAGCCCTTCCTCTGTGCTGCCCACCGCTGTGACGGGAAGTGATATTTCCAGTGTTTCCTTAATAGAAAAGCATCATGTGCCAGGTACCAGGCTAGGGAGTAGACTCACTTGTGAGTAATTCAGGCACAGACTTCTTTGGACTGAATTCCAGAGGAACTCTGCTGTGAACATTTGTATTAGTCATCCTGGCCTCCTTTTGAGGGCTGGGAAAGGGGTGCATATGGTTAGGCGTTCTTCTTTCTTCCACTTCAGAGGATATAATCGAGTTCATTCTTCATAGTATTCAGAATGTGTTGGAGAATAATTCACCTCAATGAGTTTGATACTATCTTTCAATAGGTTAGTCTTCTGTGATGGTGTCCTAGTGCTTAACTTGTTATGCTGAGGACTTTGATGTGATTTTTACGGTGTTTACTTTTAAAATCTGAAGCGAGAACACATTTCCGTCTTGTCACCATGTCGATTGCTTCTGTCACAAAGTTGATAATGTGACAGAAAGATGTGCCAGTCTGAGAGCGAATCATGATCTTGAAGATGCTCTGCCTTTCAAAGAGTGGAAAGCTTACTGTGCTGCGTGACCTTGGCCAAGAACCCTGTGGCCTGGAGAGTCTCTTCCCTCATCTACAGCTTGAGGAGAATTTGGGTATCTCAAGAGGGAAGACGTGTTTTCTGAATCTTCCCTGGAGCTGTGATTAGTGACTGATTTAGCAGGTTTTCAGTGAGGATTTTTTGAACTGCGTTCTCTGTTGGAGGGCAGATGATTAGATAGTTGGTTTCAGTTCTAAGATATTCAGCAGTATATTAGAAGAACAACTAAAATAATGAAAAAGAGAGCATTTTCAAAGAATTAAAGACATCACAGAAACTTGCAAACCAGCTGGGGTTTCTGTTGAACAAACTTCCCACAGGAGCATTGCCTTGAAGTCTCTTTCACCAGCCACATTGTTGAAGAAATACTGCGTTACTGTGTTGTGATCTCACTCAGGTCAGAGTTCCTAGCTTTTATTTTATGAGGGAAAACTGAAAGTCTGTAGCTTTGAACACAAACAAAGATGTGTTCCACATTCATGCTTAAATTCACACGTGTTGGTTGGTTGGTTCTCTCAAGGCTCAGTGCTCAGTGTGTGTTTAGATGGCTAAACTCTGTGTATGGTATTTTTTGTTTTTGTTTTGTTTTGTTTTTAGTTAGAGGTAAAAAGATCATACTTTAATACATTCACAATTCTCTGCCAAGCACCAACCTTTTAACTTAGAGAAAGCTTGACAGGAATTTCTGTTTGATTTCTGCAATGCTGAGGATCAACCCAGGGTCGTGTCCAGGAAATTTGACAGGCTGTGGACATTAAGCCCATTTCTGTGTGCTTGGCTCCCGGTGCTGAGTCATCCCTGCTTGTGCTTGTGCTTCTGTTTTCCTTCATGCAGCATAATCTTTATACTGAAGGTTATATTTCTAACAGCAAGGGCTAATGCCTTTATTTCAGCATTTCTACTTTATTTATGATCAGTGCTTTATCTGGTGGTAATCTGTGGTGAATAAAAAAATGTAGCAATGGCAAATCTGGTAGAAGATTTTTCTATGCCAGACCTCAGTGAACAGCCACTGAAAATTCTGTGAGATAAAATAGTGCTGAAGGAAATAATGACTAGTATACTGTTGTAGAGGGCATTGGTTTACAATGGATGATATTTCTTTCATAATCTTTCCAATGTAGGGGTCTTACAGAAGCTTATTACATAATCAAGTTCAGAGCATAGGACCATCACTATTGGTAATCTATTGACTACTGTTAGTCTATCGCATAGTCAGGCTTGCTTTGCATCTATCGTAGTATTTTAGTGCGTTATATGAATAGAGGCTGAGCTATTGAACTGGCTCTTCTGTAGCGCCCACTCTGCCTTCCTTAGTGGTGGCAGGTGACTGCTGAGCGTCCTGCTCTTAATTTTCATCCAACTACCTCTTCTAAAACTGTTTTCTTTTTTAAAATGAAAGAGATGTATTTGACCATCTATGTGTGTTATCTAACTAAATGTAATAAGAACTTTCTATAGTGCCCTTTCTATAATCCCTTTCCACAAATCGTGATAAAGAAATTTACCCCACTTTTAGTTCTAGGCAATGGTGATCTGGGGGTGTGTGATAGATCCTGAGGATCTAGGAACAATGATTTTGGTGGGACTCATCCATCCTTACTCAAAGCTTGTGGCTCAGTGGAAGGGTGCTTGTCTAGAGAGCCTGAGCCCTCCATTCAATCCCCAGAACCAGAACCAAGAGCAGGGAGAACCTACCTCTATTCCCATTTCTGAACAGAAAGGGAGAGGTACAGATTCCAGGTTTGCCTCTGGTTTTCATACGCACTGACCCTCAGAGGTGTTCTTGTGAGCGCTCAGAGATGGTATAGCATCAAAAGTGGAGAAGGTGAGCTGGTCAGGTGCAAAGAGAGGAGCAGAGGGGGAGCAGGTGATGGCATCCTGGGTGTGTTGCATCACTCAATGTGGTTTGCAGTGCTGTGGCTTTCGTTAAAAATTGACTGCATGCCAGTGAAGGTGAGAACCAGAAGGAGCTGGTGGACCATGGATTCTGATTTCCATTATGTGATAAAATGTAACAGGTACTGTGAAACTGCTTTCTTCCACCCACCTCTTTGTAAGACAGTCCCCACTGATACTTGGAGGACTGTGCATAGATCAGGCATGTGGAAATTTCAGGGGGTGCACCATGTGAAAACTTCCTTTGGAAGCCCTAACACTGCCTCTCCTGTGAGTGGCACCTGTTCGGAAGGCACTTCAGTGTGAAGTGTGTTTTCCATCTCATTGCTTGCTGAATTGAAGCTGTGTGATAAATGGTACACATGCCACCTGTGGTGTGCACAAGCGCTCTGTGATGTTTGACAGGAAGCAATTTCAAGCCCTTCACTTTGCCTTTCAATTGATAATTGTCCAAGTTACTTTCGGGAGTGGCTGGGCTATGGTGTCAGGTGCTCTCCAACACAGGCTGGAATGGACATTCGGGGCAGGAAGGAGGTGTGAGTTTGTGTTTCAACAGAGCGGCAGCAACAGTTAAAACACGCCCACCGCAGGCCATCAGGTTACTGAGCATGTTGGATTTGGGACTCATTTCATTTGTGTTTGGCATGGTAATGCACAGCTGTAATCCCAACACGCGGGGAGGCAGAGACGGGAGGATTGCAAGGTTTACAGACTGCTGAGAGGAAAAGTAGGAAAGATGGGGAAGGGAGGGGGGAAGGAAGTCATTTTATTTGAAATCAGTTCTGCATGTTACTAAAACAAGATGGATGCTGAGCATCGGGCTTTGTCTTTCACAGAATATTGCTGGTGTGTGTGATGAGGCGATTGCATTTTGATGTTGCTTGGCTGCTCTTTTGCAACAGTGTGATTTGGGATATCATCAACTCAAATAAAAAATGAAAGGCACAGATGTTGTGACCTTATACTATCACATGCCTTCCTTCCATTTTAGGGATTTTAGTTGTCAGATTTCATCTCCTTTAACCTCAGTGAGAGGAACACCTCGTTACTCAAGAAAAGTTTTAGTGAAAAGTTGATGCTGACAACTGAGGAACGGGCAGCCAGTTGTTGGCTGAAGACTTCCTGTCGTCAGCAAATTCATGCTCACATGATTTTGTGTACAGATGTGATTATCTTGTGACACCTTTTCTGTTTGTCTTTTCTAATTTTGAAAAACGAAAGAATATTTTTTAAATTTATCATTGCTATTTTTATTTTATGTGTATAAGTGTACTCTCTACACGTATGTAAGTGCACCCATGTCATGCAATGCCCAAGAGGTCAGAAAAGGGCATTGGGTCCCCTGGAACTGGAGATATAGACAATTGTTACCTGTCATGTGGGTGCTAGGAATTGAACCTGGGCCTTCAGTAAGAGCTGCCAATGCTCTTAACTACTGAGCCATCTCTCCATCCCCTTAGAGAGAATATTTTTTAAAAGTGTAACATCAACAGGAAATACACACAAATGTATAATAACTTGTGGATGGTGAGAACTTCATGTCAAATGAAAGAATCCTTTGTTGGTATTCAGATGGGAGATTAGACAACCTGCTGTGTAGCTCTCTGAGCACCACTGTATTAGAAGACAAGAGAGCTATCAGCTGTGGTGGATGGCATTGGGACAGGCTTTGCCACAAGCATTCTCAGAATGCAGAAGTCAGTAATGCAGTAGAGAGTAATGTAGTAAGAGAGTAATGTAGAGAGGATCCTGGGCCCTGAGATCACATCTGTGGCAAGTTCCACCAGTGTGTTTAGCAGGTGTGTCATTTGGACCACACCTCTTTGACCCCTGGACTTCATCTCTAACCTCTCTAAAGTTGGTCTGCAGATTCCTACAAGGTTCGGTGCTAAGGTTAGAGAGGAAGGTGCGGGCTGCAGCTATCAATGCACGTGTTCAGTCGAAGCCCTTTTTTCCTATTTTCTGGTAATAGCAAATACTGTTGGCCAAGTCTTTTAAGCCTCGCTAGTCACCTGGAGTCTCCTAATAGCAAAGGTTCCTGGGGGGTCAAGTGTTTAATCACTGTTGGCAGTAAAAATGACCTTTCCTTGTTTGCAGCACAGTAACTGGTTACTCATGTGAGTGGCTTCATGACAAGGGCCGCAGATACAGCTTTGGAAGGTTATATTTGACAATTTATTGATAGTTCATCATTGCTGAAAAGACCTGAGCTAATTTTAAGAAAAGACAGAGAAGTGGAAAAGTAATTGCTTCTCTTTAACTCAGCTCTGCAGTCCGAGATGGTCTCTGCCTGTCTTCACTGTGCAGGGTTTTGATTTCTCTCCACGTTTTATTGACAATTATCTTTCTTCTTTAATAGCAGCCTCCAAATCAAAAGCAGTATTTCCTCTTTGGCATACAAGACTCTGGCCAGCATATAAATCCTGTGCTGAGTAATAGTGTTGAATTATTGCTCTCCTGAGTTAGTGAGCTGTCCAGATACTTTGGCTACTTATGAAGGATGCAGAAGTATTGGCGAGTTAGACATCAGCATTAGCAAGAGTGCTGGTCCCTCCAGTCATTGTGTGTTAATCAGAAATCAGAATACAAGTGTGAATTTGCTTAAAAATCAATGGCCAGTGGTATTTATGGGTGTCAGTGAACTTCGCAAAGAATGTAAATCAGGAGCTGGTGAATCTGAGTTTTCTAAGGAAAGTTTCTGACAGAAAGCCAGCCTTGTCTCTACTGAAGGGACTGTGAATCTTTATTACCTGTCTCACAGCATAAGCTTTAGAGATTGTAAGGTGGTTATAGTATCCATTAAACCCTATTTTTGAATATTTTAAATTACTAATACCATCAGGGGTTGGATAATCTTGAATTTGAATCAACATGGTTCCTTTGGCCTAACTAGCATAAAAATACTGTATACGTGGTGTGTGTGTGTGTGTGTGTGTGTGTGTGTGTGTGTGTGTGGTGTGTATCATATCCATGTTATATATGTGGTAAATATATAACAAAACCTGGTATAGTAATTTTAGGGGAAAAGTATGGCTTCTGGGCATAAATTACTCCCTGATCTTTACCAATGGAATCAAAATCAAAGAGGGAACAATGTACACTTTTTTCAATTTCTTGACTCTGTTAAAGTCAGGGTATGTGCTGCTCAGGACTTTGCAAGTGTTCCAGGCTCATAAGAGACAGTAACAATCTTTCTGCTTCCTTTCTATTATTAATGCCTCAGTTATACATGGAAACTGATGTGTGTAGTTAGATATTTCCTCCCATAGAAAAGAAAGCATGATGATTCGGAAAAATGCCAAAAGCAAAAGCTTACAAGAAAGAAACGCCAAACTATCTGTCCTTGACCATGATTAACCATGTTTCTCTCTTTCTAAAATGTTTGTTTCTGCTTGTTTGTCTACATTATTTAGTTCATAATAATAAACTCTAATATACTACAACCTAATGTAATAGGATGTTGTTACTTAGCTTTTCAGCAGACATATCTGCCAATCTATTGAGAATGTCTTAGTAACATTTTAATTGATGTATAGTACACTGCACGTTTATTTAGCCAGTTGTTTGTTCTTTATTTATTTCTATTTTTTAACTATTAGGAGCTCATAGTCAAGAGACTTTGGGCTTTTAAAGAGATATAGAAATTTTGAAATATTGAAAAATTTAAAGATGGTGGGACCTTTAAAAGTTGGACTGTGTTGTGTATTATAATATCCAGCATCTCAGGGATAAGGAGTGATTGGAAATAGCCTAAAACAATGTGTGGTTTGGAGGTTGGAAGGGGTAGAAGGTCCCTAGTTAGATTTAATTGTCAACTTGACACAGCCTGGAGTCATCTAAAGTCTCGTTTGAGGGATTGCGTAGATCAGATGGCTTGTGGCCATGTGCACACAGGATGTAGGAGGACACAGTCCACTGTGGACAACACTGTTCCCTACGCAGGTGGTCCTGGGCTGTGTACGAGAGCTACTTAAGCATAAGCCTGCAAGCGAGACTGCACGCAGCACTCCTTCCTGGTTTCTGCTTCAGTCCCTGCCCTGACTTCTCTTGGGATAAGCCAAACAAACCCCTTCCTACCGGACTAGGTTGCTTTTGCGCAGAGTGCTATACACAGCAGAGCTGAAACTGGAACGCTCCGTCTTGCTTTTTCTGTTGGCCTGAGAGCCTGTGTAACAACCAACATCTGTGCACATGTGCTTCCGTCTGATTCTCACGTGACTTTTTAACAGATCTCTGAAACTGACTGGGTCAGTGAGCACAAGCATTCGAAGTAATAGATGTGCAAAGGACTCCAGCTTCTACCTGGAGCAGTTCATGACTATGCCGTCTCACTGGCTTTGGGGCAGGGGTGATCTTTCACTTCTTACTGTGTTAAGACAATAAAAAGCTGTTGTGGCTGCCAGAGCCTCTTCATCCTCACAGCAGGGATGTCAAACCCCACAAAGTGAGGAGGCACATTGGGACATAATCCTGGAGACTGGGTGTGGGGATGGGTAACAGCAAGACTCAAAAGGTGCTGTTGCCGGAAAGGGGTAAGAATATGAGTGGCATTGTGACATACCCAGAAAACATGAGAATTAAGGATTATAAAAGGTGGGGCTGAGCCGGGTGTGGTGGTGCATGCCTTTAATCTCAGCACTCTGGAGACAGAGGCGGGCAGATCTTAGCAAGTTCCAGGCCAGCTGGGGCTAGGGGCTGAGATTCTGACTTAAAAAATGGTAGGGCTGCTTGCTCAGTGGTTAAGAGCTTAAGAGTGCTCGCTGTTAGCAGGCCTGAGTTCTGTTCTCAGGGCTCATGTCAGGCAGCACACACCGCCTTAGCTTTGGGATTGTAACTCCAGCTCCAGGGGCTCTGATGCTCTCTTCTGGCCTCCACAGGCATCTGCATGCCTGTTGTGCAGGTACAGACACACAGGTGCACACATACCCATAAAATTTAAAAAAAGAACTTCTAAAACAAATAGTTATAAAAAGATAACAGAATGGTTTTACAGCTCACTTCAAAAACCACTTTACCTCACTTAGTGCCTAGAGAATAAAGTGCAATTTTCTAAAATTCTAGGGGAATTTGATTTTAGGAAAAGAAGTCTGTTCAAGGGCCCCCCAGTACCATCTTCCTGTGGCACCCCTGTCAGAAGTGTCACTGCCTTCTGAAGCCTGGTCAGAGCATTCTGCTCTGGGGGCTGTCTCTCCTCCCCAGGCTCTGGCCTACCCAGAGGCTCAAGGCTTGCATACGCCTTTGAGGCCACCATCTCAGGACCAAGGCCTTCAGTGGTGGCCCAGACCCTCCTCTTCTTCCTTCTGGCTTAAGCAGCACCACATTCCTTGCTGATGTCCCAAAGCCCCTCTCCTCTTCTCAGAAACACCACCCTCCCATAGAACTGTTATTCTGACATAGAACAATAGGGAAAGTTTGTCTGCTCTAAGCTGCGTCTACATTGTTACTCTGTTGACTTCTTTTGTTCAACTTTTGTCTTCTTCTGCTTTTTTGGAACAAAAACCCTCTCATTCTTTGTGCTGCATGTATGGTCCATGGCATCAATATGTTATAGATTATTCATCCATTTATTAATGAAGGACGGCAGGACTGTTGGTTGTAATAATGACTCGATGTCCACTTGACTACACCTTTCAGGGTAACAAGCAATAATGTTGTTATGAATAACATTGTGTGTCATTTGGTGATGACATGCATGCTGTGTATGCTTGTCTGGGTATGTGTGTGCAGAAGTCTGGTTGTTGGATCACTTGATATGCAAAAGTTTAGTATCTATTGGAAATCAGCTGTCAAAGAGCCTGGTCCGGTGTACAAGTCACGGAAGCCTCTGCCTCTCTGTTTCAGTAGAGCTTGGTACTTTTCCTTTTAGCTGATGGCTGGATATGTTCTGATATTGCGACTTTCCTAATGGTCAATGAAATCATTCACCATTATGTGTGCTTTTTGGCTGTTTAGAAATTCTTTTTTAATAAGTCTTGTTCATTTTCTTTAGGCTTATATCTTAACTGACTTGTAGAAACGTTTTAGATATTCAAGAAGTAGTTCTCTCGATATGTGTAACCAGAGTTTCTTTTCATTCTAGAGCTTACTATTTTACGTTCATGAGGATCCTGTGATAATTTTAATGTTTCATTGATTACTTTTATTTTATGTGTATGAGTGTATTGCCCATGTATGTAAGTATACCCATATCATGCAATGCCTGTAGAGGTCAGAAGAGGGCGTCGGAGCCCCTGGAACTGGAGTTTCAGACAGTTGTTAACTGCCATGGGGTTCTGGGACTTGAACCCGGGTCCTCTGTAGGATCAGTCAGTGCTCCTAACCACTGACCTATATCTCCAGCCCCGAGAAGTTCATAATTTTAATATGAGGATGCTTATCGATCATTTTTCATAATTAATGTCTTTGTGTGTATTACTAAAGAAACTTTTCCTTATATCAGGGTGGTGAAGATATTCATCTGTACATTCTATTGATTTATTTTTCCTATTTAACTCTTCACACTTATGAAATGTAAAAATGATATTGTCAGGATCTTTATCATTCTTACCTTGATATGTGATTGGCGCTGTGCCACTAATACTCTACCTTTGGCATTTACCACTGGCTGTATACGCAGCCTATGATTGGCATATGTAAGGCCTGAGCTTTACATAGCCCTTCTGATGACAAGGTAGACCGAATGAAAGAGGCAAGTGTGGGGGTGAGAAGGGCAAGCAGGAGGTTCCGCACCAGGGCAGTGCTGCTTGGTAGTAAGAGTTAGGAAAGTGGTATCAGCTATGAGAAGGAGCTGGCTGATCTGCCACATGACTTCAAGGTAGAGGCAGTATCATTAAATTCAGAATGTGGCAGAGGAAAGAGAGAGGGAGGGGTCAGCGCCATGAAAATACTTTCCCATTTCTGCTGAAGCATTTAGGTGAGACCATGGCATTCACTGAGATGGAAAAACAGTTGGATCATCTAAATTGATTTTTCAAGAATTTATATCTTCTAGGTGAGAAAATTCTTACACCTCTACCAATAACTTATAAAATGGTGATGCTTTCCTAGTGCCCTGAATTAGACCCAAGAGAGAATTTTAAATAGACAGATAAAAGTCTATTAAATTCTCATTCATTTTCAAGGATGGCAAAAAAGAAAGGTAAATATGATTATTTTCAAGAATATCTGCTTTATGAGCTGGAGAATACAGACTGCCTTAGCAAGTGCTGATTTTCATGAAAGTACAAACACTTCCTTCAGAACAGCCAGAGAGCACAATGTCTCTGTTTGTGGGGTCCTAAAGTACAGCTCAGAATAACTGGAGGAATGTAATTAAGAACTGAAACATGTTCATCCTTTTCCACCACAGTTCAACTCTAGAGAGCTGCACTCCCAAGTGGCCTGATGCTCAGGAAGAGCTTCAGAGGCTGTTGCATCCACACCGGATCAGGGATGCAGCAGTGCTGTGCTCTCCATGGTGCTGTGAGATGAAAGGTATTCTTGGAAATGGATGACTGATGGACATAATAATACTGATAAAAAATGATGTATCTGCAGGTCTCTTGATTCTTGCATCCCATAGCTGAGTTGTCATATCAGATATTCTAAATTCTAAACAGAAAATCTTTGTCCTCATTAGTACATCCAGCTGTAGACAGGGTTTGGACAAACCTGAGATGTTTGTTGCTTTATTCACAGACGGTCTGGCACAGGGCTTCTCAGACATGCTGAGACTAGATTCCAGGTGCGCAGCAGAAGGTTGGTTTTATAAATTTTCTTTTTGTCTGTCAGCACTGGGGACAGACAATATGCCCACCTCGGGCTGATCATCATGGTAAATACTGATTGTCCCTCTTACAGGATCTAGACTATCCTAGGAGACAAGCCTCTGGGCCTGCCTCTGAGGGAGTAGCTAGATTAGGTTAACAGAGGTGAGAAGATTCACTTTAACTATGAGTGGCATCAGCTCAGGAGCTGGAGTCCTGGACTGTCTAAAGGAGGAGAAAGCACTGGGCACCAGTGTTCATGTCTCTGCTTCCTGTTTATGAACACAATGTGATCAAGTCCCTCCCTCTCCTGGCACCAGGCCCCCCCTGCCAAAAAGGCTTCGCCTTGAACTGTGAGCCACAGTAAACCCTCCATCCTCAAACTGCTTTTGTCAGGTATTTTGTACCACAAGTAATGAAGTCGGTGATCGTGTCAGATCCTGAAAGCCCCTCAAGGAGCAGCGTATACAGTCAAACCCACAGACCTGAAGCCAGTGAGTGCAATGTGTCCCTCCAAGTACCTTGACCATCAGAAGCTGAATGCTACCAAGGAGTGACCTGCCAGCCGTAGAGGACATGTTGTCCCTGGATGGGGACCAGGGCTGTTGTGGAATAATGTGATTAAGGATTCAGAAGTCAGGAACCAGAGAGGGACCTTGAACTCAGAGCCCGAGTGAGGACTGCAGTGGGCACAGCAGCAGACCCCAGCCCTGCATCTCTCTGCGATTATTTTATCAATTCATTTTAGCAGCCACATCTCCAAGATTAAGCTCACTTCCCTGTGACTGCTTTCACTATGTGGGTACTTAGAGCCACAACATTTTCAGACAATACAAAATGTTTTTTTTTAATCAGAGCGTAAAGACATTTGCATTATTATGAAAAAAATCACTATATTTTGAATGAAAGAATGAAGAGCTGCTTATTTATTTTATTATAATGCCAACGGCAGTTGAGAATTATTTAATTTCCCTATTATTTACTTGTGCATATTAATTTTCTCATCATAACCTCAAGAATTTAACAATAAAATCTGATCACGCTATGGCTCTGGTATACACCTTTAATCCCAGCACTTGAGATGCAGAGACAGGTGGAGCTCTGTGAATTTGAGGCCAGCCTGGTCTACATAGGGAGTTCCAGGTTAGCTATGGCTACAGGGAAACCCTGTCTCAAAAAACAGATCTATCTATCTATCTATCTATCTATCTATCTATCTATCATCTATCTATCTAATCTCCAATCCAAATCCAGCTCCAATGACCCATCTAAGTGGAGGGAGATTCGTAGACACAGGAAAGACAGCATAATACTCTCAAGAGTCAAGGACTGTCTTCACAGGAGCTGTCAGTGGCATGACTGCTGATATCTTGATTTTAATTTTTGCTTGCAGAACTAAATGAATTTCTATTAAGTCATCCAGCATGTAATGTTTTGTCACAGAAATCCTAAAGAGTTGTTATAGACATGCTCTGAAGTTTTTCTTGTAATAAACATTTTGTTTCAAATTTTACCTAACTTTTGTTACTCTGTCTCTAGCGGTTGTGTTACATTACCACTTATCTTTCCACAATAGCAAAAGCAAGATCATTTTTTTAAACCAATCTCTGTATCAATGTCTCCCAGTCCTCTACATCTGATTAGTACATGTCAGATAATCAGCATGATTCTCTGAATGTACAAGATGTACAAACAATTGAGAAGCACATGGAGTGCGTCGTGAAGACATTCTGCAGTGTTGCCCACGTCATAAGCTCAGTTTAGCTCAGTTATTCGAGTCATCTATTGCCCGGATGATTTTCTCTTCACCTGCTCTATTAAGTTAATTGGTCATTTTCTTATTTATAACCCAAAGCATCTAAAGTAATTAGACTTAGCCTATAAAATTCTGTTCTCAACATGCAGTGAAATTTTACTAACAACAATTCTAGTATCAACTATGAACACAAGTCTCGGTGACAATAACTTTGGCTTTAACGTTCCACTGTTAGGATTTGTCTCATTGGCAGTCGAAAGCCTCCAAGAGTTACACTCTGCAAGTATGTGACATAAGTTCACTTTATATAATTGCTTATTTCAAGAAAATAACACTAAATTGGTTTATCTTCTGTTATGAGGGAAGATTAATTGCATGTGAGATGAAGAATTCAAGAAGGCTCTTGCAGTGTTGGTGTGTGAAGCTGGTTGGATGGTGATGGAGTGGGTAGAGTTTTTGTATAGGTGTGCAGTCTCAGAGGAGATGCCCAGGGGCCTTGAGTTAGGTCCTGTTCCTGTCTTTGGGACCATGCTGAGAATGGAAACTTGCTGTAATCTTCCTAAGTTGACATTTCATTCTCTTCCCCCTATGACCCTGGACCATTCCATCACAACTCCAGTCTCTGCATGCCTGGAAACTGATCTTGTCCTGTTATCTCCGAGTAAACCAGGGGTTTCCTAAGTGCTCAGATGCCTCCTGTCCCTGTTCCTGTCCCTACACACCCAATGATCTCATCCCTCCCTGTTGATGTTTTTATCAAATCTGCATAGTGCTGGAGTTTGAGTAGATGATCTTTGAGGTCTCCTGTTGACTCAGAATTCTATGTGAGTTTTCTTTCTTCTCTTGCATAGTAAGGCTTTCAGCTGCGCTTAGAATGTCAAGACCTTCATTGGATCTACAGACAGTACTGGTGCTCATGGCCTTGTTTCCTTTCAGTTTCTCATTTTGAGGGAAAATTTTTAATCAATAAGCACAAAACTTCTGTGCTTTCAAACCGTCCAAGTAACATTATCCTAACTAAAAGTTACAGGTGCTGTGGTCTGAGAACGTGCTCTGAAGTCAGAGGTGAAATGCACTTGCTTAGCACATGCAGGCCTGGGATCCTCTACACCTACACAAACACACACACACGTGCATATCCACATGCACATATATATGCATTCAGACTCTTCCCATCCATTCCCTTTCTCTGCCTCTGAAGACCAATTCTGGTTCCTACTCTGGAAGAGTCCCATATGGGAACTGAGTCTGGGAACATGGAACCTATCGACCTCTCTGATGAGGGGCTAGACTCTCTCATCTCCTTCCAGAGATACATTTTTCTATTACAGCACAATCCATTTGTATCAGTTGCTTGTTCACCTCCAGTGAGAGCAGTGTTTAATAACTAATTTTTTATTTTGTTCCATTCTCTGTCCTCATATTTACTCAGCACACCAGGTGATGCTCTCCCCTCTCCCATCATCAAGCTCTGGCTTTTTAGGCGATGTGTGGGACATTAGTGCCCCCATGGTGATATGATTCTGCATGAATTGCTGTGATCCTGACTCTAGCAGACAGCTCCTCCATCACAGAAACTGAAAAAAATATTTTCACTTGATGCACAATAAGTGCTCAAACTAAAACTCCACCTAGAAATTGGATACGAGAGTCACAATGTGACTGCTACCTGGTTTGCAGCACCCATGTCTGATTCCTTGGGGGCTAAATTGACATATGTTTAATCTACTCTGTGCAGTAATGTAAAACTGTATGTTTCTTTTGGAGCAAGGAGGAAAGGCATTTCATCAAATCTGATGCAGCATCCTAATTCCATGCAGGGAGACCTCAACATTGACCATTACTCCTTTCTAAAACCACTGTTCCCTCAGTGTAGGACCCCACATGTCTCCCTGGGACTTTCTTTGGTGTTTTACATCTGAGGCACCTTTATTATTTCCTCTTAAGTTCCCTCCAGTTTTATTTGAAGGATCAAGTTGATAAACTAGGTCACAATGAAGCTTGAGACTGTAGGAAAATAAGATACTGAGTTTGAGTGTGCTCAAGGAAAGTTCTTAACCTGCACCTCTTCCTTTCCATGGCCACGTGTAGCCCACATAGACTTGGAAATATTCAAGAACTTATGGGTCCACACGACTAAGCACATGATTTTCCCAGTCATACTTTCCTAAGTTCTGTTGAAATATTAAAGGGGATATTAAAATATAAATTAATCATTAGTAACACTAAAAAAAGAGAAAGAAATTATGAACAGATAAGAGCTTTGAGGAAATTCTGAAACACAGGAATCAAAGAAGACAGATTTACAGTAAGCAGGCAAAAAATATTATTACCACTATGAAAGAGAAGTCTCTGAACAGGATGTAGCAGTTCAGGACTCTTGGTAGGAAGTGAACTTAAACTAATGTCTATATGATTGACTGAGGGACCAAAAATCACACGTGCAAATACTACGGTTCAGAGTCACAGCACTGGTCCTCTCTCCATGTAACGGCAAGTGACCTTTGGAAAGTGCCAGTGAGTTATAGGTGCAGAAGCCAGAGCTTTGCCAAGGTGACTTCTGAAACCTTGACAAAATGGGCCCTCCACACTCTAAGGGTTCACCAGCCCCTTCATTACTATGAACCTAGTCTCTGTCCCCTTCTTCCCTGGTCTGGACAGTTGGAAGCACCAGGTAATGAGTACTGTGGCCCTGCTCCAGTATGTGCTCTCTAAATCCTGTTCCCCACAGGGCAGCCAGCCAAGTTTATACAAAACTTCCATGTAATAATTTCTCGTGCTGCATAGCAGAATTTTTTTCAACACATTTTCTGTTTAAAAATTCATCTCAGGGACTGGAAAGATGGCTCAGTGGTTAAGAGCACTGACTGCTCTTACAGAGGGTCTGGGTTCAATTCCCAGCATCCACATTGTGGCTAATAACCACCCATAACTCCAGTTCCAAGGAATGTGATGCCTTCTTCTGACCTCCGTGGGCACTGCACTCACACACATGCAACCAATACACTCATATACATAAAATAAATGATAAAAAAAGTTTTTAAAAATTTTGTTTCATTTCTTTGAGATTTCTCTTCCCTTTATTAAATTCAAACTAAAGGCAATTTTCAAGTGGGATGAATTATGTTGGAATCTGATGGTAGTGCCCTCTGGAAGTGAGATATTCTAGGCTGATAGACATTTTATATATTCAAAACAAAGAAAAGTGTTGTGAAATTTTTCCTGTAAGGGACAGAAATTATGTAGATTCAGTGAATGCTAAAATTAGTAAAGATTCTGAAATTAGGTTGAATGACTCAATAATAAGGAAAGATTTCTATCCCCTCAGAAAGTCATCCTGCTGACCAGAAGGTTCCTCGGTTGTCCATTGCTGTGCAGTACTCTATCCTTCAAATGCACCAAGCATCAGCCGTTCTCTGTGCCCAAGATTCTGTGGAGCAGAAGTTGGGACAGTGCACTGCAGGGTCAGCCAGCTTCTGCTCCGTGAAGTGTGCGCTGGGGCTGGAGCGGCCATCACTGTTCTCCAGTCACATGCTTGGGCCCTCAGCCAGGGAGGTATGACAAGCTGGGGACTGGGTGGGCAGCATCCTCCCCAGCAGAGGGCAAAGAGCTGCCATGTGGAGAGGAGGCAGAACTGCCACTTACAGGACAGACCCCAAGCTGTCACTGCCCACCTCCTTATCTTGTAGAGGAGTGCGAAAAAGAAACCTCCCCTCTCATCGGGGCAGTGGAAAGCAGGTCATTGTTTTCTTTCACTGAGTAAACCAACAGTTAAATTTTGTCTGTTGGATAGATAAACTGGAATTCACTTTTCAGAGATTGCTTTATTGTCAATGTCACTGTCATTCACCCTTGACCATTTCCAGGACAGTAACTGGGCCATTCTTTTGTTTAACTTCCCTTACTGGCATGCTGTAAGCATTTCATACCTAGTTGGGGGAATGGAAACATTTTCTAACCGAGGGTGCGTCAGCATAGGCTAGGCTACGCTGGTGTGAAATATCCTCTGTGCTGTGACTTCTGTTGTTCTGGTTTCTTCTTAATCTATTCTTGAGGACTGTCTGGAGTGATCTAACCAATACATGCTATGTAGGGGAGGGGCTAGATCAAGGATGTGCCAGGTGAGACAGGAGGAGGTGAAATAAAAATGCATTGAAATAAGAAATTTATGACACATAGATCACAGAGAGGTTCGAGGCACTGACAGGAGGCGGGCGGTGGACAGGGAAGACCAGAGCCAAACCAGTAGGTTAGAAGTGGTACAGCAAGAGAGGCCAAGAAAAGAACACAGGCAGAGAGAGCTGTCCTGCAGGAGGATGTGTCCATTAAACCCCAAGGTATTACCTTTAGGTTCTAATTGGGGATCAAGGAAAACATGGGCAGAGATTACATTATACCTCGGTGGTAGATGACCATTTGGCAGTGCGGCACGAGCATTCAAGATGTTGACCCCAGAGTCAATCACTGGCCAGTATGGTATGAATGGCTGTATGATGCATTGATTCTAGACTCAAGCACTGGACTGTCTATCAGTAGTCATGTGATGTATCAGGCTTTGCACTGGCGCAATGAAAAGCAAGCAGGCTGTGTCCAAACAAGCCCTGGGGAGGCTTGAGAATAGAAGCCATGGCCAGAACTCTACCAAGCATATTTACAATAACCCAAACAGCGTAAACTGTCTGTCTTTGGGTGAGTTGAAGGTCTGCTTGAATTGTCACCGTTCTGGGACCCAGCTGAGCGATCAGGCACCGAATGGGGTGTGGCAAGTGCTGTGGAAAAGGGAAGGGGATGGAAATCCAGACAGTTCTTCACGTTTCTTCTGTGGCCGGAACACCTTGCTCTTGTCTCTTGGCCAGAGCAAGTCAGTGGCCCAACTTACTATCAATAAAATGTGGATTACCTGACTGCACAGAGAGCAGAGATGGACACTGAATGATGACCTGATCAACATCGTGAAGGGGATGTGCAGTGTACTTACAGTAGCTTATGGCTGGGCTTCGTTTTTCCTGAGAAATCACAAGTTTACAGCAGTAGCGTCTTCTGATCTCGTGTTCTACAGAGCAGACTGATGCAGTTTCTGACACCTTGTTGTGTATTTTATGGAGAATCAGAAGACAGGAGCTCAAAGATTCTCAGCACAATGGAAATGTTAATTATCTTGATTAGATCATCTAGTGTTGTTTACATGTCTTGAGTTATCACACTGTGTTTCATAAATATGTACAATTAAAAAATAAATTTTAAAAAGGGAAAAAAGTAAGAATACATCAGGATGATTACCATAAGATTTGCATGTGGTATTCCAGATGCTCTTTAAAAGGAATTAGCAGAACGCAGTAGTAGATCTTTCCATGGAGGAAGATCTACGCAGGACAAGTGCAGCAGAATTCTGTTAAATAAGGACATTGGTAGAAAAACTGTCACTTTGCTCCTGTGGGCATCTTCTAGCTGAAGTTAATGGGAACTATCAGGCCGGTTCAGCACAGACCCCTATGTCTAGGGTTAATGTCATTTGGAGAGGGCTGAAACCAGGGTGGCAGATTAGTGTGAATGAAGCGTTGGGTTCTGAACTCCTTTGTGAAATCAGTGTCTGTGAATCCTAGCAGGGTTGTGAATGAAGAAAATGTCTTACGTGGTGGTTGGTGACTTCAGAAGGGAGGGGCTTCTGAGAGGTTTCATGTGCGTTTAGTCTGAGGTCAGTGGACATGAACCATGCTTTGTTTTTACATACATGCTGTGGGCTGTTATTTGAAGATTATGTGCATACATACATATATGACCGTTCTCCACAAGTCTGAGAAAGGATCTGATTAGCTTGAAATATATCTTCAAAGCGTTAGACTGCAGAACTGCATATTACCTGGAAGCAGGTCATTAGTAACCGCACTTGCTGCCAAAGCAATTCACATTCCTTTACACTTTCTTCCTTTAGTCCACAGGCCACAATGGCTGGAAAGGAAGTAGGATCTCTAATTGCTGTGCAAGTGCCAGGCTGGTGGCCGCCTGCTGTGTTGCTTTCAGAGAGGCTGGATGCAGCTGCTGGCTGGACAGCAGTCTAGCTCTGAGTTGGTCCTCAGGTTAGCTTACAGGTTTGCATTTTCAGATGCATATTTATGGTCTAGAATCTCAAGTACTCACTTTATAATAGAACATGCACGAGATGGGAAAGTGGCACAGCCGGCACATCATTCCCATGGCAACTGCATCACAGCGACAGCGACCGCTGGTGTGAAGGCAAGATGCTTGCTCCGGATGTGTCTGAAAACTGGGCAGCAGCTCTGAAGAACCATCTCCCCTCTCGGCAGTTTCCTCTGTGTCTTCTTGCCTGTCCATCAGCTTTCCCTTTTCATTTAGCCCTGAGCAGCCAAGGGAAACCAGCACATTACCCCTAAGCTTTCTCAACATTTCTAAGAAATAGCTACAAATTCGGTTTAAATGAGGTAGTTATCAGATGGAGAAAAGGCCACCTGAGTCCTGTGTGGACACCCTCTGTGAAGGGGTTGATCTCTTCCGCAGATCTCTGATCCTCCCAGGAGGGTTTGCTTAGCAGCGCCTCACCTCGTTTCTCCAAGTAGATCATTGTGAGGCCAAAGGGGGAAGAAAGTAACTATTTAAACTGTTGAAAAAAAACAGATACACAAAATGGCCCTGTCAGTCATGTGTATTCAGAGTATTACTGAAAGAATCAAATGCTCACAACCAAATGCTTCTTCTTTTCATACTAGGAAGCAAATTCCTTGTCCCCCGGACAATATTGCAAACTGCTTTTTTGTGGCAACAGTGTCAATTTTCCTCATTCAAAAATGAGAGATTGTGTGTGTGTGTGTGTGTGTGTGTGTGTGTGTGTGTGTGAAGGTACCTGCTGCCAAGCTGGAAAACCTGCCTTTGATCCCCTATACCCATGAGGTGGAAGGAGAGAACTGACTCCTGTAAGCTGTTCTCTCACCTCTATACACATGGTGTGGCATGTGTGCCACATACATGCACAGGAAATAAATTAAAATGTACCTTTGAAATCTTTTTTAATAAGATATGCCCTCTGAACTTGACCTAACTCTTCTATTAAATCCCAAGCAGCTGTTTCTTCTTCTAAGTGTTTGATTATTCTCTCTCTCTCCCTCGCTCTCGCTCTCACTCTCACACTCTCTGATTAAGGCTCAAATGCAAGCCCTTGCAGTCTTTTCTACTTGATTTTCCACCACCTCTGTGTTTCTGTGGTATCAGGAGTCAAACTCAAGGCCTTGCAGATGTTAGGCAAGTGGTCTTCTGCTGAGCAGCCTCCCAGTCCTTCCCCCTGTGGAATATGTTGTGCACTGAGTGCATTCCATAATTTCAAATGCTGCCAACTATATAAGTGCAAATGTTTATGAAGCTACATGCATCTGTACTTGGTAGGCAAGGCCCACCATGGAGCTGTCCTCTCTCATTGACATTCTGACGTTCATATACTAGTGCCACTTGGCAACATTGTTTCACATTAAATATTAGGCCCAGTTTCCACATGAGTGGTCTGTGTGCTTGCACATCTCCACCTTCCTCCCAGAGCTTACTGACCAGTCTACATCCCCCACACTGAGAACAAGCATGATCCCAGAATCAAAATTCTTCTCAAATTTGTTCTTCAAGCAGGTATTATGGACTGGGAGTGGCCCATATTCCCAAATGACAGAGTGAGTTAGCTTTCAAAGGGCAGTCCAGTACTAGATTACAACAGTTGGCCAAAATGCAAATCAGTGAATACCAGTTCAGGCTTTGTCACTAGACACAAATTCAAGAGTGTCGTGAACACAGCAGCAAACAGAAGTGGCTGCCAGTCATCAGGCAGCTCTTTAAGATCGGGGCACATGAATTATTTATCTTCAGCTTCACAAGCTCCCACTCCAATAACTTGAAGTTGTGGGCCTGAATGAATACTTGTTCAGCTGAACTGAAATTCTAGAGAGGCATACGGAGAGAACATGAGGTATGGGGAAGTCATTCAAAAAAAACAGGTGAACGCCAAGTAGACACAAGCCAAGTGACACTTGATTAAGGACACTTTCCCAGCTGCAACATCTATACAATTGCTTCTTTTTCTTCCAACTGTCTTTACCATAGAGCTGAGCTCATGACCGATTTAGACTAATATTAGAATCCTGCTCTGAGGCTTGAGGGGAAATGTCCAATAGACAAGATAAAGTCCAAGTGAGATGAGAGGCTTCCCTGGGATTTCTCTAACTAGATCATGTAAAGAGAAGGCTGCTTTCTCTTTTGCTTATTGATCTGTATGGATCATAGCCCTGAATTTTCCAAAGGAACCATCCTCAGCAAAGCAATAGGTGACAGTAAATCTGGTGGGCAGAAAGAAGTAGTCATGACTCAGAGTCGCAGGGACATTTGTGAATCTGCTTTTCATTTTTCTGAACTCTGAAACATGCACTTCCTTTCCTTTTTAACCTGCCTGGCTGACAGCCCCCTTCACTACAGTTGAGAATTGTGTCTTCCATCCAAAAGAGTTCTAATTAATGCAATCAGTGTGTCGTGGTTTATCAAGAAATGTCCTACAGATACGTGAATCAGGTAATCAAGGAAGTTTGGAAAATAGCTTTTTTTCCTCCTGATGGCCAGAGTAGAAAAGTGGGACATAGGGCCACGGTGGGGATGAGCTGAGAGAACAGCAGTATTTGGAAAGGCAGGTGCAGCATCACGCCTCGCAGGAATAGTCCACCCTATTGAGCAGATTATCAAAGATGCATTTAGGTACAGAGCCCTGACCTTGGGGCTTAGGTTCATTTGAAAACATTCTGAACCCTGCCCTAAGACCTAGGCAACAGTGTCAGGACTCATGGTCCTGCTTAATCATTGTCCAATGATTTTGTTTATTCTAGGGCCCAATAAGAATGCCAGACTCAGTCTAGTGAAGGTCAAGACTGCAGGGCACCAGATGGATTTGGTTTTCAGAAATCTTAGCCTTTCAGCTAAAGTCTCTGCTATTATTGACCAAAGGAGATACTGGAAAATTATATTTAGAACATATGAAAAGACCTTGATGGAGCTGAGGACCTTTGATTCAGTGGATCTCCTTTGATAGCAGAAGTCGCTCTTCATTCTTTCTGGAGTTTTACCCTCCTTTGCCTAAAGAATCTATGACTGTTTCTTGCAAGGCACTGCTGTCCTGCTCAGACCCCTACTCCTATGCTATCAGACTCAGAAGCAGACTCAACTCCCAGCAGCAACCAAAGAATGAGGAATGAAGTGTTTGCTATACATCCCAAAGAACCACATGAGGGTTTTTAAAATAATTATACAGATACAAATCTGAGGGGTATTTGTAGGAATAGCCATTTAGGATATGGTGAAAAAAAATGAAATTGGATAAAGTTGAATTTGTAGATATGGCCCAGTAGACAAAGATTCTGGATTGAATATTTTAGCTCAGTACTCAGGATAGCTGAGTGGAAAGGGCTATTGTCTAAAATGTGTACCAATTGCTAATCTGTACCAAATCAGTGCAAGAACTGTTAGTATGTATGTTTAAGAAAAATAATGACTTAGAGTAATCTGAATGTTAGAATGGAAATATCATATAAGGCCTGCTCACCCCTCCTAGGAGGGCACACAGGACACTTCTCCAACCCCATGACTGCAGAAATACATGTGGGAGGTAGCCTTACAGGTGTGTCCAACCTCCTGACACCAACACAATGTTGTCATCTGCAAAGTTCACACTTGAGAACTGTGCAATCAAATTACATGCAAACTAAAAAAAAAAAAAAAAAAAGCACCACCAACCAACACCAACAACACCAACAACACCCCACACCAACCATATATTTATAAAATAA
>NW_008338533.1:1267131-1271183 GCF_000622305.1 Nannospalax galili | reverse complement strand
GGTAACCTTCCAGGGGGGTGCCACCCCCCGACCCCAACACAAATTTGTTCTCTTCAAAATTCCCCCTTTAGAAATTGTCAAACAAATTAAATGCAAAAAAAAAAAAAAAAAAAAAAAGTCACCACACACACACACACACACACACACACACACACACACTCCTATAATGTTTTAAATAAGTTCATGTCTTTGTGTTAGGTCACATTCACAGCAATCCCCAGGGTTCAACACATCTGCGAGTGCAGGGCTCAGATGGCTCTCCACTGTAGATCACACATTCCAGGGTGATGCATACTTTAGCACCACAGCACCTGGTAGAGATCACAGAATTCAGAGTATCAGTGTTCAAGAACAAGTTGAGTATGGTTACCATAGTGGAAAGTGGAACCCGAATGCTGTCAGAATAGTAATATCCACAGAGAATCATTATGTTGACCATTATGAGAATCCTGAAAGACACAGTGGAGGGAAGCCATCTCTTGTGTAGTGCTCACAGTGGGAACATGATTGTTCACTTTGCTGGTAGAGAAAGTGCCTGAGGTGTGAGTCAACATCAGTGTATCTGTCCAATGGATGGGTGATCAAAAACTCAGAAGGAATATACTTAGAAAAACTGGAGGTAAGAAAATCTAGGCTAGACCTCTCCAGTTTGTCATGGATTCAGAATGGGAAGTTTTTTGTGTCCCCTAAAAATGCTTGGCAAAATGTAATCTCAGTAGAAGATGATTTTAATAAGCAAATTGATAAAGTGACCCAGTCTGTGAGGACCAGTCAACACTTTCCCCAGTAACACCTGAGCAGGGGTCATCATGGCAGAAATGGAAACTAGGTGTAGGCTCGGTATCATGGGCCTTCACGTGCCACGGCTGAAGCACTGTGGTCAGAGTTTTCTCAATCTGGCAGAAGCCAACACTGAGCAGTTGATACAGTGCCCTGCCCTGCGCTGGTCTGCCAGATGCCCAGTAGCAGGTCGATTACATTGGACGTTTTCCACTATGGAAGAGGCAGTGCTTTTTTCTGGGTATGAATTTGTAATCCTATTCCAAAGCCATAATAAGTAGACTTGTGGAATACCCTGTCTGCCACCACAGGATTCCACATGGCATTGCCTCTGATCAAGCAGTTTCACGGTACCTGCAGGATAGCACTGGGACCACAATCATAAAGGTGTGTTGGTTTCTACATGCTTTTCATCACCCTGGAGCTGTTGTGTTGACAGAGTTGCCATGTGATCCTTCAAAGATTTAGTTATGATTTTAGCTAGTTGACAATGCCAGTATGGATGGGCCAAGGTTCTCTGGGAAGACTTTAAGTTACAGTCTAACCTTGGGGTTGTTTCTTGCGTAGTCAATGTTTCGATATCTAGGAACCGAGTGTGGAAATGGGATAGCTCCATTCACTTTTTCTGGCCTGGAGGTCTTAGTGCTCAAGGAAAAATGCTCTATCATTCCACACGATGACGCTAAGGAACTGGAAGTTAAGACTGAAATTTAGTGACTTTAGGATTATATTCCTTCTAACTAACAGGTAAAGATGTGGAATGGTAGGTCCTGATCACTAAGAGGAAACTGAACTACTAATCCACAGTGGTGGTAAGGAAGAGTGTAAGATGCCATGCAGAACCTTCCTTAGCATGCTATCCTGGGGTAATCTTGATGGGAAGCTATAGTAGTCCTATTCAGGTAGGACTAAAAGTGACCTAGACCTTTCAGAAATTATTTGAGACATTTCTCCCAAAGGCAATAAACTACAACCACTTTAAACAGTGACAGCTAAAAGAATGTGGACTTCAAATAGTGGGGGAAGCTGACAGTACTAATTATTCCAATGCAGGAGCAAAGGGGGGCAGTAACAATGTCATTACACACTCCTCCCTTTGATATTTGATATGCATGTCTGCATAGGCAATGGACTGAGTGTTTATGACCCTAAAATTCACATATTAAGGGCTGGAGAGATGGCTCAGCAGTTAAAAGCATTGACTGCTCTTGCAGAGGACCCAGGTTCGATTCCCAGCACCCACATGGCAGCCAACAACTGTCTTTAACTACAGTTCTAGGGGATTCTGTGCCCTCTTCTAGCCTCCATGGGCATTGCACAACAAGGGTGCACTTACATACATGCAGGCAATACACTCCTACACATAAAATAAAAATAATAAATAAAAAAATTTTAAATTCACATATTAAAATTCTAATAATGGCATGATGATAGGAGGTGGGACATTGGGGGTAATTAGGTGATGAAGGTGCAACCTCATGAACAGAATCAGAGCCCTTATTGGAAGAGCCCGGAGAGATAACCTGCTCTCTTTCTTCTATGAGAATATAACAATAAATTAGCAGTCTGCAGCCCAGAAGAAGACCCTTACCGGATATGCCCATCTTGGAATTCCAGTATCTAAAACTATGAGCAATTAACTTCTGCTGTAAGTAGTGTAAGGTACCTTGTATCCAACCCGTATAACCCAGATGGACAGACAGACATAGCATAGATGTGAATACATTTTGTATCCACATAACTGTATACAAAATATTCTTAATTCCTCTTTTATAGCTTACCATTCAACATGGATGTGTCAAGAGTTGCTTTTGCTATTTAAGCTTCCAGATCTGAAAGCACAGTGGGAAAATGGAATATCCACCAACACTGTGCACACTTTTCTATGAAAATGTTTTTTTTTCTCTGCGTACTTTGGTTACTTTGAGAATATTTATACCACATAAGGCAGCAATTTAGTGTCCATATTAGATTAAGATGATTTAGGAAGATGTGCATAGGTGGCACGTTGATAGGGGGTAGACAGGCTATTGTGGCCTTTCTAAGGTGTCAGTTCAGCCAGGATATGATCCTTAGAGATTCAATTGAGTATTACTGTAGGTCTTACTATAAAGAGGTCTTAAGTAGTGTCATTAGAGTCCCTAATCAGATGGCTTTAAGCACAATCAATCATTATTGATTGATTAATTAATTGTATGTGTTGGGACCCAAGTTTGCCTTGCTCAGTGGGGAACCTTGCTTCAGACTCTGGGACTTGTGCTTTCCTTTACGACAAGCCATTTATTGAAAAATTCTGAAGGTTTTTGTACATTACAAGGAGCCAGCAGTCACATGGAGTTTGGCAGTTACATACAAAGATTTAAGGCACAAAGAAACAGGACATATAGCTTTTTAATTGGTGTCAGCAAGGGGCTGTATGTAAAGCAGGATGCTTGAACATTTTCTAATCATTTATTTAATAACCACATAATTAGAAGAAGCATTTTATTAGAACAGCATTGACATATTCAATAATAATTTCCAGAGCTAAGATACATCTCTTTCAAAACTGGCTCTAAATTTTTAGGTTTATAGTTGAATTAATACAGTTATAAATATTGTACTCAGTATAAATCCTATGAGATATAAAATTAAATGAGGTTTTAACCTTTGAAAAAGATCTCCATTTCATTATTAAAATACACAGTTTCATACAGAAAAATTCATTTTTAATGCAATTAACACTAAGATGTTTTCACATGCATTTCTAATAATATCTGATTATTACTAGTCACAGTCAGTTACTTTCTGAGATCCTTGGCATCTGAGCATGGATATAAAGTCATTAGGTAGATTTCAATGGTAATGTTTTTAAAATATACTAATAAGGAGAAATTTTTTATGCTTTGAAGAATTATTTTTTTATTATTTTGTTTTTCTAAATTTAATAATCACATGAGTAGAAGAAGCATTTCATCACAGCCTTAATATATTTAATAACAAAGTTCAAGGCAAGGAGTGACTGTAAATTCAAAAGTGGCTGTAAATTTTGAGGTTCACAGTTGAATTAATACAGTTATACCATATTTAACTCAGTATAAACCCTGTAAGATATAAAATTGAATGAGTTTTTACCCTTTAAAGAAGACCTCCATTTCATTTTAAAATATGCTGCGTCCTACATTGTTAATGCTACTAACACTTAGATGTTTGCATGTGTGTCTTTAATCTCTATGTATCTGATGATTACTAGTTACAGTCAGTTACACTTGGACCCTTGGCACCTGAGTATG
>NW_008338533.1:1265417-1267014 GCF_000622305.1 Nannospalax galili | reverse complement strand
TATCATACAGAACATCCCACACAATCTTATTCATCTATATACCCACTTCCCAAATGGCACCCTCCCATAGCTTCCCCCCTCCCACATACTGGAGCCGACATATTCCATCATCCCTGTTACTGTCCACTGTGTTGTTGACACCCTCAGTCGTTCTCCAGTGCTTGTCCATCTGCTGAATCTAGTCAGCCTATCTAGAGATCCTTGTTTTAGGAAAATCAACTGTTCCTCATCTAGCAGCAATCAGTTGTCAATATTCCTTTAGATAAGATTGGGGTCTGCTGTTCATTTTCTCAGTTCTATGCTGGGTTACTGTCTGGGAGTCTCTTGTGCCACCCTGGCCAATAACTCAAAGGAAGGTATCTCTTGTCTGGCATTGTTTCTTCTTATATAGCCTTAGATATACATATGGACTATTAAAAATTATATTGACCCCATTAATCTTTGGTTAAACTCTCCTTTTGGGTGTGTAATACCCTACATTTGGCCCAGATGAGCCAATTTATTTTTACTCTTAAGGGTGTTTGAGGATCTGTTTCTCGGGGTTAACGTGGGCTTGGGAGGAGCCCCTGGCTCCTTTCTTTTACCAGTTCCGTCTATGTGAAGATAAGTCAAAGGTCCTGCTCGACCATGGGTGGCTTTGCTTGGAAGTATGGAGGAAATGTTTCCTCTGTGTTGACCCTCCTCTTTGTAGACTGGACACTGGTTCAGGTCCATCTGGTGGGGTCTCCATGGCCTCCTTGCTCAAGAGGACAGGTAACTCACCATAGTTACAGGACATTTTGAGAGATGCCCATAGTCCCCTGGAACTTAGTTGACCTAGGAGGGCAAGGAGTAAAAACTCTCCTTTATGTCCCCCTGACCAAATTAGTATAGGCCTAAAAGTATGACTGTTAAACATCCAAGAAGGTTACTTCCACCAATTGGTACTTCTAATTACCATATACCATGTAGATAGAACTTAGGAAAAGACCAAACGCTCTCAGATAAACCTTGCCTAGACATATATTAAATTCTTTGACCTGGTTGTATGTATAATTTGTCAGTAGGTTGTTGGCCTAATATGGTTCCCTCTGGTTTTCTAAAACTAGCTAGGCATTGTTTATCTCTCACATTGTTTAACCCTTCCACCATGGTTTCCCCATTTAAGGTGCCCCTGTTTTTCCCATTTCTCCCTTAATAATACCCTTCTCCTATGGTCCCACCTCTCTTGAGTTCCTTCTTTTCCTTCATCCCCTAGGTTCCTTGTATAACCTTCCCTCCCCTCGTCCCCTTTAATATAACCCAATTATTATCCATATCTCCCTTGTTAACACCTGTTTCCTACTGTTCTTCTCTTTCAGATTCTTCCTTTTCCTTTACCTCCCTGGTTCCTCTTCATTATCCTGGTTCCTGTAGTTATGTCTGGATACATATTCACTTATAAGGATTTGGTGCTAGGATCCACATATGAGGGAGAACATATGTCGGTTTTTTTTGTTTGTTTGTTTGACTTCACTTAGTATAACAGTTTCTAGTTTCATCCATTTACCGGCAAATTTCATGATTTCATCTTTCTTTACTACTGAGTAAAACTCCACCGTATATATGAACCCAATTT
>NW_008338533.1:1262651-1264948 GCF_000622305.1 Nannospalax galili | reverse complement strand
ATTCTTTGTTTTTTGAGTTCGTTATATATTCTGGATGTTAAACCTCTGTTGGACGTGTCGCTGGTGAAAATTTTCTCCCATTCTGTGGGATTCCTCTTCACTTCCTTGGTTGCTTCTTTTGATGTACATAAGCTTTTTAGTTTAATGAGGTCCCAGGTGTTGATTCTTGACCTTGTTTCCTGGGCAGTTGATGTCTGGTTTAGAAAATCTTTTCCTACGCCTATATCTTGTAGGTTATTGCCAATGTTTTCTTGTAACAGTTTCAGAGTTTCAGGCTTCACATTCAGGTCTTTGATCAACTTGGAGTTGACTTTCGTGCAGGGTGAAAGATAGGGGTTTAGTTTCATTCTTCTACAGGTGGAGATCCAGTTTTGCCAGCACCATTTCCTGAACATGCTGTCTTTCCTCCAGTGAATGTTCTTGGCCCCTTTGTCAAACATCAGGTGGCTGAAATTGCATGTACTCATACTTGGGTCTTCAAATTTGTTCCATTGATCTATGGGTCTTTTTTGTGCCAGTACTGTGTTGTTTTTATAACTATATCTCTGTAATAGAGCTTAAAAGCTGGTATAGTAATCCCCTGGCATTGCTCTTTGTGCTCAGGGTTGTTTTGGCTATCTGGGGCCTTTTGTGCTTCCATATGAATCTTAGGGTGGACTTTTCCAATTCTGTGAAAAATGTTACGGGGATTTTGATTGGCATTGCATTGAATCTATAAATGACTTTTGGCAGGATGGTCATTTTTACAATATTAATCCTTCTAATCCATGAGCATGGGAGGTCCTTCCTTCTTCTGATGTCTTCCTCAATCTCTTTCTTTAAGCATTTAAAAATTTCATTGTAGAGGTCTTTAATGTCTTTGGTCAGGGTTATTCTCAGATATTTTATTTTATTTTATTTTTTTGCAGCTATTGTGAAGGGGAATGTTTCCATGTACTCTTTCTCTGATTACTTGTCAGTGGTATATAGAAAGCCTATAGACTTTTATAGATCAATTTGTAACCTGCCACTTTACTAAACATGTTAATAATTTCTAGGAGTTTTCTGGTGGAATTTTGGCATCTCTTGGATATAATATCTGCAAAAGGGATAATTTGAGCTCTTCTTTTCAAATTATTACTCCTTTAATTTCTTTCTCTTGTCTTATTGCCTTGCAGGAGTTTTGAGCACTATGTTAAAGAGGAGTGGAGATAGTGGACAGCCTTGTCTGGTTCCTGAATTCAATAGGAATGCTTCCAGGTTTTCTCCATTTAGAATGATGTTGGCTGTGGGTTTGTTATATATGGCTTTAATTATGTTGAGGTATGTTCCCTCCAGTCCAATTCCCTCTAGGACTTTGAACATAAATGCATGTTGAATTTTGTCAAAGGCCTTCTCTGCATCTATTGAGATGACCATGTGGTTCTTGTCTTTGAGCCCATTTATATGATTTATGATGTTTATTGACTTACATATATTGAACCACCCCTGCATCTCTGGGGTAAAGCCAACTTGATCATGGTTGATGATCTTTTTCATGTGTGTCTCTATGTGGTTTGCAAGTATTTTGTTGAGAGTTTTTGCATCTAAGTTCATTAAGGATATGGGTCTATAGTTTTCTTTTTTGGTTGTATCTTTACCTGACTTTGGTATTAGAGTGATGCTGGCTTCATAGAAGGAATTTGGAAGTTCTCCCTCCATTTCTGTCTTTTTGAATAACTTAAGAAGTATTGGATGTAGATCCTTTTTAAATGTCTGTTAGAATTCTGCTGTAAATCCATCTGGTCCTGGGCTTTTTTTCAGTTAGGAGGTTTTGTATTTCTATTTCAATTTCCTTGTGTGTTATGGGTCTGTTTAAGCTGTTAATCTCTTCTTGGTTTAGCTTTGGTGGTTCTCACGCTTTTAGGCATCTGTCCATTTCTTTTAAGTTTTCAAATTTAGTAGCGTATAGGTTTTTAAAGTGTTCCCTTATAATGTTCTGGATCTCTTTGGTGTCTCTTGTGATGCTTCCCCTTTCATCTCTTATTTTATTAATTTGGAGGTGCCCTTTCTTTCTTTTGGTTAACTGGGCTAGTGGTCTATCAATCTTGTTTATCTTTTCAAAGAACCAGCTCTTAGATTCATTGATTCTTGTATTGTTTTCTTTGATTCAATTTCATTGATTTCTGCCTTGATTTTTGTTATTTCTTCTTTTCTGCAGGGTTTGGGTTTTGTTTGCTGTTGCTTTTCAAGTGTGTTGAGTTGCAGTGTTAAGTCATTTATTTGTGTTCTTTCTGATTTTTTGATGTAGGCACTTAGAGCTATAAACTTCCCTCTAA
>NW_008338533.1:1166223-1262621 GCF_000622305.1 Nannospalax galili | reverse complement strand
ATTCATCATTCAGGAGTGTGTTGTTTAATCTCCATGTGTTCATGTGGTGACTAGGGCTTCTTCCAGTGTTGATTGTAAGCTGTATTGCATTGTGGTCTGATAGAATGTATGGAATTATTTGAATCTTTTTGTATTTGTTGAGGTTTGGTTTGTGCCCCAGTACATGTTGATTTTGGAAAAGGTTCCATGGGGTGCTTAATAGAACATAGATTCTTTGGTGCTTGGGAGAAGTATTTGGTAGATGTCTGTTAGGCCCATTTGATATATGGTATTGTTTAATTCAGATGTCTCTCTGTTAATTCTCTGTCTTGTTGACCTATCTAATGGTGACAATGGGGTATTGAAGTCCCCTACTATTAATGAGTTGGGATTAGTCTGGGTGTGAAAGTCCTGTAGTACTGTTTTTATGAAGTTGGGTGTACCAGAGTTTGGTGAATATATATTCATGACTGTAATATCTTCTTGGTTTATTGTTCCTTTGATCAGAATGAAGTGGCCATCTTTGTCTCTTCTGATTAGTTTTAGTTTATAGTCTATTTTATCAGGTATTAGAATTGCAATGCCTTCTTTTTTCTTAGTACCATTCGGTTGGTATATATTTTTTCCATCCTTTCACTTTAAGGTAGTGCCTGTCCTTGAAAGTGAGTTGAGTTTCTTGCAGACAACAAAAAGATGGGTTTTGTTTCTTAATCCATTTAACTAGTCTGTATCTTTTGACTAGGGAGTTTAGTCGATTGATATTTAAAGTTATTAATGAAAGATGTGTATTGAATCCTGCCATTTTTATTTCTGTTCACATTCTTGATATAGCTGTGTATTCCCACAGTTGTACCTTCATTGGATTTCTTTCTGTCACCCCTTGGGTATAGTCGTTCCTTTCTTCAGCTCTTTATATTGCTTCAAGAACTCTCTGAAGGGCTGGTTTTGTGGAAATGAATTTTTCAGCCTATTTATATCATGGAAGATTTTTCTTTCCCCTTCAATTATGATAGACATTTTGGCTGGGTATAGCATTCTGGGTTGTCATCTGTGGTCATTTAAAACTGGGAATACTTTGGTCTGGGCTCTTCTGGCTTTCATAGTTTGCACTGAAAAGTCAGCTGTAATCCTAATGGGTTTTCCTTTATATGTGACTTATTGTTTTTCTTTTGCAGCTTTCAGTGTTGTCTTTTTGTTCTGAACGTTTAGTGTTTTTCTATGATGTGCCATGGAGAGTTTCTTTTCTGGTCTTGTCTGTTTGGTGTTCTATATGCTTCTTGTATGTGTATGGACACGTCTTTTTTTAATTTTGGGAAATTTTCTTCTATAATCCTGTTGAAGATCTGTTCTATACCATTAGCTTGGGATTCATCTCCTTACTGTATGCTTGTGATTCATAAGTTATTTTTTAATGGTGTCACACAATTCCTGCATATTCCATTCTTGTGTTTTCTTAAATTTTTCATAATCTTTGCTTGAGTGCTCTAGTTCATCCACTTTATCTTCCAGTCTTGATATTCTGTTTTCCATTTCATTCATCCTATTGGTGAGGCTTTCTCCTGTCATTTTTAATTGGCTTACTGAGTGTTTCACTTCCTTCTTCATTTCAGCCTGAGTATTCTTCAATATTTCTAACTCTTTTCTGAATTCATTCAGAAGTTTATCCCTATCTTCTTTCAGTTCTTTGATTTCTTTTTGTGTGTGTGTGTTCTTTAAATTCACTGAATTCTTTTATCGTGTTTATAATTGTTCTTTTGAGTTCCATGTCCTGCATTATATCTAGAGGGTTCTCATTGTACCCCTCTAGAGGACTAGTGGTACTTGGTGGCGATATTTGGTTTTTCCTATTATTATTTTTTCTCTGTGACTTTGACGTGTGAATTTCTTTTGTAGTTTCTGATTCTTGTGTGAGACTCATGCCTTCCTTTGTTGGGTTTTCATTTGCTTCTTTTTGTAAACTGTATGATGTGCCCTTGTGATTTACTTGTTGGGCGTGACAAGCTGGTTGGTCTCGGCTTCAGGTTCTCTCTTTTGATTTTATATTGGAGTGGCTGATTGCTTTTGTCTTCAGGAGTTCCCACAGAGGCCCAAGTCAGATGAGGCTCAGATGATACCAGGCTTTCTCCTAAAGTATGGGTCCCTCCAGGAAAGATGCTGCTCTCCAGAATTTGGGGACTGGGCTGGACTGGGAGAAGGGCCCAGGATGGATGCTGTTCTCAGGAAGCTGTTGGCTGTGCCACCCAGGGAAGTAGAGGGAGCTGAGGGTGTGACCAGGCCTAGAGGGTTCCTGTTGGCTGCAGGGAGGAACTGGGTTGGTCCAGATGCAAAGGATCAGGAAGCAGTGGCGGCTCTGGGTCGAGAGGTTAGCCCTGGTGTCTGGGGTGCCAAGACAAGAAATGGGCCTGTACCCAGCCTAGGAGGAGAGACTCAGCTGGCGGAGCTGGGAGGGTGAAAGAAGCTGGGGGAGTCAAGGTGTGCTGGGTGGGCTGGACTTACCCAGTTAAGGTGCTGGGACCAGGACACTGAAGGCTGTGCAGCCCAGGAAAGTGGATGCTCAAACTTTTACTGAAGGTTATCAATGCCTGTCTGGTCATTTATTGGCCACAGCGTTTTCTTTCTTAGGGCTAAAAGCATGGTAAATGTTTAGCATTTAGCCCAGGAGTGAACCTTTAACTTGACCTAGTATTTTAGTTAATGATAGCTGAGTTATTTGTTGAGGACAGGGAGGTGGGCTAAGGGCTGTTGACTAAGTTGCTCTCCCTCAGAGCAATGAGCTTAAACTTTTGGCCCTGCTGCCTTTCTCCTGCTGGACCCGCAGTGTTCTGCAAGATGGATATCAGGGCTGCTGTTTTCTGTGCCCTTCCCTTTAGCAGAGAATGTGGCCTGGACTTAAAAGTTTTAGGCTCATCTTGCCCTAGGGCATGCCATCCTGGTTTCCTGTGTGTGTGTGTGTGTGTGTGTGTGTGTGTGTGTGTGTGTGTGTAGTTCCACAGTAGTGCATGTGTGAAGGTCAGAGGACATCTTGCTGGAGTCAGTTGTATCTTCCTACCATATGGGACCCAGCAGGCTAGGAGGCAAGTCCCTCTACCCACTGAGCAATCTTTCTGGTCTTGATATTCTTGATGGGTCTTAAAGCTGTATTGAGACTTCTTAGAAAGGAGAGAGTGGGGGGGTGTCTAAAACACACACACACACACACACACACACACACACACACGCACATGAGCACTTCCGTGTGCATCTGCCTGTGCTGGTTCTGGTTCTGGTGCCCTGCCCCATGTTGAGACACCAGCTGCCCAGCAGCAGAGTGATTACAAAGGCGATCTGGTTCTGCTCCTTCAGTTAGATGGAGACTTCTTGACTTCTTTTCTAGCCCCAGCATCTAGGTCAGAATTCAGAAGACTGAGCTCAAGACCAAGAAAGAAGGTTTGGCACCATAAGGCACTGCCCTATGAGGACAGATCAGTCTCCATGATGGAGAGCCTAGAGAGTGTGGCTTCAGGGTCCTTCTCAGGGCCCAGACAGACAGTTGCCGAGGTCTGGTCATAAGGAAATGCTGCAGCAACAAGATGAGGGATGTGGGAGAGCAGGACCTGCAGTAACCTTCCACTTCTAGGATGGAAACTAGCACAGCACGGGAAGGAAGGGGCATGTTTCATCCTTAAACACAGAGTCATGGGGAGGCAGCCCTGGGTTAGAGGGGACTGCCCCTGGACCCCAGAGCCCCCCAGGACAAGCAGTGCCTAAGGTCTCTAACTCATTCCTAGTCCCTGACATGTCATGATAGCCATGGAGCTAGTTGATTCAGCTGCTTTGTCAGAATTAGGGCTAAAGTTTGGGGTTTTAAAAACTTTAATCAGCACATATTCAATGTAAAGAGTGATGCCTCTCACCCTGATTTCCCACACACACCCTTTGACGGTGTCCCCACTCGCCTCTCCTGCCCCACTCCCACCTGGTTTCCTTCGTTCTCAGTCTGTCCTCTGCCCTCCTCGGCCATGCGTGTGAATGACATTTCATAGCTGTCTTTCTGAGCTTGGCCCATGTTGTCAGGTATTATTTCACATCAGCTTAGAAAAATAACATAAGGCAAACTGCTACTGGGAGCGGGTTCGTTGTTGTGAACTGACCATGTGGTTTACAGGCCTTTGGAGCTAGTTGCTGCAAGGAGTTCAGTAAGCAGAAGGCAATGCTGGTAGGAGACTAGAGCCTTGATGGAATGTGGACATTGACTTCCTGACTCACAGGCTTTCAGAGGAAACGAACGTTCTATCAGAAACTCCTCTGCTACATTCTGACAAAGCGTCTGACTGAACTCCATGTTGTAGGCGACTGAGGCAGGATTCAAAGGTGAAAGACTCATTTGTTTGGCAGAATTTCCAAAGCAGCGAAGGATTCAGGCTACAGGGCATCCGGCCTACAACATGGTTGCTGATGACTGCCCCAACAGGTTTACAGAGAAAGACCACAGCAAGCAGAGCTTGGGTCATGGATGTCTGGGTGTTGTGCTCAAAGAGTTTAACTGGCTCCATTTGAGGGGCCATCCTCTTGGCCAAGTGTTCCATTGTCCCATGTGGAGAGGTTCCTGGGGAAACAAGATTAGCAAGCCCCAAACTGTACCACACAAAGTGGCAGGCCGCTGTGACTCTGTGCTGATGCCCCTCATCCCTGCCCCAGAGGCACTGGCGTGGTCTCTGCTCCTGTGCCTAGGAAGCTGCTGCTGATGGCAGTATTGATGGCTGCTGCACATCAGCCCGGGCTGCACCACCATCCTGGCAACTTTGCCAAGGCCACCTTAGATGCCATCACCAAGACCTACAGCTGCCTGACCCCTGACCTCTGGAAGGAGACTGTCTTCTCCAAGTGCCCCTATTAGGAATCCACTGGCCATCTTGTGAAAATCCACACCAGAGTCACTGCGCAGAGGACCCAGGCTCCAGCTGTGGCTACTATATGAGGAACAATAAAGTGAATTAAGTCTGTTAAAAAGAGAGTATATATTTAAGATATTTTGATGGTTTTTTGTTTTGTTTTATTGTTCTTTGTTTTATGGTCTGTCTACCAACAGCACCCAGCATCATACAGAGTTAAATCAGCTTCTAAGGGAAGCACTTAGAATAGTCCTGAAAGCAATTATCCAAAGTGCTTATTCTAATGTGGCTTCATTGAACACTAATTAACAGCTGACTTGCACAGAGAACTATCCATCCTGTTTTCTGTCTGTGAAATAGGCCTTATCAGTTTAGCCATACAAACCTATTTCTGTCTGCAGCTAGCACCTTCCTGAATCTTCCCAGAAAGCCACTTTGAAAGGGACTTCTGTAATTATCTGTGGGCTGCACTGATCAAAAGAGTAAGATAAAGGAATTCTAGGTAAGGCTCTCATACAGAAGATTTGATCAGTTAAGCTGCTACTTTTAAAATATTCTCCCTTGACATGAATTTGAATATTGGCAGATGTTTAAGGAGGATGAGCTATTTCAGGCCAAGAAGCACAGAAAATAAATTTACCTCTGTAAATTCTGCTAAAGAGAACAGGAGTTAAAGATGGATTTTCTAGTATGTGCAAAGAATAAAAACAACTTGCTTTCGTTTTGTCCCTGGATGTTTTCTGAGTGACTAGAATCGAACACCAAGCAGTTTAAAAAGAAATCTGAACATTTCTCCGTGGGAGTTTTTAAAAACAGATCATTGCTTTTACCAAGAAGAAAAAGTAAAGTACAGGACCAGTGGTGTGAATTTCAAAAGGAAATGACGTTCAAACCCGAGGAAAGGGAGTCTTTGGGAATGAGCTCCTCATTCACATTAGGTAATGCACGAGCCTTGATCATAAAACTGATGCCATGGCGATCACTGTTTTCATATTACAGTGTTAGCAGAGATAGTTGTGTTACTATTACTTGTTAAACATCACTAAGATGGCTATACAAGCAAAGCTGACTGAAAGGGACCTGGCTAATTCAGACAGAAAGGAACTTTTCCAGGGGAAGAGAGGCCCCCAACCCCTCCCAAGCAGCTCCTCTTGATCATGGACACCAGAGGATGTTCAGTTTCTCCACTTTAAGTTTCCCACCTGCTTGAAGTCCTGTTGAGAGACTGTCAAAGCAGCTCTGTCGATTAAAAACTCATCAGATGTTTGTCCGATCTTGGTGAGCTCCTGCCACGGAACAGGAGCCACTGCCCCTGCTGGGGAGATGAGTCCAGACACCTGCCTGGGCCTGCTCAGCTGCAGGCCACACCCTCTGTGCAGTTCAGGATGCTGGAGAACAGGTGGGTAGGAGCAGCTTGGCCTTAGATAGGAAAGCCAGAACCCTTGAAAGACAGTCTCCTCCTGATGATTACTGTGCCACTGGGTGTTTCCAAACGTTTCTCTACCTCTGAAGGAGCCATTAGAGAAACAGGGATATTCTATATCAGAAAGAGTTTGGGCTTCTGTTCAGTCCCAATACAGCCCCTTGGTTGCTGACACATTCGGTTCCTGTAGTCAGCTTTCTCATTGTAAACGAGGATCATTACCACATAACCTGGGGCTGTGAATTGGCCAGCATAATTCCACACTTAGGAGCTAAAAAAAAAAAAAAAAATTGCTTACATCATCCCTATTAAAATGGGCCCCTTACTTAATTCTTTCCAGTTTCTTCCCTGCCTGCCATGATGTGGAGGGTGCAAGTATTTCACCCATGAACTTCCAGACATTTTAAAGTTATATGACCCAAACCCTTGCTATACGAAGTGTAGGCACTACTGTTTAACTTCTGATGAGTTTGGAAGAACTTCGATGTTTACCGTCTAATCTGATTTTCTTAATAATTAAGTGGAATAGTTAGCTTTCATTGGATGTGATTTTGTGGGTTGTGAATTTGGGTTGAACTCAGGAAAGTTCACCTTAGATAACTACAGGATAGAGCATGATGGTGACTGGGCATCACTGAGGCTGATGAGTCCACTACAACCTCATTCCTTTGTCAGATGAGCATCAGCTCCTTTACATGCAACTACTCCCTCTATGTGTCCCCCTCCATATATGATTACTCTGTCCACATGGCCAAGCCCTCCAAGTGGCTTTCTTCCAAGTGTCCCCTCTCCATACATAGTCACTCCTTCTGCATGACCACACACACACACACACACACACACACACACACACACACACACACTCCAAGTGGCCCCTCCCCCACATGGCAGCTCCCTCCATGTGGACCCTCTCTGTACATGACTTTGCCCTCAATAGGCAGCTCCCTCTACAGGGTTATTCTGCACAGCATAGTCTGGTTCCCAGAGAGAGAAAACAGAGGCCATCAACTCTGTCAAGGCTTACTCTGACCCAGTATCTCTATCACTGAATCTTCTTGAATGAGGCAAGTCAGGACAGCAGGTTCAAGGTGGTGGGTGGAATTGTGGTACATGTGCAGGGGTGAAATTACCACCTTCCACCTTTGCAGATGATCTGCCAGATCTTGTTTAACACAAGAGGAACCTGAAGCCAAAATAAATTGTGCCACATGATAGTGCATGAGAAAAATAGAGTGAAAACCCTTAAGGTCTAAGTTCAATGGAAAGAAGAAAATGACGATGAGAAGGAATGGTCAGAGGGGAGGGAACAGCCAATCCTGAGTAGACCAACCGTGCTTCCACATTTGCAAAGAACTCCCGTATTTCATTAGGTGATCGTACTTGACCGAGGAGAGGGGGCACTGCCCATCAGCCAGTCCTCCAGGGTGTACAGAGGGCTAACCTGTAGGATTTGGAGAACGAATGTCATTTGACTCCTGCATTCTAAACAGTGCAGCATAAACAAGCACTGCTGGTGTCACAGGAGGGTAGGACGGCATCGCAGGAGGGGAGGACTGCGTCCCAGGAGGGGAGGACGGTGACCCAGGAGGGGAGGACGGCGTCCCTGGAGGGGAGGACGGCGACCCAGGAGGGGAGGACGGCGACCCAGGAGGGGAGGACGGCGCCACTGGAGGGGAGGACGGCGTCCCTGGAGGGGAGGACCGCGTCCCAGGAGGGGAGGACGGTGTCACTGGAGCGGAGGACGGCGTCCCAGGAGGGGAGGCGGCGTCCCAGGAGGGGAGGACCGCGTCACTGGAGGGGAGGACGGCGTCACAGGAGGGGACCACGACGTCCCAGGAGGGGAGGACAGCGTCCCTGGAGGGGAGGACGGCATCACTGGATGGGAGAATGGCGTCACTGGAGGGGAGGACGGCGTCACAGGAGGGGACCACGACGTCCCAGGAGGGGAGGACAGCGTCCCTGGAGGGGAGGACGGCATCACTGGATGGGAGAATGGCGTCACTGGAGGGGAGGACGGCGTCACAGGAGGGGACCACGACGTCCCAGGAGGGGAGGACGGCGTCACTGGAGGGGAGGACGGCATCCCAGGAGGGGAGGACGGCGTCACAGGAGGGGACCAAGATGTCCCAGGAGGGGAGGATGGTGTCCCAGGAGGGGAGGACTATGTCCAGTGTTATTGTGGTTCTCAAGTAGCCACTACTTAGTTCCTCTGTTTCATTCCAAAGAAACCAGTTATTCCCACAGGAGAAGCGAATGTGCAGAATAAGGGAGTGAGGTTCCCGGACTGATGGCCAGAAAGTTCATGCAGGGATGGAACAATTCCCACCATCATCCCAGGGTCTTAATAAGCACACAACACCCCTGAGAGATGTGCTGAGTGCTGGACTTGCTGGCCCTATTCATGTGCCATGCATTCAATGGATGGCCAATCTGGCATCCTCTGGTACCACTGTGGTCACCTCTTCTGGGGACCAGAATCAGGACACATGACCCTGGCCTCCTCAAAGTAGCAGCACCCATCCCAGAGTGGATGTAGCAAAGGCCCAATCCCTTCACCTTTAGATGATCTCTTCTCCTCCAAAGTCACCCCAGACAGAATAACCACGACTGAGGGTTCCTGAAAAAGGCTTGTTTACTTAGGTGCAGGAGGACAGAACTGCAGAAGGGCGCTCTGATGTGTCTCCTGAGCATGGACATGACTGAAGGTAAGTGGGAGATTCAGGGACCCTCTCACCCCAGGCTGGACTTCTGCAGTGCCTGCACCATCATAATTGATTTAAGGAGACGCAGATGAGGAAACTTGCAAGGTCAGTACAGAAGCTTCAGCAGGAAATAGGCGTGAGGACTCAGAAAAACTGTCCGCAGAGTCCCTGAAGCAGGGCTGAAAGGTCCCTGAAGTGGGGACCAGGGCAGGCAGGCAAAGGCACAGCCAAGCCAACAGAACCTTCAGAAAACCCACAGGTGGGAAGCAGCAGCCCTGACCACAGAGTCTCCGAAACCACCCTGAACATGCATCTGTCTCTAAAGATTCAACACATGAGGTGAAATGAGGCAGACTCAGAAAGAAAAATAGCACATTTTCTCTCACATGTGGATCCTCAATTTTATTTAGATACATTAAGTCCTGGGTGTGTGTGTATGTATAGTATGTGAATATGTATGTGTGTGTGTGTGTGTGTGTGTGTGTGTGTGTGTGTGAACAAGATCAGGGGAAGGAAGTTCTGGAGGGCGCAGAAGGGGAAAGAGGAAGGTGGCAAAGATGATGTGATCAAAATAGAAGAAATGTTTTGATGAGAATATACTTATAAAACCCACTTTGTACACAATGAACACATACCAATTTTTTAAATAAAGACCTTAAACAAGACCTGTGTTGTCTTGGCTGAGTCACAGTCAATCTTTGCTTTAAACTTCCAGGTTTTACAAACTATGAAAGGAATTATTTGGACGTATTTTTCCATTACAAGTTTTGGCAAAAGTTATGTATATTTCTGGGGTACACAATGTGATGTTATACATATATACATTACTATTTGTTTACTATTTTTTTTTGGTCTTTTTGGGGACAGGGTCTCCCTGTAGCCCCAGCTGTCCTGAAATTCACTATGAAGGCCATGCTGGCCTTGAACTCACAGAGATCTGCCTGCTTCTGCCTCCTGAGTGCTAGGATTAAAGGCGTGCGGCACCATGCCCCGCTGTTTACTATTTTTTAATAATTTTACTTATTATTTTTATTTTATGTGTATGTATGTATTGCCTACATGTATGTAAATGCACCCATGTTGTGCAGTGCCCATGGAGGACAGAAGAGGGCGTTAGATGACCTGGAACTGGAGTTACAGATGGCTGTTAGCTGCCATGTGGGTGCTGGGATTCGAACCCAGAGCCTCTGTAAGAGTATTCTGTTCTGTTTGACTGCTGTGCCATCTCTCCAGTCCCTATCACTGGTTTTATGAGACACAGCTTCCCTGTGTGTGGCAGGTTGTCTGTGAAACCACCATGTAGCTTAGCTGGGCTTGAACTCATAAAAATCTTCCTGTGTCAGCCTCCAAATATGTTTTGTATTTATATAAATAAAATTTCATAGCATGCAAAAAGAAATTATGAAACTCCCCATGGTGGTCCTGCTCTTAGGGAATACCAGTTTCACATAAACAGAGCACTGCGGTGCATAGTCTCATCTAGCACTGAGTCAGTGCTCTCCTCTATGTCATTCAGTCTCTATAACCCAGGAAGGGAGCCACAGCCCCTTCTAGAACGCTGGAGCTGAACCTCCAACTTAGTTTTCAGCTTCCGGTTCACAGCTGAATTGCACTTCTGATCCCAGTGCGTATGTCAGTTCCATCTGGCATCCCCAGGAGGAAGTGATCCTCTGTGCCTGTATCAATGGCCCTTGATGGAAGGCTCTGAGGGTGGAAACCTGTCACTCACAATGGAAACAGCCTGGGTGCCTCTCCCTGTATTGCATTTCCTTCTATAGCAGAGATGCCAGACATCAACTGCACAAAATTCAGTTAGGTGTTTTGTCAAAATGTGGGTTCTGACTTGGCAGATTTGGGGTGAAGACTGAGACTCTGCATTTCTAATGCCCTCCTAAGTGTGGGGTTGCTGGCCACACTTTGTGTGACCAGGGTGAAGGTTTTTCATCTGATCATGCACTAAGTGCCTTAGACCAGGTCTTCAGAAGCAAACAGGTATGTGCTGCTCACAATTCTGGGGGCTGGGAAGCCCAAGGTCAAGGCAGTAGCAGAGTCCATGAGGAACTGGTCCTCATAGATGAAGCCTTGTGGCCATACCCTTCCATTCCTGAGAGCTTCAAGCTATATCTCCAGCCTCTCTTACAAGGGTCCTAATCTGATTCTTAAGAGTGAAGTCCCAGTAACCCAAATCACCTCCTGAAACATGAGATTAGAAGGAGCAGGATCCTCAGAGAGTATCTGTTCCCAGAGGAAGGTGAGGTCTCTTCTCTCTGCTCTGCTGTGGATCGTCTAAGCGCTGCCTGAGTTTGCTGCCCAGGGCTCACCTTACAGTGTTGACTTTGGTGCCTAGGCCCAGGGTTGGTACACATTACTGACTGGTTAAGTGTCTTTGTGAGATTAGGAGTTCATAGCTACATGGCTATACTGATAAGCAAGATTCCTGATTACTTGTCCTGGAGGCCAAATAGGGACCAGGTGCTTTCCTTGAATGTGAGTAGCACAGAGCCTTCTCAATAAAGACCCAGCAGACCTGTCTCTTTGATACAACTGGTTTCTCTTTTGAGTTATCTCTAAATTGTATTTGTGAACGTAAGTGCAATTTTCCCAGTGACTTACATCTTGATTTCAAATTGATCTTATATTCGTTATACAGTGCTGAGAATGGACAATGTGCTTTAGCTTAATTTCTTCTTTCTGTATAACCCTGAGCAAACTGTCACCTTCCTTGAGAAAGAACGACTTAGTACGGTTGGCAAAGGCGTCACATACACAGCCACACCCACGGCTCACAGCTCTAGCTCAGCGACAACTTCCCCAGCTGCCAATTGGCAGGGTCTGTCTACCTTTATGAATCTTTAAAATTATGATTCTAAATACTTATTTAACTTCACTGTGTGTGGTTCATCTTGTTACAAAGTACATAAGTATTTAGTGGGTCTGAGTTATGGCCCAAGATTCTGCATTTCTTGACAAGTTCCTAAGCAGTGCCAACATTATTGGTGCATGCATCAAAGATCTACCAAGAATCTTAACATTCCCCCCATCAAGGAATTAAGAATTTCCTTATCTAATCGGGGAAATATACCCCCAAGAAACCTCTAATTTAAAGAAAACTCAGATAAATCTTTATAAATATAAAAATTAAAAATATACACCTATAAAAAGTATATATAGGTGTCACGTGCCTACCTCTAAAATATAATTCTTGTAACTACGTGTCTACCAGAATGGCTGAGACTGAAGAAAGAGACACTTCAAAAGCTGCAAGGGATTTGTAAGAATAGAAACTTTCTTTCATTGCTGATGGGAATGCAAGATGGTGTAACTACTTTGGAAGACAGGTTGACAGTTTCTTATAGTGCTAAAAATAGTCACTCCTATGTAACTGTTGATTTGCAAGCTTATGTATACACACAATCTGAACGCAATGTTTATGGCAGCTTTATAACCACCCATCTGGAACAGCCAACGTGGCCTTCAGCATGTGAGTTGACAAACAGCAGTAGTGTTGCCAAGAAGGGCAAGGTGCTAGGTGAAGAAAGTGGGCCGACAAGTCTCAGCGCGACGTTTCTCCCACTCTGTGTTATTCTGGAAAAGGCAAATACCAGAGGTTCTAGGGGGAATGACTGAAGAGGTGAAGCACAGAGCATGTTTTCAGGGGGGTAAAGCTGTTCTTTTTCATGTGGTAATAGTAGACACATGACAATATGCGCTTATTAGTATCTGTAGAAATTTATGTCCTGCAGAGTGAATGACAGCTTATGAAACTAAAGATAATTTGGGAGGTTGGGACATTCAAGTATGTAAGGTGGATGACCTCACACTCAGAAACATGTAGACAGCGCAAGTTAGAGTTGACAAGATATTAAAGAAAAGAAGAATCTAGCTGTATTAAAACTGTGTGGCACATTAGCCCTGCTGGCACGGGCTTTTAACCCCAGCTTTTTAGGAAGCTGAGGCAGAAGAATTACAAGTTTAAGGCCTGTCTAACCTACAAAATGAGTTCAAGGCCAGCCTGTGACTCTGACTGAATATAAAAAGTGAAAAGAAGGATGGAGATTTGGCTTACTGGTTCAATTCTGTGTACCAAGTATACAAAAAAAGTCTGGTACAACTTCACCAAAGGGAGTGAGGAAGAAAGGTGCTGAACTAAGTACACTGGAGAGGAGTAGTCTGTACAGGGCAAAGAGAGCTGGAAGGTGCTGAACTAAGTACACTGGAGAGGAGTGGTCTGTACAGGGCAAAGAGAGCTGAAAGGTGCTGAACCAAGTATACTGGAGAGGAGTGGTCTATACGAGGCAAAGAGAATGGCATAAATGTCCTGTTCTGGCTGATGAAGTCATATTCATGGATATGTGGGTGAAAATTGGGAGTACTGAGTGAGACTGGTCAGCAGGTACAAAATCACAGAGAGACAGAAGTTACACATTTTTGGTTTATTTTAAGCAGGATGACTACGCTGAACAATTATAGCATACAATTCAACATAACCAGAGAAAATTTTGATGTTATAACCACAAATAAATGGTAAAGATTTAAGGTTATGCTAAAGACAAGTCTCATCAGTCTATCTTTCGGCACAATGGGTGCATGTATCAAATTTCTATGTGGTACATGGTACATCATAGATGAAACACAATTACAATGTATCCATCAAAAATAACTGAGGGAAACAGAAATGCTCATAGGGCTGTGGGTGGCCCACATCACCGTATTCACACATAACTCCTTGTTTGGAAGCTTAGAGGGGCTAGAAGCAGTAAGAACTCAGAATAGCTCCCAGATCTTAGTTTAAACACCATTCTCCAATAAAAGGATTCAGGGTTCTTGGCAAAATGACTGATTCCAGGGTTGGAATGTGGACTATTCACCATGGCTTGAGAATCTTCTGGTGTTGGCAAGTTGGCTAGTCCTTAGCGGCAAGGCCAGCAACGGCAGGGCTGTGTAAAAGGATCACCCAAAAGAACTTCCCAAACCCAAACTTGGACCAACTGAACCAAATTTGCTTATCAATGAATGAAGTAGCATTGAATTAGAATCCAGGGTATGCATGGTATCCACAAGTCCATAGCGGTAGAAATGAAGGCTTGAGAAGTAAATGAGGGCGAGTAGAGACACACCCAAGGTGGAAGACGTCTAAATAACTTATGTAGATCGTCTGCTCCCAGGGAAGTGGACTCTAGCTCCCCACTTCTGCAACATGGGCTGCACACAAAGAGCTCCTTCCATGTGCAGAGCATGGAAGTGTAAACAAGGAATCACTTTATGGTGGAGAGACTTGGCACACAGCTTAGCTGCATCATCAAGTTCAGCATCCATTGTCACAAGTCATGGTGACATGTTGCTATGATGTGGTAGAAATGACACTCTCTCCCTCTCTGTGTCCTTTATAATCCCAAGGGAAACAGTACAGAAATCCCAATCAACCTGCTACCAGCTTCCTCACCCTCACCCTCACCAGAACCCTAAGACCTGTTAAGCTCATCAAAAACTGTCTTGGTTTAAGATTTCCAAAAGACATGAAAACTGAACGAATGTAGGATCTTAGAGCCAAACTATGCCATTAAGTGCAAACCAAACACATTGGCATACACTATGGTCTCCATCCGTAACAGCACACTGACAATACCACATTGATTCTGACAAACATTTGACCAGGTTCCAGTCACGTGGGAATTCTGCACTATATTCCAAATTGCAAAGTGTTTAACTTTAGCATACTTTATCTCACTTCACTCCAAAGTAGCAGCCATGGGGAACACCGTGTGTTCCTTCCCTGTCTTCCTGTGCTTGAACACATACTGACCTACTCATTTGGGATTTGATTCTTTTGGTGATTGGAATTTTTTAAAACAGTGTGAATTTGACAACAAGCAGGAGATCTGAAGATAAAAACTGTGCAGTCAACATCATGGGAAAAGTAGAAATTATCAGGGAACCAGGGCTGGAGAGATGGCTTAGCAGTTAAGAGCACTGGCTGCTCTTGCAGAAGACCCAGGTTCAAATCCCAGCACCCACATGGCAGCTAACAACTGTCTGTTAACAACTGTCTGTCCAGTTCCAGGGGATCCAACAACCCATTCTGTCCTCCGTGGGCATTGCGCAACATGGCTGCACTTACCTACATGCAGGCAATACACACATACACATAAAATAAAAATAAATAAAATATTTTTAAAAAATAAATTAGGGAATCAAGAAAATGTGTAAAAACAAATATAATCAGTAGAAACAGAGAAAACAAAGTTCACAAACTAAAGTACACATCATGAAAAACAGAAAAAACAAAAAAACAGAGCGGCCCACAGAGAAACAAATCTTTGAATCTAACTCAACTCCCAGTTATTTTGTAGTCAAACTCCCCTAATAGAGTTACCACAAAACCTTCATTTTCTGGAGACTCTGGATATAATGTTTCCACCAAGCTTCCTAAAAAGTTCACCATTTAGCTGACTTTGATAAATGGTTTACCTTCAAAGAGGACTTTACTCTCTCTGCTGAATGGAAATAGTCTAGTAAAGGCCAGTTCCTATGAACATGCATTGACACTGTTGCTCTATTAGCCAGTGACTAGATGTTGGGTAAGCGGTGGAACTGAACTCACTCATTGCGGAAGGACAGAGATTTTTGGATGGAAAACAATGAGGAAAATACTTAGCTATGGGGGGTAAACCGTGCAGTGCCATCCAGCTACAAAGAATCCTTGCTGGCAAATGTTCAGTCTCTGTCCTGGGCAAGTGTTCTCTGGCAAGCAAAGGCTTACAGTACACTGCAGCTCGTACTTTGTATGAAAGGGTGTTTCTGGAAAACTCATATGTATGGTTATCCCCCAGCTCCCTATAACCCTTTGCTGTGTCTGTCTGGAAATTCTAATTCTTAATGAGAAATTTCAGGTAAACAAATGAAGCTGTTTGAGGGGAACATCCTTCTTTATTGTAGCGTATTGAGCCCCTTCATGGACGAGCTCAAAGAAGCAAAAGTGGCTATCAGACACTTGTACCACTCCAGAGACAATCTCTTTTCTCTTTTCTTAGCTCCCTATGAATCTCAAGCTAATTTAAAGATTGTGATTGGCCTCAACCTGAAACGAAGCCGAGGTGAGCAGTATTACTGGCTCAACTTGCCTTCATTACCCACAGGCAGCATCCTTCCTGTTTGGAGAGTGTGTTGGTATCAGTAGTTTTGTCACTACTGATTGTGGCCTGCTGAGAGTCCCTACAGAAGGTGATGGTTTGAAAGGCTGTAATTGTTGGGCTGTGAACATACTCCTTGAGATCCTTGTTGTGCATTGCCGTTGCTTTACCAAAACCACCAATATCCCCATAGAGAGTTAAACCAAAGCCTCCCTGGGCCGTCTGCTGTATAGAAGTTTTAGTGGAACACTGAGAACCTTGGAATGAATCTGCAGTTCAATTACAGCTTATCCTAAGGAGGAAGAAATGGGAGCGGCTTTCAAATCAAGACGAACATATTTAAACGTCTTTGCATCTACTATTCCCCTGGTAAAGGCACAGGATCCTAGAAAAAATAGTCACTGGCCTCAGTGAGCTAAAAGTCTAGCGGGAAAAACAGAATCATAAAATGCAAACTAACACAATCAGAAAGGAACTCAACTGTGTTTAGGTTAGGGGACAAGGATAAAGCTAGCTGGTAGGGGAGTGATGTTATCAGAGAAGGAAGGACAGGAGACGACGGTGCGGAAACAGCACTGAAGTTGGGCTAAAGATGAGCAGATGTTTCCTAGGAGAAAGGGTCCAGTGTAATCAAAGAATATTCCAGGGGGGGAGGGTCCAGTGTAATCAAAGAATATTCCAGGGGGGAGGGTCCAGTGTAATCAAAGAATATTCCACGGGGGAGGGTCCAGTGTAATCAAAGAATATTCCACGGGGGAGGGTCCAGTGTAATCAAAGATGCAGCAACATAAACTCTGTGTGGAAGGATAAAACGGGTCACAACAGAGGACCTGAAGATGGCGGCTCAAGGTGTGCCCTGTGACTGGGGGCAGCAGTGCTAGCACCTGAATCCTATGAAAGGTGATGATCTACCCCGGCTCATGCTGCTTGAGCTGGGAAGACAGACCCAGCAGTCCTGGCAGGTTTCACCCAGCTCTAAGGGAGACTCCTACAAGGCTTTGAACAGCGCCGAAGCAAGACACAAGCTACTAAACAAGGCAGACTACAAGGAGGAGAGCAGGACAGATGCAGGGCCTCCAGGAATCACTGCTGTTGATCAGGCATAATTAAGTCTACTAATACTGTGATGCGTGGAGTAAGTTGGCTTTGCGAGCGTCATACTGTGTCATCCAAGAACAAACACAGTCTTGGGCTATGAATGCCACAGTGATGACCCAAGAATCAGGAATTAATGAGATCTGTCTACAAGGACCAGAAACGAGCCAAACCCAATCAAAGGTCAAGAGGAGAGTGTGAAGATGATTGAAATGACCACCTCAAATCTAGTCAAAGACCTGTGAATTGAAATAAATCTAGAATTTGTCCTTCATTGGCCAAGTCCTTTCAGGCATCCCTTTTATTCAGTGAATGTTAAGCACTTACAATATGCCAGGTGCATTGTCACACACTGGGAACAAGCCAAATGAGACAGTGACTGTCTTCAAAACTATTAGAATTTCTTGAAAAATATCCATGGCAGGTTATAAAGTGCCTATAGTGTGCCAATCTAGTCTAATCTCAGAAAATTCTCCTTTGCTGAGCAATATTAAACGACTTGTCCCAACCTTTCTGAGTCTAGAACTGTTACTCTTTCTTAATCCAACATAAGACCAGAAGAGCATCATGTTGAGAACAATGCATTAAATATATCACTGGGCAGGTTTGAGTGACTTTTCCCTAAAGTTGGGCCAGAAGCGGCAGGACTCTGCGGCTTACCTTGGCCTTTCTGGCTTTGAGGCCTTGTCTCCCCACTCTGGCCGTTGGTGTGCTTTCCATTTTGGCTTTGCAGACTTCACTCATGAGACGTGTGCCATGTGATTCTCTACAACCTTTATGCTTTAGTTCTTCCCACCTCCTTACCGACACCCAGAGCACTGTGCATTTTAAACAGCAGATGAGCAAACACTAGAGATTGTGGGCAGTCACACGTTCGCACTGTCCTGTTAGTCAAATTTCCACACAGAAATATGTCTGTGCTAGCCACCAGCCACCAGTAGGTGAGATGAAATCCAATCACAGTTGCTGTTTGTCACTGGAAGGCTCCAACAACTTCTCCAGATACCTGCTGATCGCTTTTATGTCTTCTTTGCAGTAATTATCCATTCTGGTTCTGCATCCATTTTAATCAGGCTATTAGATTTTTTTAGGGGAGTTCTTTTTGACATTGAGTTGTATAAATGTCTTTTTAAAATATTTATTCATTTTTTATGTGTATGAGTGTATTGCCTGCATGTGTATAAGTGCACCCGTGTTGTGCAATGCCACAGAGGTCAGAAGAAGATGTTGGAACCCCTGGAAATGGAGGCATGGACGGTTGTTAACAGCTATGTGGGTGCTGGGAATTGAACCTAGGTCTTCTGTAAGAGCAGTCTGTGCTTTTAACCACTGAGCCATCTCCCCAGCCCCGAGTTTTTCAATTTCTTATGTTTTAGGTATTATTTGCCTTCCAAAAAGGTATCTCAGTTTGCAAATATTTCTTTACAAGCCATACACTACTTTTCCATTTCATTGTTTAATTTGTGATCTTGGATGGGAACTGAGGAACGTCTAGATAATCAGGACAGTGTGAACTTGTGGTGTAGTGCTGGGGAAGCATTAGAGGACGGGCAGGTCCAAATGTCTAGTGATCTGGAACGTGTGAACAGTGTACAGGCTAAAGGGAAGGGGGGACAAGTCAGAGAAGTGGAAAAACACCAAACTGAGGCAGAAGACGGTGGGAGCCACTGGGACTTCTAGACCACAGCACTGGCTTGGGAGTTGATCGTGTAAGCATCAGGAACCCAATGGTGCTAATGATGCTGTCGTTTATTTGTTTAAAGATCCTCATGGCTACAGTTTGGAAGATTGTAGGGTCTCAGCAGTGGATGCTGAGCTTTATTGAGACCCACAACAGGCAAGGCATGATGCACGGGAGAAGGAAAACCTGGCTGTGGACTTAAAAGTGAGCATGTTAGCGATGACTCAATAGAAGCCAGTGATTGACTAAGGCGAGTAGGTGGAAGGATCAAGAGTGACTGGAATTCTGGGCTTTAGGGAAGGTGGCAGATTAGAGGGGGTAGGCTTAGGGCGAATGAGGTAGAAAGTTTTCGAGAACTGCAATTTTAATCATAGTAAACCGAAATAAACAATACAAGCCCCAGTGCAATACAAAGTAAGTGGTGAAGGGAAGGGTTTGGGCTGGGCCCTTGGCAGTGGATAAAAGTGCACAGGGAAATGGTGTGGACGGAGAAGATGCTGTAGGAGACAGGTCACTGAGACGAGGTAACTAGAGAAATCGGGGTGCTAAGAGGAGCATGGGTAGGACAGTGAAGGGACAGTCTGTGGGAGAGAGGAAAGGTCTTTTAGAAGAGCAGGGGTGAGCTGTGGTGGCTGCCGGGGAAGAGCCAGCGGCTTAGATTTGTTCAGGGCAAACACCGAGTGTACTAACAGCGCTGAAAACTGTTTCCTGGTGGCCTGGGAAGAACCAAGAAGTAGTCAGAAGCGGGCCTGGACCATCTCCTTGTATAAGTTCTGGAAGAAAGAAAAGGGGATAATGAACGTGGGAGAGGATGGGGGCGCAGCTACTGTCTCAGACATTTACTCATGTACCCAGACCACACATGCTCTTGTTTCAGAAGACCGGGTCAAATCCATGATCTTAAATTTAAAGGCAGCTGGCCCTCACCTCACGGAGGTGGCAGCGCTTTCCAGTCCTTTAACTGCTACTTGCCTCCTTCATGGTGGGCTCTTCAAGCAGTCCATCTGAATATTAGTTCTCACATCACAAACCCCAACCTGATTGAAGGGCATATGCAGATCATGAAGAATAAGGAAAATGGTCTAGAGAGAACAGAAAGGATATTCGCCTTATCGTACTGTTTAGTCCACAGACAGGACCCAGAGCTCTCTGAACCTCTCCTGGGTCTGAGCATCATGTGATTCATCCATTATTTGCTCAGATATACTCTATGGAATTTGGAGTTCCTCTTTGAGCAAAATAGTTTGCTTGTACACTGTTTTTTTAATGCACTGAGACATAGACATTTTCTCTGCACATACTACTATGTACACTCTCTAGAGAGGTGTTTTAGACATTGTGGGTCTGCTGTTCTTGATCATAACTATTGAAGTCTGCTGTTTTTACATGACAGCAAATGCAAGCCATACCATACATATAGATGAATTTCAACAAAACTTTAATTACTTCATTAGGTGGTGTCAGGTGCAGTTTTCAGGTCAGAGTTTGCTGACCCCTGATGGGAGTAGGAGTGTGCCAGGGTGCTAGGTGATTCCTGGTACCTCCTGACATGAGGTTATGAATTGGCTGTGTTGACTTCACACTTAACCCATCCTCCGCACTGTGGTAAGAGGACCAGGGCCAGGGGCTTTCCTCAAAGGAGGAACAAAGTTAAGGTGGACATCATGCTCCACTGGGCAAAGCTCTGTGTTTAGATAGATCTCACTCCTCCAGCCTGTAAGCTCAGCTCTCCCATTGGATGAATTTCCAGCCTAGCCTCCCTCCCACCACAGCTCTGAAGTAAGATACAATCAACATTTTCCATTAACATCTGCAGAAACAGAGAATCCACATAGAGTCCTTAAGTTTGTCAGGAAACCATGGTTAAAAAAAGATTACCAGCTATGTTCCCACGTCCCTCCACGATCTCCGGGTTCTTCCCTAGAAATGGCCCTGGTGTAGCCCTGTCTCTGAATAGCTGTGGTTCAAGGAGAGGGTATCGCCCTTGCCAAGATGGCTAGGCTGTAAACAACCTTAAAATAGACACTATTGAATTATCCATGCCTCGTGTGGCCTTTCTTGTTGCTTCTGCTGTAACATGGCAGAGTCGAAATGGTGTTGTCACTAAGCCAGCTGACACTAACATTGATCTGTGAGGCTCTGACATTGGTGTCCCAGGGTAGGTGGCATACCCTGCACAAAATGTCCACTGTGGTTCTGAGCTTTAGAGAAGGCTTGGGGCTTGCTGCTTCCTGTTTTCAGAACAGCTTTAGGTTTACTACAGAACTGAGCAACAATGACAGATTTTCCAAACTCTCTACCTTTCCCACATCTCCTATTGGCAGACAGTCCCACAGGGTGGTCCACTGGTGACAACTGCTGGCCTACACTGGTGCACAGCTGTCATCCATCAGAGCTCACAGTAGGGTTTGCTCTGAGGAAATATTTTGGGGTCCACATCAGTGCACACTGGTGTGCATACACCCTCACAGTGGGGTCTGTGTGGATGCACCATATCATGCACTTGCCCTTGCAGCGGGATCCGCTTGAGGTACCATGGTGTACAGTCACCTTCACAGTCTCTACACAACAGTGTCACTGTTCTCAGAACCCTAGGTTCTGCCTGATCTCTGTGGTTGTATTTATAAAACTTATGAATGTGAATATTTAATTTAAAATGAGGCAGGCTTGTCCAAAACAAAACATTTTTTAGATGAAATGTATTTTACTGGCTACTCAAAAAGTCAAGTTATGGCTTATTTAACTAATAGAAATTCCATTCTATTTAAGAGAGCTGTGTATTGTCAAATGGAACATGGTTCCTCACAGGATTCATTGAAGACATTTTGCTTGAGGTGTATGCGTGTGTGTGTGTGTGTGTGTGTGTGTGTGTGTGTGTGTGTAAGTCCAACTAGTTAAATCTAAAACATCTTTCCTATGTCATCATTTAGAAAAAGTCCTCTTTCAGGGGCTGAAACATTGCCTAGAGCTGGATTTTCCCATCACCCAGCTGTGTGTTTAGGGACAGAGGCCTGGGAAGTAAACCACTTTGTCCTTCCTCTGCCTCTTAGTGTCAGAGCGACTGGAGTTACAAATTTAAGCTGTGTTGGTATTTTCCTGAGGTCCCTGAGGTTTTCTTGGAGAACTCAGTTGGTTTGAATTGCCCATTGGCCTCTGGAGTTCCTGTGGACAAGACCATTTGGTAAGAGCAGTTTGCAGTAGGAGTTACAGCCTGTGGTACTGGTGTCCATGGAGAAAGGCCAGGTTGAGATGGTGAGCCAGCCAGGCTGACCCGGTGTTCAAATTCCCATGAATTAGGGGAAGCACACAGTTCTGGCTGTGCTGGGGATTTGGCGAGGGCTTATTTTGGAACAGGAAGCTGGAACTCTGCTCTGAACCAATAAAATAGGCTTTGGAAAGAACATTGGGAGCCCAGAGTGCAGGAAGCTGTGCTTTATGCGGCTGGAGCTGGGAGTGAATTGGGCTCCCAAAACATCATTTGTCTGGCTTTGGGATCAAAGAAGCAGCTCTGTGGATGCTCCTAACATGTCCTTGGAGCCTTCCCCTCCCAAGGCCCATCACATGTGTCCACTCTGCTCTCCTGGATCCAAGTTTGCTGCCCTGATTAAGGAAAAGAGAAGCAGGGGCTGAAATTGGAGGTGAAGAAGTGCTACACCATCTGTCTAGCTCCCACTGGCTGAGCCTGAGACAAAGCTCTGCAGGTGTCAATCCCTTAAGGAGCTAGGAGGGTCTGGGCAGAACCTGTGTAGTCCCCTTGAAGGCACTGGCAAGTTTTACACACACAGACACACACACATACAGACACACACACACACACATTCTCTCTCTCTCTCTCTCTCTGCATTTGACCCATCAACAAGCAAGTTCTTGTTGTTATTCTTTACATAGTATACGGGAAGATACACATGCATTCACATGCATACACACATGTACACATACAAACATACACACATACCCCAGTCCCCTACCACACACACATTCACATGCACACACACACACACACACACACACACACATTGCAATCCAATCCGTCATGTTCCCCACTGTGGCTGTCTCCCTGGATCTTTACTGAAGGTGGATATGATTGTCTCTCCATGGTATGCAGGAAGACATTTAGGCTCAAAGCCAAACAGTTCTGGGTTAAAGAACTAGATTTGTGTCTAACACACTGTGTTTTCTTAGGCCCACAGTCTGCCTTCTCAGAATCCTCTCCATACTAGCCATATTGTGACTTTTCAAACATCATACACATTTTGACATTATCCTCTCTTTGATGATAGCCTTCTCTCCAGTTCCCTTCTGTGTGTCTATGAGCTTCCATTTGTCCCCTTCATCATAGCTACCCCTCCGCTATCCTGGGCCCTGCCCCTATCTCACTAGTTCTGCAATCCTGTAGCTCTGTCATTCCAGTGTACACACCCTTTCACACGGTGCTGAATTTACACAGACCTGCCTTTTCTCCTCCAAGCTTCTTGATGCCAGGGTCCATGGCCTGTTCTTTGTATAGTGACACAAATAGGTGCTAATTGGTACTAAGTTTAATGAGTCCCTGTGTTAGGCGTGGTCTGTTGCCTCCCAGTTGTGCTTCAGTCAGAGAGTTAATCAGCAAGTACTAGACACACAGAAGAAGACATTTATCCTCCTCAGGCCACTAAAGACAACTTTGTGGAGAGCCTAATAGAGGATGGTAATTTTGGTGGCAGAGATGGTGATGACTTTCAAGTGGAATTGGCAGAGTGCAGTTTCTAAGGCTAGAAACTGAAATACGTGTTTGTCAATCACAGAAGTTCTATGTGTCTGGGAAGGTGAAGGTATTCCAGTCACTGGGACCTGAATGTTCTGTGAAGCAGGATGGGTTTTCGTTGTAGACAAGGATGGGATGTGTAGGGGCTGGTTTTACATGTCTGGGTGAATACAAAGCGGTGATAACAATATCTGATACATAGTAATCCACAGTGAAGGGTGACTACCATGTTAAGGTTTTGCACAGCAAAAACATGACTATGATTAGTTGAGTGGCAGGACATGGATGTGTAGGATTGAATGGGCATCAGCCAGAGTACTGTGGCAATAGCTACAGCCTGGCCATTATTGGAGCAGCTACAGTAGCAGAGAGCCTTGGAGAACACTGGTATGTGCCAGGTGAGGAAGGATGAGGTCAGTGAGCATGGACAGGCAGAGCAGTTCCATAGGAAGACGCACAGCTGGAATGCAGACAGTGCACAGCATACTGGGTGTGCAGTGATCAGATCGTAACTTGATTTAGATCATCGTCCATGTATACCTTCAAAATATTTTTTATTGTAACTGGAACGACTTAGGGATAATTCTCAAAACTCAGAAGAATAGTGTTCCAGAATGTGGTCGTATGTGTTACAGATTTGTGGCCAGTCACCATCTCCCTGAGATCAATGGTGCCTGCGGCTAGAGTTCATCATAGTCAGGCTGTGGACTGTCAATATTCCCCTCAGAGAAGAAGGGTCAAGCAGGGACACTGGATCCTCATCTGGTTTTGCAGCTACTCCATCCAGCCATGTGCAATTCTGCCCTAATTGCCTGTGGCTTCGGGGTCTCAGGGAGGTGCTGGGGTATATAAGAGGGGGAAAGTGAATGGGGAGGGCTCTTTGTCTATGTGGCTATGGGGAATCCATTATCTATACTGGGTGAAGTTCTGTTGCAGCTGTTTTAAGATCACAAACATTCCTGCCAGTCACCCCTCACCTATGCTCTGTAACTAAGCCCAATGAACTCCTTAAATCCCCCATCATGAACTGTGCTGATAAAGCTGAACTTTGGTTTGTCCTTAGGACCTTAGGAAGAGTAGATGTTGTTCACATCTCCCAAATGGAAGGGATTTTTTTCATGTGAGAAAAAAGAAGGCCTTCCTCATCCAATTTTCTCCAAATTCACATGAGCAGCAGTTCTGGAAATGCCAGACCCCCCCTGAGAAGCCTCCAGATCCACCCACTGCTCCTCATCCATGAGCCCAGTTCTTTCTGCTCAGGTCTTCTCCCTATCTAAGAAGCCAAAGTAGATTGTCAGACAGGAACAGAAAACCTAAGAAACTCTTAAAACACCTCAATGATGTAATATGAATTATTTAAGCCTTTAGTAACAATTATGTTGATAACTCACCGTTAAATAATTAACCTACCCACTAGGCTTTGTTAGTCTAATTATATTATAAGCACACGTCTGATGGGCAGACACTGTGCTGGCCAAGGGCTTTACCCAATCCTTGCATACATCTGAGCTACTATTTTGAAAGGGTGAAATCACTACTGAAGCTTTCTATTTCTCCAAACAAGTAGAGCAAATCTGTGTTAAACCAATATAGACAGGGGAACTAATTCACCAAAGGGCACAAAAATCCTTGGAAGAATTTCTTCACAGCAGAGCTGGTGAGATGTGGAATCGTCTACATTCCTCACCATCTAATGACATTTATTCCACATCGATGAGGTGTTTCTGGCCCAACTTTAAATGCAGAAAACACCTCTTGGCTGCATCCAGGTGCAGGAATACTAAACTCCACACCAAGAAACACCAAGACTGAACTCATCAAGTCAATGACATGCCAGAGGAGGAATCTACTTCTGATTTGAGGACAGAGAGGTCTATGAGATAATAATCACTTAACATTACCTCTGCAGAGTTCCTCGTGAGAATAAAAAATATATTTATAACGGGCTATCAAAATCTATTAGGAAGTTAAATAGAAAACTCAGAGGTGTCTACGATTGAAGTTTGAACCATTTTTGGCCCCTCAGGGCCTCGTTGGTCACTAAGAGAAATCACTAGGTCCCTTTTGAATAATTTTTTAAATTCATAAAACAAGCACACAGAACTACAGAGAAGACTAATTATATAAAAATTTGTTCATCAAAACATTAAAAATTGTGATTGAGTATTGTTTTGCTTATTAGTAAATTAGCTAACAAGATCTGGTAACTCATCTGATAATTACTATAATTTCAAAGTGGTGGAAAGTGTAAACAATATGTCTGTGAAACCCTAATGCGATGTGAAAATGAGTGCTTTGACTGTTACAAAGTTACATGCGTTTTAATATAGCCCTAGGCTGTTACCAATTATCGTGACAAGAGAAATACCAGATTTCACTCAAAAGTGAAAGGGTGTAATAAATGTAGTTTTCTGTCCAAGTTCATGAACTGTCTGAACTTCAGGTTAAAAGCCCTAATTCAAAGAATGCAGGCCATTGGGATCAAGTCACAGCTTTTCTAACTCTGTGGACTTCAGCTGGGGCAGGGTGTGCCTTTAGGCCTTCTGATAATTGAACTCAAGTTTATTCTACACATTGAGATGCATATATATGCAGAGGTCCATGTAGATAACCCATCAGTGATGGTTAATGGGATGCAGGTAACAACTGCTGGTCAACAGGGTAGGTACCAAGCTTGTTAGGTCAATATTTCAACAGTGGAAACTTGAAGGTAACAGAGCCAGATAAAGATCATGATGAGGTAGAAGCTGTATAAGATGGTTAGGTTTCTTGTTAGTGAGGCAGACTATGGCAGCAGAGAGTGGGTAGATGATCTGTGTGGATGGGCACTGCTTTACCTGCTGTGTGTCCATTTTCCACTCACCTGATGGTCTCATCTTGGTTTTCCTTTGGAGAACAAACGCCCCCAACCCTCACCCACATTCCAGTCAATGCTGTCCAAATGGACTTCCTTTGCCCCCAGCCTCAAGCCGAGCTCTTGTCTTGCCGGTCACCGCTCCTGTGCCATAATAACTGGGTTAGCAGACGGTGCTCAATTTTAAGGTTCTTGGTAAAAGTTAGAGGTATGAGAAACCTTCTTTAAAGTAGAGCGAATGTGAAGAAGGATTACTGGCCACATAAAAGGTCAATGACCTCTATGATGAACAGTCGCTGAAGGAAAACACAAATCTGACATGGGGATGAGGATGAGCCCTGATGTGGTCATTTGGAGACGTGGATCAAACTGTGCCTGAAGTCAGATGTTTCCTTGGGTTTCAAGACCATGTTTCTTTTTTCCTGTGAAACATTTGGAATTGATGCCTGCCCTTCAGTAGTAATTCTGACTAGAAAATTGCTTTCTAATGACCTATGAAAATGTGTGACATCAGTCAGCAGAGATGCCTTTTCCTAACAGCCAGTTCCAAACAGACTGACAGCAGCTTGCATTTCACATACTGCCTCCTTGCTAACCAGGGTCTCCCTTATAGCATTACTGCTAACCCTCCTACCTCCCATCATGCACAGGGCCCAGCATGATGGCACAGGTGGAATGGAGCACCGCATATGTGATCTCAGGGTCAGTGCAGGAGGGCTCAGGTAACCGGAGCAGCATCTCAAACCCATCAAAACTGCTCTGTATTCTTATGTCACCTGACTTCCTCCTGCTACCCTATCTGCTTTAAGCACCGTGAATAATGGCACCTAATATTTCTAAGTGGCCTCAGGATTCTTAGAATCTCTATTTTTTTGTGCACTAAATTTTGACAATTTGGCTTTGGAAGAAAATAAAATATAGTGAGACGCGTGGGAATTTTTGTAAAGCTCAATTAGAACTTCCTCCCCATTGGGAATAAAACTAGATTGCCATAACATAATTGATGCTGGATAGTTTGAGTATGGTGTGGGTGGTGAAAACAGCCAGGATCAAAACACAGCACAAGTAACAGTAACACATGCAACAGTAACACACACTATGCCTATCATGTGCGAAGCCCATTTTATAAATATTAACTCATTCGATTCTATGAGATAAAAGTAGAAATTGTGCACATTTTTCATATGAACTTGGAAAAATGGCATGGGGATTATTTGCTGAAGTTTGCACTGCAGGCAGGTGACCTAGCCATGCCACTTGGCTCCTGACCCCCTCAGTCCCAGCCCCTACACTGCTGAGTACACTGTTTTTGCCAGGCATTGAACAGGCAGCGTGATCTTGTTCAGAAGGGACCAGAGGACCTGGAATAAACAGGTCTGTGCTCAAATTCCAGTATCTCCACTATTTAGCTTGATAATTATAAAAAGTCTCTTTTTATCTTAGTGAAACTTAATTGCCTCCAACACAGGATAGAAATAATGATTGTCTTTGTCTGAATTCCCCTGAGAACCCAGACTGAGATGAGGACTCGGTGCAGGTGTTCTGTTTGGAATATAATGACAGAAGAGTCACCAGGGACTGGGGAGGAGGAAATAAGGACGGAAACGTCCCATGAGGGTGTGTTCCTAAGGTTTTGCTGTGGGACCACACCTGATTCTTCCAAAGCCACTTAGAATTGCTCATTGACAGGAGAGAGGAGGATTCCTGCTCTTCTTCAGTGAGGGTCTACGTGAACCTCCTGCCAGAAGCATCTACTATGTCCTCCCTGAGTGCCCCAGAACACTGGGCAAAGGCCCCAGGCACCGTTTTTTAAAGACAGCAAAATCAGTTGGTCAACAATGATAATAGCCTGTTTCCTCTACCACTATTTCACTGTGACGGAACCATTGATAACTCAAACACAAAAGAGCTTTAATTAGTAACTCACACCACCTAAAAAGTAATTCAAAATTTATTGCATGCCTGAATATAAAATCTCAAACTATACAGTTTTTTTTCTAGCTAGCTAACACTGAGACTCTATTAAAATGTATTTCTGAAAATTATCAGTTATTTAAAGTAGACTCATTTGGGTACCTTTTAAATTTTTGATTTTACTTGGAGAATCTCATGCATGTGTGCAGTGTATTTTGATTATAACCCTCCCCCGCCCCGACCCTTCCAAATTCTCCCAGACAACCCCTCAGATCTCCTGCCCAGTTTCCTGTCCTCTTGCTTTTTCTTTAGCCTGGGCCTTCACACCTGCTAGACAAACATTCCGGTATGGGCTGCATTTGCAGCACCTTTTCAAGGTCCCTTGAAGGGACCTTGATAAACTTCAAGCCTGGCTTTGAACTTATTCTGTAGTTGAGGTAGGCTATTAACTTGGGATCCTTCTGCCTCAGACTTCCAAGGAGCTGAGATTACAGGTCTGGGCCACTGGGCCCAGCTTTATTCTAATGTTTCTGGAAGAAAGGAGGGGTGGGGGAAGAGGAAAGGAGGAAAGAAGGAAAAGCATCAAATATCTGGATTTGTACTAATTGTGTTTCATAAAAGAAAATAATAAATACATTGAACTTCCAATTTTAAAACTTTTGCTTTTAAAAAGTAATTATTGGGGCTGGAGAGATGGCTCAGCTGTTAAGAGTGCTGGCTGCTCTTGCAGAGGACCCAGTTCAGTTTCCCAGCACCCACATGGTAACTAACAACCATCCGTAGCTCCAGTTCCAGGAGATTCTATGACCTCTTCTGATCTCTACCAGCATTGGATGACACAGGTACACGCACATATATGCAGGCAATACACTCATACACATAAATATAATAAATAAATAGTTTTTAAAAGTAATTATTAAGAAAATGGAGGCAAGAGGTAACTGCAGAAAAGATGCTCCCAAATCACATACTAATAAAGGGGTTGTATTGAGAATCTCTAAAAAACTTTCAAAACTCAAAAGATTTGACTAGATTCTTCATATGCAACCTTCTCTGAGCATCCTTAGTTCTTAGGGAAATGCAAAGTAGAGCTCACAGTGAGATCCCCCTTGGTTCCCACTAATCTTGAAATCTGTACCCCCTACTGGGCAGCTATTGGGAACGCCAGATCTCTCCTGCTCCACTGGAAGGAACTCTGCATGACAGAGCCACACTGAAAATGGTCTGATAGCTTCTGGAAATCTAAAGACACACACAGACCGGCCTGCATGCCTCCAGCCATCCTGCTCACCTGAGAGCTGAATGCCTGTGACCACACAATGCATTAATGGAGGCATGCAGAATCTCTTGCTTGGTAATTGCAAATAAATAAAAGTCCAACAGATGAATGGAAAATTATAGTGTGTCAATACCGTGGAAAATAGCTAGAAAAAAGGATAAACTATTGCTACATATAACAACATGGATTAGTCTCAAAATAATTGCACTGAGAGTAAAAAGCCAGACAGAACAAGACACTGAACACATCTAATTACATCTAATTGTCTAGAATCTCCAGCGACAGAAAGCAGACCAGAGGTTGCCTGGGAAGGAGCTGTGGGATGTGGCCCACGATGGGGAAACCTTTGCTGTCATGGATCTGGTCACCACCTTTGCTGTAGCGATGGCTACACAGCTGCACACATCTGTAAAAAACCTAGCAAATGGAATAGTCTGACCACATGCTGTTTACTGTGCACCAATTAAAGCCATTAAATATTGAAGTTGTCCCTGACTTAAGGATGGGGAATTGTCACTGTGCCCTTATTTGCCACGTGGCAACTGTCAAAGCTTATAAGTGGCCACCTAATCTATCTGCTCAGAAGGCTATACGTGATGCACCACCTCCAGTTCCTTAGGAAAGGAGTCGTTCAGGGGCTTCCGGGTCTGACTGTGCATAAGTTTATATTTGTGTTTCTGCCATTATGCTGGGCTAATGCTTTAAACACCTCATTTTATGGCCATTAATCCCAGGCCTGTATGGCATCATGCCTACAGAGAGACATAATTTTACTCTCATTTTTCTTTAGAATCTGGAATAATACTTCTATTCAGGGGTGTTCTGTACCTTGCTGGAAAGAAACACATTCATCAGAAACACATTTTCCCTTAGTAGGAAATCTTACATCTTAAAAAAATTATTTTTGTTTGTGTTTGTATGTGGAAAGGTGATGGCACCATGGTGCCGTGGTGCATGCGGTAATCAGAGGGCAACTTGCTGAGGTCTTTTCTCACTTTTATGTGTGTTCCTAGAATTGGGCTCAGGTCTCCAGGCTTGAAAAACAGGCATCTTTACCCACCAAACCGTCTCGTCGGCCCAAGGAACCCTGCGTTGTCAAGATGAGAAAATGGGGTCAATTACGTGGTAGATATTTGGGAGGCCCAGTCTCAGAGCAGCCATGGTAGACATTGCTAGCCACTGCTGCTCTTCCCGCCTCAAACCCCAGGCTCACCTGTGTGAAACTACTTCAGTGTATCCAGGTACTGGCTAAAAATGAGACAGGCTGAATTGACAGGAAGTGCTGTTTTCTTCAGAGTCCTCCGGGGGAACTTCCGAGGCATGCTCTGTGTGGAGCCTGTCCTAGTCTGTTTCTCTTGCTGTGATAAGCAATATGACCAAAATCTTATTTAGCAACTTGGGGATGAGTGGATGTGATTTCACTTACAGGTTCAAGTCCATCAAGAGAAGCCAGCGCAGGAGCTTAAGGCAGGAACCCGGAGGCAGGAGCTTAATAATAATAATAATAATAATAATAATAATAATAATAATAATAATAAAGGTTGTGCTGTGATAAAACACTGACCAAAAGCAATTTGGGGAGGAAAAGGTTTATTTCATCTTACAGTCTGCAGTCCATCATAGAAAAAGGTCAGGGCAGGGACTCAAGGCAGGAACCTGGAGGCAGGAACTGAAGCAGAGACCACAGAGGAGCACTGCTTACTGACTTGCTTCCCCTGGCTTGCTCAATTATTCTCCTTATGTAGTCCAGATCCATCTACCCAGTGATGGCACTACCTACAGTGCACTGGACCTTCCTACACCAATTAGCAAGTAAGAAAATGCCTCACAGACATGGTCACAGGCCAATCTTATTTAGGAAATTCCTCAGTTGAGGTTCCTGCTCCTCAGATGTATCAAGTGACAGCTAAAGCTAACTCTAACAGTGCCTCAGAGGTTCTTTTTCAGGTCATGTTATGTTACTATAATAAAATACCTGAGACTGTTGGCTTAAAAGTAAATAGGTTTAGTGGTTCATAGCTTTGGTGACAGGAGGGTATGATGCTGGCATCCTGGAAAGAGCTGGGCTGCACTTAGATGACAAGGAGATGGAGGGGAAGGGGACACGTGCAGAAACACCAGATGCTCAAGCCTGGAAGCAGGAAGATGGGGAAGACTAGGGTTCCTTCCTGTCCCCCGACCCACTCCCATTATCCAGCTTTAATCTATTTATGAGGGTAGAGCCGCATGGCCAATGACCCTTCTCCAAGCTCCACATCTTCAAGGATCCAGTGGACCAAACTTCAGCATGTCAACCTTTGAGGGACGAGCCACATGCAGTTCGCAGATGGAGCCCCAGGGTCTAAAATGCCGAACTTGTTAAAGTGTCTCCCTTTATCAAAGTGTTTACTGTTGGACATTTCAGCCAAAGTTCTAGGAATAAGTAACTCATAAACTTTACCTTGTCTGTCGCAGACAAAATCTCGCATCATCTTTTGCCAGGGTTTCCACACTGTGTAGCTTACCTGCCCATCTGTTACTTAGTAGCCACCTGAGTTATCAGAGCCACTGTCCCTTTACCTGTGCCTGGGTTGGCGTGACCATCACAGCCTGGCCCAACACTGCCACCCTGTCTGGGGTGGTCACCTTGCTCCTTGTCATTACATAGCAACTGTGTGATTTCACCCTCACAACAGAGGTAAGGTACAAGATATTCTGAGACACCCCACTCCATCGCCTGCTGTTCTAACTGTGCTGTCTTATTACTACTTATTGTTGACGTCTTACTGTGCCCAATACATAAGTGAAAAAACAGCAAAACAAACACATAGGTGTTCAGGAAAGAACAAGGTCTACATAGGACTTGGTCCTATCTGCAGGTTTACGCATCCACTGAGGGTCTTAAGGGACTGGCACGCACCTTGGTAGTACCAGATGGCCTCTTCCCAAGTACTCATTCTGGCTTCAGAGCTCACCTTCTAACCTGACTGCCCCTGAGTCAGTGACTCAAGCTCCCATTTATATCTCCACCACCTTGCAAACAGCGGCCACTGAGTGTCCATGCTGTGGGTTAGTCTGGAAGAACTGAGAAAGCACTTTGGTGTGGAGTGGAATCATTTCTTGATATCCTGAGGCCTGACAGAACTTTTGATATTTTCCTTAACAACTTCGTGATTTAATGAATACAGTTTCAACATTTAAAATCATATTTTTTTTAAGTTATAAGGAGAATAAGAAATATTGGAATTTAAAATCAGGACCAGAATTATAAAGTCCAATCAAATGTGGCCCTTTAGACTCATTGTCATTCAACAATCTGTGGACCAAGTACAGGAAAGCGTCGTGTGGCACTGTGCTGAGCTGGCGTGTAACGTTAGAACCCAGGAGGCACTGGGTCTGTTTCTGCCTCACACACTGACCTCTTGTTCCACCCAGATGACTCCTGTCATCAGATATGACTTCAAGGCCTTGATGCCAAGTGTTAACTATAATTGATTATTTAAGATAGAAAACATTGCTGGTATAACATACTTGTGATGATCATTGTTTATCTTTGACAAATGGTCCCGCAGAAAAACATTAAGCAAAGTCTAACGACATCTATTGATGCAAGATGAACCCTTTCATCTGACTGATGAATGAATTATCTCTCAAAGCCATGCAAGCTCTCCATGCACTTAGACATAAAGCAAATTTTACTCAGGGTACCCTGGAAAGCTGTTCTATTTGGCATTTTATTTTCATAAAAGTCCCAATTTTTGCTTTTTATAAACAATATGATAAGGACGGTTTTCTAACAGGCAATATAAGAGACTAAGAAGAAAATTGAAGCTGGTCATGTCCTGTGAGCGACGGGAAGGTTTTAGGATCTCTCTGCTTCCTGGTCTAGGAAAATGTGTAAGTTGCTAAGAAGCAAAACTGTCTAGTACAGATTCAAGGCTATTTCAGTATGTCTCCCACAGTTCCATCTGATTAAGACTGTAATCTGGAGGCCTTTTATCCTGCCTTTTATGTGTGTCCTAGAGGCAAGCAATCCCTGGTGTCAGGAACCACAGCCCCTAGTGATACTGAGATTCAAATCCAAGTGCTTTCAGCCGGCAGCTGCAGACCTCAGGAAGTAGCCTCTCTCCAGCTTTGGTATAGGACCTAAAATAGCGTTTGGAATTTCTGTCTGGCTTGGATATGGGGACAGTCAAGTGAATAGAAGTGTCAGCATACTCTTGAAATGTCTAGCAAATAACAGGTATTCAAAATTGCCACTGCTGGGAAGACAGAGGGGCCAGTATCAGAGTGTTTACTGTGGGCAAATTGTGTCACCTGCCTCCAAAGAAATTCATACATAGACCCCCCTGACCCTATCCCATCTCAGAATGTGACTGTATTTAGATACAAGTTGCTTAAGGAAGTCAGGGAGTTAAGATGAGGCCATACCCAGTATGACTGTGTCCTTATGAAGAGATGAACACACACCAGGAAGACCATGAGACCTCAGAGAAACCAACTCTGCACACTTGCTGATCCTGGCTTCTGGCTCGCCAGAATTCTGAGGAAATAAAATCCTATTGTTACCTGCTTGGGATTCTTCCTTTTGGCAATCCTAACAAATTAATAGACTGTCCCAAGAAACGAGTGAGTAGAAAGCTTGTGAAAAGAATGAGATAGCTGTTCTCAAAGTCATCACAACAGAAAGCAAAGTGGTCCTGCAGAGCAGAGGAGAGGAGAGGAGAGCCCCCTTTTCTTCTGGTTTCCTGTCTGTGGTGAAAGACTTGAGACCTGCAGGAGGTCAGAGACAAATCAAAGTCCAGGAAGTTTGAAATGGATAGAATTTGCCTTAGCTGAGTTCCATCCAGAGAACCCTGAGTAGAGCAGGTCTCCAGCTGTCTGCAATGGCTGGCTTTGCCACTGGTGAAGGCTGAGTAATGACCCTATGTGGCCAAACCTTCTAAGGGAAGCAGGAACTCTATCAGGGAAAGGACAACTTTCGGGTGCAGAGCAGTGACCAGGCATTCTGACCAGGCACAGGCCAGCCAGGGAATGGCTCTCACTGAGCTACGAGGGTGCATGTTAGAGAGGCCAGCAAGACTGGGGGTGTGAGGAAGTCAGTTAGCCTAGCAAATCTTTTCATTATTTATTCATTCATTTTACATATGTGAGTGCTATGACTGCATATATGTAAGTGCACCCATGTCAAGCGGCACCCTCAAGGTCAGAAGAGGGCATCAGATCCCCTGGAGCCGGGGTTACAGACAGTTGCCACTTTGTGGGTGTCGGAATTTGAACATGGGTCATTTGTAAGAGCAGCCAGTGCTCTTAACTGCTGAGCCATCTCTCCAGCCCCAGGAAGTCAGTTAGCCTGGCAAGCCTTAAAAGCAAACATCAAGGAATGAGACCAAGAGAGGAGCATTTATAATGACACATTCCCAGTTCATTAAGAGGCAATGATGCTCTTAAACCACGTTCAAGGTAGTGCAAAGGAAAATCTAACAAGTAAAAGGTGTAAACAAGCCAACAATTGCATCTGAAAGTTTTAGTGCCGTCTCCATTAATGGACAGCAATGAGTAGTTAGTAAAATCACAGAAGACCCGAGTAGCCCTAAAAAACCAAGAGTACGTACTTGATATTTTAAAACATACCCTCAAATGGCAGAAAACATACTATTTACAACTACGCATGGAACATTTATCGTAACATCTCACGTTGCCTGCAAATGAAGTCTCAGTTATAAAGTTTTGACACGTGCAATGCATAGTTAACCACAATAAAGCTAATTACGAGTTAACGTCATTCATTAATTAAATGAATTCATTAAGAAACAAGAAAAAAGGATATGTGGAAAATCCTCAAAGGTAATAAAAAGCATAAAATTCCAGGGAGACAGATTTTTTTTTGTTTCTTTTTAATTTTTAAAACATATTTACGGTGGGAGGGCGTGCCAGGCTGCACATGTGGAAGGCAGAAAGCAACTAGGAGTTGGTTCTCTCCTTCCACCATGATGTCCCAGATATCAAACTTAGGGTGACCCCTGAGCCAGCATGCTGGCCTCACGCAGGATTTTGTACAAGGCAGAATTCACATAATACAAGTCTCGCAAGTGAAGGCAGGCTCTGCATCCATTGAAATTATATAAAGTGACATCATTTATGACAAAAGTTATTCACGACTTCTTACTAATGAAGATAAGTTAAACGGCATGGGAAAACCTTAAAACATAAAAGATTTAAATAAAGTGATAAAGAAAGAACATCAACATATCTGTATCTAATAAATAATTGATTTTATAATTAATAGTTTTTCTACAGAGTGAAATCCAGGCCCGAATGGCTTTACTGGGGAATTTACCAAATTTTTACAGAACAATGGACCCTAACTTAAATTATTCCAAAGGAGGTGAGACGACTACGCAAGCCATTACGAGAAGTCAGAACTTGGGGAGCGACACAGAAGAGTGAGTCTGCGTCGGTTTCAGATCAGCAGCCTCCACGGCCTAGAGAGAAACATTCAGTGAGATATTAATGAACAGAGTTGAAGACGAAGATACCACCATAGGAACAAGCAGGTTCTTTGCTCAGAATGAAAACTGCCTTACATTTGAAACTAAACAGTGCGATTTCTTAGAATAATAGAAGGGAAAATGAAAGCCTTAGTATCAAACAACAAAGCAGAACAATAATATTAAAAGTAATTCTTGTTAATGATGAAAATAATGATAGCTCCCCAGACTAATAATGTGGGAAAGCGTTAGGTAAACTCAAACCACGAAGAATACTTTACCAGTGTGCTCCCAAGTGTGAAGTCCTGGAAGGCAGGCAAGCTTGAGTGACTACAAACTGGCAGGAACAGGGAGACAGGGCTGCACACAAGGAGTCCTTGGCCACCTGCTGAAGAACGCTGAGATGATAAAGTCCATAAACATAGGGAAGCAGAGGCTTTCAGGCCACTGGAAGCTTGCTCATGTGAACTTGTGACAATGGTGGCATCGAGCACAAGACCTATGCAAACTCAATCAGACAAGGGCCCAGAGTGGAGGGAGGGAAACGGGCAGTGGGCCGGCCCCACCCTGAGAACTGTTGGAGGAGACTGATTACAGCTGGGTGAGAGAGAGAGAGAGTAGACCTTTCTTAAAATCTCTAGATAGACTGAATAGACTTCAGTGGATGAACTTGTACTGAAGGAAATCCAGGTAATGTTTGACCCCGGATGGGACTTAACATGTATGGCAGAATACATGACGGCTGTTGTTGGGGTCTTAATTTGATTAAGAACTTTTGCATGAAATGCACAAAAGCTCAATAAAAATGTTTAAATTAAAAAAGATAAACTTTTCTAAAACCCCAAATTGTATAAATCATGACTAAACCTCTAGTTTAATAAGCATTATATCAACATTCTTTCCTGTCTTTTCTTAAGTGCATCATGGCCGCAAGATGTTCCCATTAAGCCAGTGGTGGTGGCACATGCCCACAGCTCCAACACTTGGGCTGTGTACCTGAGGTGGCTTGGTCACATAAGACTTACTCTCATCCAACAAAACAAACTGAAGTTATTGTTAAAAAAAAGTGGTGTAGGAGTCAAAGAAGGAATGTTTGATATAATCTTTACAAGTTGTCTATGGATCTAAAATTAGATTTCAAAGTAAGAAGGAGATTTTAGGAGGTTTTGTTATTGTTTTGTTCTCTTTTTTTTTTCGAGACAGGATTTTCCTGTAATCCCAACTGGCCTAGAACTCACTATGTAAGACAGGCTGACCTCAAACTCAAAGAAACCTGCCTGCTTCTGCCTCCTGAGTGCTGGGATTAGAGGCGTGCACCACCACGTCTGGCAATAAGAAAAGGGACATTTGAATGTACATATTGGAATGAAGATGCAAAGTGATCATTATTAATAGGATTACGGGAACAGTTGTGAAAAAAATGTAAACAAATCTGTAAAGATGTTATGAGAACTAATATGCAAGTTAAGCAAGTTTTCAGAATCAAGATCAATGTACAAAAATATTTCATCTATACCATTAACAAGCTGTTGAAATGTATGAATGCCACTTATTGCAATATCAAGCTGTAAAATAGTCAAGGATCATGTTGATAAAAGATATGAGCCATCTATACCCTTAAAACTATAGAACACCTCTGAAGGGAAGAAAGAAAGACATGAATAAATGGTGAGACATAATTTTTCCTGGGTTAGAAGACTCATATGTTGGCAATTCTCAAATTTATCTAAAGATTTAATATGCTATCCTGACAGTTATAAAAGTGTTTCATAGAAACTGACAAATTGATTTTAATATTTAAATGGAAATATAAGTACCTGTGTTAGCCAAAGCAATTTAGAAAAACAGAGTATAGTTGGGGGGTCACAGTATATGACTTTAGGATGTATGAACAGGGCACTACTGTGTACCTTCAGACGAAGAGATCAGTTCAATAGAAGGCAGAACACAGATGATGTATTCATTTTGGCAAACGTATATATAGAGACAGCCATCGGGGCAGAAGGGATAGATTATTTAAAAATTGTATGATAAATTTATTGCTTACATGTAACCAACCTCAATTCATAATGGAAGTCATGTGCAAAATAACTCAAGTAGATGGTTGGATAAATGAAAACTAAAACTCTAACCATCATGGGAACAAATGCTGGGGAGACATCTGACTTCAGGTTAGAGAGACTTCTCGTGCTCTGTGTATAAATCACCACCCATAAGAGAGTCAGGTACAAACTGGGCCTCACCAAACTCAAGAATTGTTTTTCTGAAAAGCAGTCATGAAGTAAAGAGATATTTATATATATGCAAATATATATTTGTGAATCATATTGTTTTGCCTTTTATTTTTATTAGTTTATATTCATCATACATCATGGGTTTCATCACGATATTTTCATGGATGTATGTAATGTTTTGATCATATTCTCAAGCACACTGGTCGCTCTCTCTTAGCCTTTTTCCACTCTTACCGATTCCACTTCACTCCCCAACTAGCCTCCTTAAGCGTTCATGTGTCTGTGTGTGTCTGATGACCCTGTAAGTTAATCAGGGTGGTTACAGGCACAAGAGTGAGTTTGTTTACAGGAGCATGGGCACCTTACCAATGATAATTATCATTGAAGAAAATGTCTTACCCACCCTCAGTAACCCTTACCTGTGTCTACATTCTCTAATGAGCTCATCCTTCCTCCCGGACAGGGTGTTGATGGGCCCAGTCTTCTGTGGGTCTTACCCAGGTAACCACAGCTGTGTGAATTCAAGAGTGCCAGGCTATACCATTCGTAGAATTTACCATCCCACACCCACGCTTCACCCCCCTCTGGTGCTAACATTCTTTCTGACTCTTCTTCCCCAAATCACAGTATTTCTGAAAGGACATTTAACCATTATGGATGAATAGCTTCTCAAAACTAGATAATAAAACAGAACGCCCAAACAAAAAAATGGTCAAAAGATTTAAAAATACTATGCAAATGAGAAACACGTACATGAAAGGGGATAACCATATCAGATGCTAGAAAGGTACAAATTAAAATAAGATATTACTGACCCATTGGACATTAAAGTGGAAGGCTTGGCTGTGCTACCTGTTGGTAAAAAATATGGAGCTACCAGAACTTCCCCACTATCCTGGTGGGAACGTAAAGAGTAAAAATCACCTTGGAAAAGAGCTTGGCAGTTTCTTAAAATGATGGACACACACCACATGCTGACCATCCCTCTCCTAGGATTACCCCAGTAGCTAGCAGCATATATTCACATAGAGACATGAATACAAATGTTTGTACCAGCTTTGTTTGTGACAGTCAAAACCTGAAAACAGTCTAAGTATCTGTCAGCAACTGAAAAGACAAATTGATTTATTCCCTATGATGGAGCACTTCTCAGCAAAGCAATGGAGCATAACCCACTGGAATTTGGGTCAGGATTGCATTGACTCTGTAGATGGCTGTCAGTAATATATATGGCTGTTTCCACAATATGAGCTCATGTTTATTAGCAAATTTTGATTCACTCTTTACAATAGCCAGGAAATGGAAATAGCCTGGATGTCCATCAAAAGACAAATGAATAAAGCAAATTCGGTGCATGTAAACAGTGGAATTTTATTAAGCCGTAAAGAAAAATGAAGTCATGTCATTTGCAAGAAAGTGAATGGATCTGGAAATTCTTATTTTAAGCAAAATAACCCAGACTCAGAAAGACAAATACTGTAGGATTTGTACTGTATGTTGATTGTAGGTTATAGTTTTTATATATGAACATACATGTGTGTGGGCAGGGAGGGGGCCAGAAAAGGAGAAAAGAGCCTGGGGGTGGTAAAATCCACACGGGGTTTAGTGAGGATGTAAGGGAGCTAGTAGATGGGGACCAGGAAGTGGAGGAATGTCAGGAAAAGTACACATGACAGTTCCATAGTGAAACTGTTACTTTTGTGTGCTGATTTTAAAAAGGTATTTATTTTTATTTTATGTGTATGAGTGTTTTGCCTGTATGTATCTAAGTGCACCCATGAGTGCAATACGTGTGGAGGTCAGAAGAGAGTGCTAGATCCCCTGGAATTGGAGTTATGGGTAGTTGTTAACCTTGCCATGTGGATACTGGGAACCGAACCCAGTTCCTCTGCAAGAACAGCAGTTCTCTTAACTGCTGAGCCATTTCTTCAGCCCTGTGTGCAAGTTTTTAAAAACTGATGAAAAGGAAAGGGAACCAGTTGTCCCCAAGATTCAGAAGGCTCGGTAGTGAGGGGTGGGGAAGGTTACAGAATGTGGGTTGGGAAATGTATGCTCATTACCGGCCAGTCTGATGATTTTCCAAAAACTCATCAAACTCATCAAGTGTGTACATGAAATATTTGTTAGCTTATGTGAATTATATGTGAAGGAAGCTATAAATATGGTACACCCAATATGATCTGGAAGCAGGCAAAGGTTAAAACATCTGTGTTGCACTTGACCTTCATCAAATTGTGCACATACCTAAAACCATGCATTGTATGTAAGTCTAGCACTGTATCTCTGTAAGTGCGAAACATAAGAATGGTGTCAGTCATGAGAAAGAGGCTGGACAGATGCTTGCTTTACGGCTTCATCAACCAACCCTGTATGTAGGGACGACAAACTGCCCTGGGAAACTAGTTCCAGAGCTTCCAGATCCTTGGATCTGACAGTGCTCTTGAGCTTTCAAAACTGTGTTCTTGGGTCTGCTGACTGGTCGCCATCCTCATCCAAAACCAGGTGCTGAGTGATTCTTCCTGGGCTGACACACACAGAGCACAGTGAGCACGGTACACACACCGTTAACCGTTTCAGAAGCCATGTGCACAATTGAGTGGAACAGCCTGGTCCAAATAACACTCAGCACAGAATGTGTTGCAGTGACTCACTTCCCCTGGTGACTTAGGTCAGTGTGGGGTATCACTTTTCTGAACAAGTGATGTTTTGTGTATATTTGGCCTGAAAACTTTGTTTCCAGCTTCTGTCTTTTTCAAACTTTTAGATAATGTGCAAAAGTTTTTCCAATTAGATTAGCATTTTCATTTTTCCCCTTTCAAACTTACTCCCCAACGGCCTTTCATAACTCCTGTTTAGATTAATTTGACTTTTAGATTCTACATCCAAATGAGATGTTGCAGATCTTGTCTTTCTGTGCAGTATCTGGCTTGGGGCAGTCAACACAATGTCTGCCAGACATCAGGATGCTACAAAGGGCAAACCATCTTCTTTAAGGGTTCATTCATAACAGATGCCTTGGTTGGTGCTGTATCTTGGCAGTGGGGCATGGAACTGAACATCAGTTTGTCCTTTGCCTCATTGGCTTAATTTCTTTTGGATGTACAAGATAGTGGGCTTTGGGATCATATGGTATAATCTACTAATATTATCAATAGTAGAGAAACCAGAGAGCAATCCAAGAATTTGTAGAAAATCTGGAGGCCATGGATGAGAAGCCTAGAGGGCCAAGGCAATCTCTGTATGTCCAGGACCCAGCACAACTCCCAGCACATGCTGAGCGTGGCATCAACCAATGAATGGACAAAATAAGGATGTGTATTTGTTTTTCAGAAAAGTGTGATCCCACTTTGGGGATCTAGACAGAGATTTCAATATAGGTAACTAGTGCAGAGCTGAGGTAAACATAGGCACAGATATGATCTATAGATAGACTTTATCTAGAGCATGTGGGTTTTATCACAGCTTTGATGATTTACTGCTGCATTAAAAATATTACCCCAAACAATAAACACCATATCTCACAATTTCTGCAGACCTGGATTGTAAAAGTAGTATCGCCAAGCTATCCATCCTGGTGTTTCTCACTAAATATTACTGTTGAGGGGTCAGCTATCATTTTAAGGCTCTCCTAGGACTGGAGGAACAAGCTCCAAATCACTTGCCCATGTAGATGTGAGCAATTATGAGTGTTAGCCTTTGTCTGTCCCCATTTGGACTTCTCTAGACAGCTGTAGGCACCCTCATAGCATAACATCTGACTTTGTCAAAAGCCAGCAATCCCAGAAAATGAGGCAGAGCTACTGTGACGGTCATAGCTAAGCCTCACAAATGAAATACCATAGATTCTGCAGCAGATTAGCTACCACACAGACCAGCCCTATTCAGGGCTGGAGAGGGCTATGCAATTACCTACAGAAGAGAAACTGGGGCCCATCCTGGAGTCCGCCCAGGACACCATGCTTGAGGTTATGTAGAGCCTCTAGGCAGTGGTGGCAACAATGATACACACACTCATTCAGCATCCTCAGACGCTGCATCTGTCACCGTGATTTTGTGTCCAGCTCACCTGCCTGAGTCAGCTAATGGTTCTGTTGGTAATGAGATCAGAGGAGCCAAAACAGCATTGTCTGAAGGACAACAGATCCTGTCACTATTCCACTCAAATCCTCCCGTACATCATTCCTGTATGCTCCTTTCCTGGCCTCTGCTGGCGGGACTCTGTTGCATGTGTCCACAACTCTTTAAAGACCTTCCTTGCACTAGAAGTCCTGGACTACAGACACAGGAAGTTCCAATTATCTGGAGTTTTATGCCCCTTTGAGGCAGTTTTAGCCAGTGAGTGATGCTAGGCCGTGAAATCCTAGCTCACCTGTTTTAGGTTAAAGCAAATCATTTTTAATATACTGCAGATTTTCTTTCAGGATAGGACAGGCCCTGCCTGACATCATGCCTTTGTGGGTCTTCGTCCCGTTTCTGCTTCTCACACTCGGATTGCTCCTGACGCCTACTCTAGGGAGGCAATTACACGTGAATTCTGTCTCAGTGTTGGATCCTGGGAAATCTAACCAAAGACTAGGTTTTTACAGTCACAGGAAAGGAAAGCACGACGACATGGGCCTAACAAAAGAGGTTTGTTGACTCTGGTAACTAGACATTTCTGCATTGGAGAAAGTCTCAACGGCACTGGTCCCGTTGTGCCAGTGACGGTGTGAAGGCACTGGTCCCGTCATGTCCATCTGTCCTTCATGCTCCAGTTTCAAGCTTCCTGATTTCCTGGTGGGAAAGATGGTTGCCACTGTTCCAATCTTCACATCTATGAAACATTATGACTGACAGAAGTGATCAATAATGAGGGAAAATGCAGGTCAAATCAAAGAAAGTGTCACAAACAAGAGCCATGAGTGGAATTAAACCAGCACAGCATGTCATGTCACGGTACGCCAATGCTGTTTGGGTTCTTTGCACCGTAAGGGACTATGGAGGATGGAGTCTACAAATCAAAGTCCACTAGTAGGAGACCCCGTGTTCACAGCCCCCAGAAACCAGCATCAGTTTTACATCTGGGACACAAGGTCTTTGTTCAGTTATACCGGAGGCTCCTCAAGTTGGAGGTACTGGTGTTTGAGGGACTACAAGCTCCTGAGCACCCTAGATGACACCAGCAGTTACAGGGCCATTGTCCTTCCCTTCTGAGAATCCCGCCCGCTACAAGAAACAGAATCAGAGAGGCGCTGTGAAAACAGATTTACTTGTTCCAGAGCCTCTCCCTCTGACAAATAGCCTCTGAAACCCTTTGTCATCTGAAAACAGTGAAAACACAGGCGCCCTCCCTGCGCTTCGCCCGCCCTCCTTCACACCTGCCCTCCCTCGCGTGTTTTCATGGTTACAGTCTTAGAGCTTTTCTGTTTGACTTTTTTTTTTTTTTTAATAATGGAATTCACAAAGAGGAGACCAAAGGAGTTTTCTAGGGAGATTGTAAACTTGATAGACTAAGGCTGTAGAAAGTAGTTTAATTAAGTTCCAATCCTTTAAGATAACTTGGCAGTCCAACAAATAATAAACAAGACCATGCCTGGGCTTCACTGACAGCAAAATAAAGGAGCTGCCGGTTCTGTCCACCGCAGGGTGCCGGGCTTCCTACATCCCCGCTGTGCTCATCACTTCCGGCCTGCTGTTCTTTGTTACATGCACTGCGACAGAGGGGTCTGAGCAGCAGTTTCTCCATCCTCCTCTCTGGGCTCTGAAGCCTTTGTAGGCTGAAACGCCTGTCTCCAGCCTTCCTTTACTGATGAAGATAGCAGCATTTCAGAGATGCGTAGGAACCTCCCTTGCAGACTGCACTAAAATCTACCAGTCCCATCTGATGCCCACCACACAAATTCTGCTCATTGGCTCAAGTGACCAAGCACGACTCTCTGATGGTTAATGTTAACCCTTTCTCCATGGAAGTCACAGTTGCCAAATCTAAATTCAATCTCTGCAAATTGCTCCTTTTTAAAAAGAGATTGAACTTAATTTCTAACGATTCATTTAGAGGAACCAAAGCCATTCTGGGGGTTTCTTAAACACAGGGAAGCGTTTCTTTAACAACTCTCCCTTTTCTTAATAATTCTCAGCTGCTTCTTAAAAGAACTTTTTATTTTTTATGTGCGTGAGTGTTCTGCCTCCATGTATGTAAGAGCACCCATGTTGTGCAATGTCCTTGGGGGCCAGAAAGCCTCGGATTCCCTGGAATTGGAGTACAGACAGTTGTTAGCCACCATGTGGGAGCTGGGAACCGAACTCAGGTCCTCTGCAGGAGCAGCCAGTGCTCTTAACCGCTGAGCCATCTCTCAAGCCCCGATTCTCAGTTTCTTAAATGTCTACAGTGGTGGCAAGATCAATATCTGACAGTTAAGATTGAGAATTAAAAGAAAATGAATGTACTGCATCTTCCCAGTAAGCAGTTGTTTTACTAGGAGAGCATTCTTTTTCCAGTATTAATACATTAAGCAAATATTCTGTTATGCACTGTAAAAAGTTCTTTTGGCATGATTATCCGCTATCCTTGTAAGTCCCCTGAAATATTAGATTCTATAAAAAATTGCCTCATTCTAACTATAGAGTAATGCATATTTTTTGTAAAAAGTTTGGGAAATGAAGAAAAATATAGACAGGAAAATAGAAGTGATCAGTTATCTTACCACCCAGAATCACTGAATCTTAAATACCTTAGTGTGTCTTGTTCCAATTACATATAAACGCTGTACTTCACGAAGTTGACTTATATTGCAAAAAATATGATCTCTTTTAGTGGCTTCACTTTATAGCATGAGTCTTTTCCCAGGACATTGAATTTATTTTCTAATAACTTAGCTACTTTATATGCAACTGATAGAATTTATAGACTTTAGCAAAATTATGTAAAGTGGCTGTTGTTCCCAATTTACAACTGGGGAAGTTGAAGTCAGTGATGTCCAGTGAGGTACTAGTGCTGTACCTTATGGGGAGGAGACCAGGATTCAAAACCAAAACCACGTGACCCCGAATGGATGCTGGATGCTGCTGCTCCATACCCTTGGCCTCCTCTGGAAGTTACACAGCCTTTCTGAAGCATCTCCAGGCTTCTTGTCTCTGTCTGAGGCAGTGTCTTAGCCTGAAGCCCCTGAGATGACATCCTGACCCTGAGAGTAACCCTTTCATGTCAGGATAGGAGTTGGTGCTTGGGTTCCTGCCCTCGGTGGACAGCCCTTCAGAGGCTCTAACAACTTCACGTTTGCTGTCCACACTGGCCACTTGCTCCCCCTATACCTGTTGTTCCTCTACCCTAGCCCCGTCTCCTTTTCCTATGCCTTTATAGTGCCTCCCAGATAAATAATGTGAGCAGAACCTTTAGCCTTGGGGCCTCCTCTCAGAATCCTCAAACTAAGACAGTCTCAGGCACATGTATATGCAGCACTCCTCACAGTGGAGTGATTACTCCTATCTCCTCTAGATGTCTGACCCATGTTATAGCCATGATAGCTGTGGGTTAATGGCACAGAAAGCTTGTCCATAGGCTGTTCCAGCTACTAGTTCCCATATTTATAAACAACCTATCAGATGAGAAAGCCAGTTCTAATCAAATCAAGTAGATTTGGTTCAGTCCACCAGGTCCTAGATAGTTATGACTGTTTTCTGCAGTTTCCTTTTGAATTTTGTTATGTACAGATTCTGTGCTCAAACCCCCTGAATTGCTCTAAACTCCCTAGTCTCGAATAATATGAAACTAGATGGAGAATTAGTTATAATTGATTAAAAGTAAACAAGATGGTTACAGGCTTAATGTTGTCAAGTTTCAATGTATGTACAATGAATTCGATGAATCAGTAATAAAGTTTAAACAGCAAGGAGTTTAACCTTATCTACTAAGAAAAGATGAATAAAATATGAAAATAAAAGGTCACCACTTTAAAGGGTAAATGCATCTCCCCTTTCTGCACATAGTTTCCCCCTCACAGAACTTCCTGTTAGAGCTAATTGGTCAACACAGGGCAATGTACAAAAGGAACTTTCTTCTGGGTGGAAAGATCTTTGAATTTGCAGCACATGGTGGAGATTCTTTTGGCAGAAATGTGAGATTCCAATCTCTAAAAGTATGCAGGAGGTGTTTCTAGATTCACTGTAAGAAGAAAAGAAAGGTGAAGGTGGTGGGGACTGGTTTCTTTTGGAATAAATCCAAGACAAGCGCTCATCAGAGAAGGCTAGAGAGTGAACGTCTCTCACAGGATCAGGTTTTCATCAGACCTGGGAAGGGGGATGTTCAAAGGGGTATTCAAGGGGTCAGAGGTTCTGTTAAGCTAGTTAGTGTTAATGGTTAAGCTAAGATTTGCAGGTATGTGAGCAGAACCTTTAGCCTTGGGGCCTCCTCTCAGAATCCTCAAACTAAGACAGTCTCAGGCACATGTATGTACAGCACTCCTTGTTGGCTTCGGCAGATTGTCTTTGGAAATTAAAATTGTTAGCCAGAGGAAAGAGGGGAGACTCAGGCTGGAATGTAATCTGGGAGGGAGCTGTTCAGGCTGATGTAGCTCCCAGGTCGAGGACTGGGTTGCCTCTGATTCACCTCCTGTTCACACATTCACATCTTGAAGCAGCACACAGCAGCTCTGCCCAACTCCATTCTTCACAGTCAGAGAATTCATCATTTCTCCTCACTTCTAACCACACTCCGGTGCATCTTCCTCATTCCAGATTGCTTCCTGTGTTCAGACTCCAGGCCCTTGTCTTGAGCTGCCAGCAGGGGACTTTTATTTAGATGTCCAAGTACAGCTTCAAACTCGTTGTGTCTAAAAGCAAGCTCTTGGGTTCTTTCCCATCAAGAGTCCATGCTATTCATTCCTTCACCTAGAAATCTTGTATCTTATTTGACTGTTATTTGCTCTTCCTTCCCAAAGGTTTATTCACATCATCTTTCTTATTCGAAGCTAAATCCCACTGTGACAATGCCAGGAACATAATCACAGGCTCCAGCCTCCTGGCCCACTCCTCCAGCCCCACCCTTCAGTTTCTTTGCTGCTAGGAAGCACTCCCCTACAGCACATTTCAGTGACTCTCTGAACCAGGTGTTGGATTCTCAAGACGCTTCTGAGTATGCCCACACTATGGCCCAACTCTTTCCGCCCCCATTATGTGAATTTCCCATTTCCATCAGTATCTAAAATCCCAGAAATCTATGATCTTTCAGCCCACATCCTTTTTTCAGTGTTTTACACAGGTGCACAAATAGATGGTGTCCAGAGCAGGCCTTGGTTTCTGTTCACCACTGTACAGTGTCAGGCAAAGCTAGACACTCTGTAGTTATTTGCTAACTCATTAAATTAGAGGCTACTGAGAAGTGCCTACTGCCGTGCCAACAGCCCAAAGCAGCTGAGGCGTTCCCCAGGGTTCTAGGCGGGCTCCTCCTCAGGCAGAAGCATGTGCCATGAACTCTGGCTCATGGGAATATTATGGCTTTACTCTGGAGTAGAGGAAAGTTCACAGTTATCACCAAGGATGGTGTGGGGACGTCCTTAATAATCCCTCAGGAACCTCAACCCACCCAATGGAAACCCCATCATTGCTCATTTGAAGTCTTCTGCAACTGTAGAAGACAGGACCCAGTGAAAGGGAAACAAATGAAGCCCTGCATTGTGGTTCATTTTAATGTTAAATCTATTAAAATAGAATCAAGTGCTGTTCAAGTCTGAAGCTCTCAATAGTAGAGGGAGTTGGAATACCCATCAGGGACCTTGCAACGCAGGCTGCTCAGGAGACCTGGACACATAAAGGGGTTGTATCTAAAAGTTCTGGTGACTGATCATAAACAGCCATAGGTGGGCACTGACGTGATAGCTCGGGGCAGGGAGGGGGCACCCTGGCACATGCAACTTTTACAAGCTCTCAGGGAATCTAGTGAGCACCAGGGTTAGCAATATGTGGAAGATGGATGTCTACATTTCTTTTGTGTATTAAAAGTCTATGATTTAAATAGTAAACTGTGCTAACAAAAGTGTTTCTGAGCTGGGAAAACTTTGTAGGAAGCTTATGTTCTATACCCAGTTCCACTGATACCGGCTCTCCCACACAGAAGATTAGCACAATTGTGTGCTTAAGTTGCTGTCTCCCAAAGGTTGAAGAAAAAACCCTGTTGGCCCCATTGACTTCACGGATTCAAAGTGGTTACAACCTGCAATATCCATTGACCTCCCTTCTCAGAGGCAAGAAATATTTAAGTCTAATTAGAAACATCCTCTTCAATCTTTTCAAGCAGGTCAAGCTTTTCAACACTGAATCAACAAGGAAGAAAAATTCAAGTAGAAATTTGTCAATGTGAACAAATTCAAGTGACATCCACTCAAAAGAAAGCAACACACTTAGAAAGCAGGAAAGAAAATAGCTACCTTTTCAAGATACTTTGGGGGAAAAGAATTCTCCCTAGTTGTGCTGTGATTTCTGGAACGGTTCCCATTGTCTCCTATGTGCTTTCCATCTTCCCGCTCAAATTTGTCTGAATTCTCATATGAAATGTCGGGCGGAGTCCAGTCCACTCAGCAATAAAGGTGCTTGGAAACATTTGGAGAACGTGTGTTCTCCCCTACCTTATCGTGTGTTCAGTACAAAGCTTCACAGAAAAAAATAGATATGGCCATTCTTAGAAACAGAACCCACTGGCTCCGTGGCTAGATGTCACAATGTTCTACCAGTGCTCCTCAGGGGTGAGCTTAGACTCCCTGCTCACCCCATCCATGGAACTTCAGAGCCTCAGTGCCTCTTCACTTAGAGTCCCTCACAGGAAGGAAAAGATGTATTCTCTATCTCAAAGTAAAACCCTGAGAGCTGAAACTCATAAGCTATTCTTTTAGACTAACAAACTCATTGCTAGTTCTAGGCAGGCAACCTGCTCATTTACGTCATACTGTGAGCCAGCTCATTAGCAGCTTTCTGCTCAGACCTCTAGCTGCTATTTTCTCCTGAATTTGGGAGCTAGGGTGACTAGAATCATTTCCAGGATGTAGCAGGGTTGTGTGACCGCCACTGGTATCTAGGAAAGGGCAGGAATTCTACTGCAGCACTTAATGACCTCTGTCTGAGCCCTGATACACGGCTGGCTACCCTGGGCCAAGGAAATTGTTTTCCAGGTGAGACATGATTGAAACGCAAACACATGCACTCAGCCTCTAACTTTCCTTCCCTCACTTAGACACTAACTGAAAGTGGGAGCTCCTTGTCTCCACAAACAGATTCCCATAATTTTCTGGGTGAATTTTGAAGGTCTTGTTCCCTTGTTCTTTACTTGCCTTTAAGGAGTTTTCACACACACACACACGCACACACACACACACACACACACACACACCCCTTAATACTACCTGTTCCTATTATCTCCCCTTTCTTGAGTTCCTTCTCCTTTATCCCCACGGTTCCTTGTATGCCATTCCCTACTCCCTTCCAAGTTGAATATCCCCATTTCCCCCGTTTCCCCCTTGGTAACTAGGGAGGGAGGAGGGAGGTTAGACAGGGCGAGACAGAAGAGAGATAAATAAAGCTTAGGTGATGTGAAAACCAGAGGGAAAAGTATTAATTCAAAAACCTACTGAAAACTATACATACCATATCTGAACATGAGTGCATGTATACACTTGAAAGTTATATAACAAGAAACACAGTGCCAGATAGGGGGAACCTCCCTTTAGAGATGTTGGTCAGGGTAGTCTAAGGGACTCCCAAAATAACACAAGCTTTTGCTATAGACCTTGATTGATTACCTCCCAGAACTTGGAGGTAAGACCTTATTGCTGGAGACAGGACATACTTTGGATATACGACTTAGAGCAATGGAGCTGGAACCGACCTGGAAGCCTCCTCCCTGAAGACGAGCTCTCATAGTTCTAAAGGTTACTATGCAAGCTGCTAAGGGAGAAACTCGATGGTCCAACCCCAGCCTCAAAGTCTATTAACCACAGCAATGATCAGCACAACAAACTATAGACGTGCGTTAGTGACACTTTTACCTAGGGGGTAATCAACAGCTATCTAATTGGGCTTAAAACCCTCTCAATGGCAGAAAACTTGGGGGCACTGTAAACATAGCCAAATAAATACACATGGCTAGAGAGGTGATAGATTCTAGAGGAAACTCTATCTCCCTTATATCTCTAGACAAATGGAATTTCTTACTTTGTGTTAAATATGGATCTTTATATTTACAAATATCTATATACCACTCGTCAAAAAACTTGTTTTTGCAACAGATGGAGGCTATTAGAGTTCCACAACTGGTCACACACAGAGACTATGTGTCTGAGAGATGCCCAGCTCTATGTGACATCTACAGTCGAACCTCTACACCTGAGGCTCATGGAACTTAGCAGGACAGCGGGTAGAGAGAACTAATATATCCCTCAACTCTCACGAGCAAAACTTCCTCTTAGAATAGACTGTGATGTACACGGAAGGCCACAACTGACCTCAGTGTAGAGAATAGGAGACTGCAGAGTGTGTCTTATTTCCCTGGACAGGACTCCTATATTAAACCCCACCCACCCATGGCTCAGAGTCCATTCAGAAGAGGGGGCAGAAAGATTATAAGAGCCAGGGTTGGTTCATGAACATAAGGAAACAGGTTTTCAAGCCTCTGGGAACTTGCTCATATGAACTTACAGCAACGATGACAGGATACACAATGCCCATGCTGACTCAATCAGATGAAAAGCCAGCATAGGGAAATGGGCAACAGGTCCCAACCCGGGACCAGGAACTATTGGCAACTGATCACTGCTGGGTGAGGGAGAGCAGATCTTCTTGAAGGGAGAGGCTCTGGAAAGCTCTTTAGACCCCAGTGGATGACCTTGCACCAAGGGACATCTGGGGACAAAAGCTTGACCAGACAGGTCTTTGTTAACACATATGACAGAATTCATAAAATCCAGTGGGGGGGTTTTAGGGGGTTAGAATGGGGGGGTGGTCTAAATATGATTAAGATTTATTGTATGAAATACACAAAAACTCAATAAAATCTTCATTAAAATGAGTTTTCAACTACACTATAGAATTAAGAATAGAGAGCAAGATAGATTGGATTTTTGTTTTTTCACTTCAGCCTGTTATTCTGTCTTGACAGAGTCCTTATAGAGGACAAAGGGTTTAGAGTGTGGATTTTTTCCTGGGTCTGACCTGGTTACCTGGAGGTCTGAGGAGCCTAGAAGTAGCTGAAGGGTTCCAGGAGCCAGGAAGGATGGGACCAGCCAATGAAAGAGAGCAGGAAGAGGATGTACACGTGGCCGCCCTGTGTCCCACATCATCATCATCTCCCCAGTCACCCATGGGCTCCCTGTGTCCCACATCATCATCATCTCCTCAGTCACCCGTGGGCTCCCTGTGTACCACATCATCATCATCTCCTCAGTCACCCGTGGGCTCCCTGTGTCCCACAACACCATCATCTCCTCAGTCACCCGTGGGCTCCCTGTGTACCACAACACCATCATCTCCCCAGTCACCCGTGGGCTCCCTGTGTCCCACATCATCATCATCTCCCCAGTCACCCATGGGCTCCCTGTGTCCCACATCATTATCATCTCCTCAGTCACCCGTGGGCTCCCTGTGTACCACATCACCATCATCTCCTCAGTCACCTGTGGGCTCCCTGTGTCCCACATCATCATCATCTCCTCAGTCACCCGTGGGCTCCCTGTGTCCCACATCATTATCATCTCCCCAGGCCCCCGTGGGCTCCCTGTGTCCCACATCATCATCATCTCCCCAGTCACCCGTGGGCTCCAACGGGTGCCACAGCACCATCATCTCAGCCTTTCTTGTCCAGTCAGTTACCAGGCACAAATTATATTTTCTGAAAAGTCCACCAATTGCTTCTCCCAATGCTAACTGCTTCTCCTCAGTTGGACTTGATCCTGTCACCTGGGCTACAGCAACTTCCTCTGACCTGGTACCCAGAAGCCCAGTCTGGTTCCATAAATTTTCACCCATAATGTAACCAGAAAGATGTTTCAAAGTTAAAAACTTCCTTCTCTGAAGCTTTTCAAAGTTTCCTTCATGCTGGTGCCAGTCAGTTGGCAGGGCTCTTTTGGTCACCCAGAGAGAAGTCATGGCTGGGGCTGGAGAGATGGCTGAGCAGTTAAGAACACTGGTTCTATTGCAGAGGACCCAGGTTCAGTTTCCAGAGCTCATGTCAAGTGGCTCAAAACCAGCCATAACTTCATTTTTTGGGGGGGAGGGGGATCCGATGTCCTTTTCTGGCCTGTATGGGCACCTACATGCATGTGGTGTACATACACAGAAGCAGAGACACATATAGTTCCTGCCCTGGGGTGCCTGAGACCCTTGGCTCTTCAGGCTTGCGTCCTCTCTGGAACTGCTGGTCACCAGGGCCCGCGGCTTCTCTTCTCTGGCTCAGCCCAGCCTTCTGTCGTCCTCAGCCTCAGGGCTCGACTACTCTCGGTACTCTTTTACCTTCACTGTCCCCCTTCCTGCCTGGCCACTTGTAAATTCTTTGGCTGCTTCTTTCCAGCTGTCAAGCAGCTGGTCACCACGCTGCTTTTACGGCCTGGCCTGCTTCCTGCCCAACTGCCGTGGCCTCTGCTGCTCAACGGCCATCACCATGCACTGCTGTGTCTGTGCTTCCTCTCTTCACCACCCGCTTAGCCTGCTGTGGTGGTTCGAACAAGGCATCAAGTACTGAACAACTGGTCCCGGGCTGGTGACGCTGTCTGGGAAGTCGTGGGATCTGGCCGGAGGAAGTGTGTCGCTCGGGATGGGCTTTGGGAAGTCACAGCCTTGGCAGACTGGCAGCTCTCCCTGCTTCCTGTGCGCGGTTGGAGGTGTGTGCTCTCAGCTCCGGCTTCTGCCTCAGTGCCGTCCACTTGCTGCCCAGCCTCCCCACCATGATGGAGTCATCTCTCTGGAACCATGAGCTCAAATAAACTCTTTTGTAAGTTGCTTTGAGTCATGGTGTTTTATCACAGCAATAGAAAAGTAACTAATACATACGCACAACTGAAAACAGGGAAGAGCCCTGGCCGGAGCCTTTTATTGAGCCTAGTGTTGCAGTGCCAAGGGAGGCAAGCACGGCAGGGTGTCTCCTAACCCACTTACCAAGAAAGTCAGACAGCCGACAGCCAGAGATGGGCATATTGCCCTAATCACAGGACATCTAGCATGCAAATGAAGACATATTTGCACCAATCACAGCCTTGGCCCCTTAGTACTTACCGTTGCAGTCCCTCTGCCAGGCCACCAGGTTCTTTCCCCACTTCCGGCATAGGAGGAACTAGTTACTGGGTCATGTGGAGTTCCTCAAGGCTTGTGATAGCAAACTGGCCAGGACAAACTGAGACAGTCCTATCAAGGGCTGCCCTTTTAAGAGCTGGAACCATCAGCTTCAATCTTTCTGCAAGTTCCTCAAGGTGGTGTTTGCCATGGCTGTTGATGCTCTAAGGGCAGACTTCTGGACAGTCCTTTGCTCAAAGCTGCCAGCCAGGGCAGTAGGACAGAGTTCAACAGTCAAATGAGGCAGTCAAATTGCCCCATTCCCTACTTTTTTTGATTATTTACAGGAAAAAGATCCCCAGAAGAAATATTTACAATAAGGATTTGAAAAATTATCATTACACGGTGATTTTAACAGTACTTTACACCAACTTTTTACCTCAGAGGGAGGCACGCTCCCCCAAGAAACCTTCCTTCAAGACCTTTTCTCTAGTGGTGGGACCCTTGCCACTGGGAACTCCCACGATGCTTTGAGAGGCTCACAATGACAGTGTCAATTCATGTCATGCCCCATAGCTGCCTTTTACTAGATCCCTTTCTATCCTTCTAAGTGAAGAGTTAGCTGTGGGAAGGCTTTATAACCATCATACGCCCAAAAATCTGTTTATTTCCCTGCTAAGCCTAAAGATGGTAGTCCCAGTTCAGAGCCTGTGGCAGGCAACAGCATTGAGCAAAAGTTCATTATGATAATTTGTTTGTACCTATTTGTTTCATTACCTTATGTTGGATAATGTGGGATAGTATTTATGCAAAAGTAAGACTTTCCATATAAAATAAGCTTATTGATTAAATATGAGCAAATTTAAAGAAAACATTAAGAGAATATTAGAAGACATGAAGGCTCCCAAAATTTGTAATCTGCTACTTAGGACACTGAGTAGGGGTATCTCACATTTGAGGTCAGCTTGGGTGGCTAAGTAAGACTCCGTCTCAAAATAAAATTAAGAAAGGGTTGGGGCTGTGCTTTCAGTGGTAAGCACTTGTCTACGCTTGAGTGGCTGCCATTTGTCCCCAACATCACATTATCAGCTTTGTGAAACTGATTCTGACAGAGGAACATTTGGAAAATTTCCCACAGGGTTCAGTCCAGTTACTTGACGTACCACTCAGCACCCCAGCGTCTGCTCCCACCTCCCTCTCTGGCCACATTGATGACCAGTTTGCCCTCTCACTGCATCTTGTCCCTGTGTCGGTGTCTGGATCCCTGATCATTCTAGAAATGGGTTCTGAATTCTTTATATCTCAGTCCAGTTTTCTTCCTCTAAGAAGTTCTCCTGACCTGCCTGCTCTTTATTTCTATTGGCTGATTTCAGTGGCTTGCTTTTCTGGATTTCGTTTATTCTTTACCTGCTACAAGGACAAATCTCTTTAAAAGCCCAGTTTTGATGTTTGAGGACCAGCCCCAAGATGCTGTGAGATTGAAGAAAGAGAGGCACACAGACCTCGGACTTCATAGAACACAGGAAAAACCATTTGTAATTTGCTCCAGAAAGAGGTGCATGTCTATGGGCTAGAAGAAAAGTGATGCCATCCTGACTGGAATGTGCCTGGCTCACCTTAAGCCAATACCTGAGTCAGCCATATCCCAGAAACCAGACCTCACACCACCGTAGTGTTTTTGCCTATTTACACTTTGCTGGAAAACTGCAGAAAACATGGCAGTGTTAATCTGGAGCAATCCTGACCGCCATGACTTAGGATGGCTGTAGTCTCCCACACTTAACATCATCTGCCCTGTTTCTACAGAGTACCCTGTCTAGTGGAGTTCCCCACGTAGGGGAATGATTGCAGTACAGGGGGTAATCACAGTGCCAGGGTAACAAATGTTTATGGAGTGTTTATTGTGTGCTTTCTTATGTCAAATGTTGAAGTTTATCCTCATAATAATAGTCCTTTGAAAGGGGTTCTATTAATACCACAGACTTGAAAATGCTAACAGATTATATAACCTTCTCAAGGCCACAGAGCTAGCAACGAGTAGTAACTAACCATGCTGGGGAGGGAGGCAGTAAAGATGAGAAACTCTGTGGTTGCTTATTGGTTCAAGGTACATTTTAATGGAACTGCACCTGGGTGCCACATCTCTAATACCTGCAACATGCCGAGGGCAAGACCGGTGGTAAAAGACGCTCCCTGTAGCATGAGCCAGAGCAACCAATGCCTTTCCATTCTGCTGCCACCAGGGATGTCGGAGACTCTGGTCGCCAGAGTTCTGACCCGGGAGGCAGCTGTACTCGTGGGCACTTCACAACATATGACATGGACTAATGACTAGTACCTGTGAGCATGTTGCTGGACACCCCATGGGTGTGCGTGTAGAAACATTATATTCCCTGCGTATTAATAAATGACTTTGTTATCTTTTCTGCAGTCCAAATGCTTGCTGCATTACAATACAAACAGTGTCATTTGCTTTATCTCATTTCTGCACATACCCACCCTGGGATGTCTGACCTCTCCTTATAAAGTAAGGTATGCTTTCTTAGCCCTATTTTATAATTAAGGAAACTGGAGCTCAGAGACGCTAAGCATGTCCAAGATCACAGAAATGCCTAATGCTTGGCATGGGGGCTTGCATCTGAGCAGTTGACTCCAAAGTCAATGTTTGTTTTCATAATGCTTTGTAACCTTTAACATTGATTGGTCTACAAGTGGCCTCCATAGGAGATGTCAGGATTTTGTTGATTGGGGTTGATATTACTCTGAAAATGACACCAGCCTGGGGAATGTCCAGAGGTGAGGAATATCCCACCAGGTGCAGGAAGAAATTAGATCATTGACAAAAAATCCTAGACTAGGCTTCTTGTGAACCATACTCCAGCTGACAATCTGCAGAACGGTTGGGTCCAGACTGCAATGTCAATGGACATCTTCAGTGCTGCCATGGGAGCAGGAAAAGCTTCCTTCCTTGCCAGATGCCTCTCACTCTTCACTTGGTGACCCGTCAGGCAGCTATCTGAGGTCCAGTTTCTACCTGGCATCCCTGTGTTGCTGGTTTCTCCTCGTCAGATCCAGTCCTGGCAACTGGGCATACACACGCTCTAGTGTCCCTCCATCTGGCCTCTGTGCCTCTGTCTTTGCACACAGAAAATGTCTACCATGGACACAGTCGGGTAGAGGTACAGTGCTGCCTTCCTGGGATGCACTGTGGGACTTACCAAAATGGGTTTGTCTTTGCAGCTGGTGAGTATCCAGATGACGTTTCCTGAACTTGACCCTGGCACTTGTGTCCCCCATGGCATCTGCAAGCTTTTACCTCCCACATGTCCCCAGAAGGCTCCGAAGGCTCATAGTATCACAGCCCATAATATTTCTCAGTCTCCAGTGGTCTGCTTGTCTTTTGTCTAAAGTCCCCTTCTATACTTAAATTTCAATTCATGTCCACCACTCAGGGGAGGTCTGCACTGTCTGTCCTCCTTTGGTCAATGACATGCCAAACTGCCTAGTGCAGATACCCACATCACAGCAAAGAGCGTGGGCCTATGAGCCACAGACGTAGGTTCAAACCTCAGTCCTCCAGTAATAACACTGGCGAAATTTTCATTGCTCTGAATGTCTCTGCAATCTTCCTGTTTGTTTACTTTTTGAGACAGGGTCTCCCTGTAGCGTCAGTCGGCCTAGAAATTGCTATGTAGACGAGAATGACCTCGAGCTCAGAGATTTGCCTGCCTTTGAATCCTGAGTGCTTGGATTAAAGTGCCCGGCATTTCTATTCGTTGTTACCACAAACAGGGTCTCTCACATGTCTGACACATTGATATTTCATGCATGAATGAATAAACTTTAAGACCATGTAATTCTACTAAATCCGTGGGAAGCAGAATACACGATCACTCTTTCACAAAGCAAGGCTTGCATGCTGTGTAATTTTATAGCTCCCCCAAATGCTAATAGCTGTGTCATAGCCTATGTGCCAGTTTAAGGGATAGATGAATAAACGACCATTTTCTGGAAGTCCTGGCAAAACCTGCCCCTGCCCCTTCTCTGTTCTGAGCCTCTCTGTCTAGTGCTTCGGCCCCCACAGGCTTCATCTGCGTAACTTACTCATGTTTAAAAACGAAGATGACACTACTGCCTTAGAACTCCTCTAGACTCCAGCTGCTATTTTTAAAAGGGACAAGTGCAATTGTGGCTGCAGATCTATGTGAGGAACAGCAGGAGTTTATTATTTGTTGGTGCTGTGGAATAATTCCAACATGTATGGTTAATTTCTCCCTTTCTCTCCCCATCGGGTTTTCTCATGCTAAGCTAGATAATGTCCTGCCATGTTCAGAGGAAAATCACACTGAATTTGTTGGCTGGTATGTCCAGGGACTACAGAAATCTCTGAGTCTCTCTCTCTCTCTCTCTCTCTCTCTCTCTCTCTCTCTCCCCCCCTTCCCTGTCTCCCTCCCCCCATCCTCATCTGGAATGGGTGGGAGAATACCCTTACCCCATCACATCCAACCAAAGTTATTCAAGGTGCTGAGAAGGATGTAAACAGAATCAATTTTGGGCAGTCCTTCTGTTTCTTCTTTCTGTGGATCAATATTAAGAAGATAAAGAAGAAAGCTGCCCTCTACATTCCAATGCAGGAATGTCCTAGAGGGGGAACCTGACCTCAGGGCATTCCTTACTCTTTGAGCCAGGAGTTTCTCCAAAAATACCAACTTTATCCGGTAATGCCCAACACAGAGATATGGAGGGAAATGCAGGAAAACTCACTCAATGCCTCGATGCCCAGGTTCCCAAATACTCCAGTGCTCATTCATTCAAAATTACCTTGCAGAAATGCCCAAACTTAATCTAAATATTAACAAACCATCTCGTAACTGCGTTTAGTGTATGACAGTTCTCATTAAAGCACCAGAGAAAACATTTGTATGATAGGGACCCAATGAGCATAACATAGGAGGGTCTTCAAAAAGTGGAAAGTAGAATTGCCGGAAGATCCAGAAACCCCAGCACTTGGCATCTACAGAAGTAAAGTAAATCAATGCATTGAGATTTCTGCACCTCCATCTTCATTGTAGAACCAGTCACAATAGCCTAGAAAGGAAACACTTAAGTTTCCTATCAACTAAGGAGTGTAACGGAAACACACACACACACCACACACACCACATATCACACACACACCACACACCACACACCACACACACCACACACACCACACATACCACACACACACACACACACCACACACACATCCCCACACACCACATACCACACACACACCACACACCACACCCCCCCACACACACACCACACACCACACACACACACACACACCACATACCACACACACCACACACACATCCCCACACACCCCACACACCACACACACACACACACACCCCACACACACATCCCCACACACCACATACCACACACACACCACACACCACATACCACACACACCACACACACATCCCCACACACCCCACACACCACACACACACACACACACCCCACACACACATCCCCACACACCACATACCACACACACACCACACACCACATACCACACACACCACACACACATCCCCACACACCACATACACCACACACACCACACATACCACACACACCACACACACCACACACACACACACACACACCACACACACATCCCCACACACCACATACACCACACACACCACACACACACACACACACCCCACACACACATCCCCACACACCACATACACCACACACACACACACATCCCCACACACCACATACACCACACACACACACACACCACACACACATCATACACACCACACACACATCCACACACACCACATACACCACACACACCACACACACACACACACACACACACACACACACACAAATGCTATTCATCCACAAAGAATAATAAAATCTCATGTTGACGTCATCAGCTCAGAGTAGATGGTGATGCTGAGAGATGGGGAAGAGTAATCAGGGAGAGGCTGATAAACTTGTCTGAGCTCCTGTTAGAAGTCAGAAGCTGTGTACAATCATTGTCTACAGCAATCATGTCCTGTGTATGTCAAAAACTAGAAGAAAGGATTTTGAAAGTTTTTATCACAAGGGGATGGTAAATGTTTGAATATTGTATAAAACATTAAATAACAGCCCAGTAATACGTACAGTGTTCATGTTTTTGTGTTTCCATTTAAAAAATAAGGAAAAAAAAATCATGTGAGCAGCACAGGTGGCATGGCAGAGTAGGTGAAAGTTTTGGCTGCTATGTAATCCTGGAGGAAGTCAGTAACCAGACTCTGCTGAATGTTCATGTAAATTCCCACAGATTTTTAGGTTGCTGGCAAGAAAGCATGGCGGCCTCGTCCTGATGAGCTGTCCTGCCCTGCTTGTGAAGACTTTAGTGACACCCACTTTCCTTCTTTAAGCATGTTTTATCCTCGGAAGATGAAGGCATGCTCTACTGCTCAGATAGAGACACTGGGATGCATAGCACTGCCTCCTGCCTGAGAGCCTGGTCCTGGGCTCCGCCCTGAGCCCCACACCGCATCACTAAGCTACCAGGACTCATTCCTGGGCAGCTCAGATGCATTCAGTTCTCTCACAACTGCTTAGTTAGAAAGAGTGACTGTAGCCAAGTATAGTGACTTATACCTAACACTTGAATCACCTGGGAATTCTGCTCGCTGCTCCGATTCCTGGTCTCAGTATCTAAAATGTAGTCTATGAAGAGTAGCAGAGCCAAACACTCTAGATCCACTGTTCTTTGGGTGGTCCAGATGTGCTCTGTGGCCAGCTAGAGCACAGTTCTGTTACACAGAGTCGTTCCTAGTGCTTCTCTGTAATTGGGGATGCTGATGGTTTTGGTGCTGAGGATGCTTCTCACGTCCTCCTGCATCTCTGACACTGAGGATTCTGAGGACCTGGTCTGTATCTGTGAGTCTGATGATCTCCCCTGCATATATGATACTGAGGATGTGGCTGAACTGCTTATGATTTGACTCTAAAGCACCAGAGGTGATGCTGGCTTTCACATGGTGAGAAACAGCTTCCCCATTCAGAGAGCAATGGCAGAGCCTGCCAGCGCCACACTGGTCTTGGACATAAAGGTTTCCTAATGATCACAGGCCAACCTTCTTGAGACTCTGAGATGGCTGCTGCTGTGTGGAACAATTCTCTCAAGCTGCCAGTTTCATGCAAACATTTTGGGCTAGTCTCCCAGGTTTTTCAGATAGGGGAATTTGCTAAATCCCAAGCAATATGTAGCAGTTCTCACAGAATTGGACCAACCACAACTACCTTTTACTTTGCTAGATTGGGAAACATGTAGCTTGCTCCAAAAGGTCACAGCTGTGGGGTCCAGATGGGCTTAACAGAGTCTGGCTGGACCCAGGAGCAGTGCTCTTCCCAATGAGTATGCACACTGGGGCATTCTTTAACCTCTTCACATCTTGCATTTCCTCGTATCTTTCCCCAGTTCCATGGAAGTATGAATGGCATCACGTTGTCTGGACATATGAATCCACTGTGAAACTATTCTTTGGATAGACATGAAGTGGACCACTCACTATTATGAACATTGTGCTGTGCCACACATCTTCAGAGCGTACCTTATAGACGAAAGTGCGTGCTTTGTTTCTCCACACTTCAATCCCATGCAGCCTCTACTCGGCGTGCTCCTCCTTCCCCTTCTATTTAAATTGAACTTTGCGAATTTCACGCAATATATTTTTATTTTAATCAGTTCTCTCCTCCATTTGCACCCTCATCTTCACTTACCACCCCAACTCAATTTCATGTACTTTATTCTATAGAGCTATAAAGGCCTCTAGAGTCCAATTGTGTCCCCCAAATGTCCTTCAGTGTGGGTTCATCCACCGGAGTGTGGTGAAGTATCGAGAGTCTCACCCTTAAATAAGGCTGACTCTCCCCTCTCCTCACAGCTATGTGTTTCCAATAGTTCCTCAGTAAGGTTGGGGCTTCTTACCCACTTCCCCACGTCTATGCTTGAATTTTGTCTGGCGTGAGCTTACGTGGGAACTGTGCATGCTGTCACCATTGCTGTGAGTTCATATGAGTAACTGACCAGCTGTCTGGGAAACTCTGCTTCCTTGTGGTCATTCGCCTCCTCTGGCTCTGACAATCTTTCCACCCCCTCTTCCACAATAATCCCTGAGGCAGAAGCTTGTTACAGTGTCTGATTCAGGGATCAGCACTCTGCAGCCTCTTGTTCTCTGCACGTTGCCCAGGTGTGGTTCCCTGTGTTTACCACCAACTGCTGTGAGAGGAAGCCTCAGCTCTTTCCCTTTGTGGTTCAACCCTTGTAGTCTTTGCAGAAAGGAGATTATGCAGTGTTTGTCTTTCTGTCTGGCCTATTTCACTTAGCACAATGTCCTCTCTATTAATCCATGCTGTAAATGGAAGAATAACCCCTTTTCATAGGGTAGAATAGTTCATGGTGTGTGGTGTGTGTGCGTGTGTGTATGTGTGTGTGTGTGTCTGTCTGTCATGGACCAGTAGACATGTAGGTATCCTTGTCCTGACGATAGCTCTGAGTCAACATGGGTGTGCAGATTTCTTTTAGACACAGTTACTTCCTTCCTTTCATGTGTGTCCATCAGTTGGATTACAGGTAGCTCTATTTTTTGCTTTTTAGAAGCACCCAAACTCCTGCACCAATTTACATTCCTCTCAGTAATGTCCAGTGGCTCCTTTTAGTCCACATCCTCTCCAAATCTTATCATTCTTTGACTTTTTGATACTAACAAGTGTGTGGTGGTAGATGGTTGTTTGATTTGTATTTCCTTGATGATTCTGGATGTTAAACATCTTTTCATACATTTAATGCTCTTTTGGTTTTTGGAAGACTGTATTTGGGCCTTCTGCCCGTCTTTTTCTCATGCAGTGCTTTGCTAAGGATTTCATAAGTTGCTTATGTAACTTGGTATTAGTTCTTATCGGGTATTTACCCTGCAGATGTCTTCTACCATTGCACAGGCTGGGCATTCATCCTGATGCTTCCTTTACAGATGCAGTCGAACCCATTTCTTCTTGTGCCTGTTGTTTGTGCTTTTGTAAAAAATTCGTCACTGAGGGTATGCCCAGCAGTGCCTGTTGTGTATTATCGTGCACGCCACACTTTTGCAGTCTCTGGTCTTATTGTGAAGTCTTTAATTCATGTTGATCTGCTCTGCTCTTCACTTGTTTATACAAATGCCACCTGTTTTCTTAGGCCCTTTAGGTCTGCCTTTTCTAAAAGTGCAACTCTTCTCCCCAGTCTCTTCTGCTCTTTCTTCTATTCTTCTTCCCTAAAAAGTACTAGGTCCTGCCACTGTCTAGCAAGCTAAATTGCTTCTTTCCCTATTTACACTGGACTATGAGGCAGGCAATTCTACTTCTCTACTTACTCTGTGTTCTCAGAACCTAGAACAGTGTTGGGCACTTTGAAACTACCAAACAGGAGAGAGCCAAGTCATCACTGGTTGGGGCTGCAGAAGACATATCTAGGCTTGTTCTTCTAGAGCGCTTGAAGAAGTTGCTCCCATCCAGGGCCCTACAGGAAAGCATCTATTGATCAGGTCAGAGAAGGTGCTGGGCCTGCAGACACATGGCTCTATCCTTAGTCTTGACACTTGCAGCCTATGGGACTGTTGGCAAGTTAATGGACCCTTCTGAGCCTTAATTCTTTACTTGAAAAGCAGTGTCAATTCTAAGGCCAGACTCCCTGCTCCTCTGCTGAACAGCTGTGCAGCCATGGAGACATGGGCAAGACCCTTAAGGTTTGTGCTTTCCTTACCTGAGAATGGCTATACATTTAGAGCCTTGAGTAGTACAGATACAAGAATTTAACGAGTTACTATGTGTAGGCACTTGGAAGGGTGAATAAAAATATCATTATTATTAAGTTATATGACTCAGTTGTTAGCATCAAATGAAACATCTATACCATTGGGTGATAGCCTCCCTCCAAAGCAGACCTTGTAAACAAGATTTGCGTGAAAATAATTTTACTGGGAAGTGGTCTCATGAGGCACTGATGGTAAACCTAGAGAGAAGCTCATATGGTGTTAGGCCAGGGAGATGCTGTGGGCACCAGCCATCTAATCATGTTGAGGATCTGTGGGAGACAGTGTGGCATGCTTGAGAGATACCTCTCTAAGTGATAAGGGCTACCCACATACACTGGTTTCTATTTGCTGAGAGTCGCTTCAATAATACTCAGCCTCAGTTCTGAGCTGTGCAGTATGCAGGCAGCATGTACTCCTAAGGGCCCTACTGAGCAGCTTCAGTGTATAGAGATAGGTGCTAGGGGAAAGCAGATTGATGATCGTAGACCTTCCAGGACTGGGGTAAAGGAGTCAGCCTGGCTCTGCAGTTTTTTAGCCATTGTCTAACACTTTCTTCCACCTTTTCCTAACAGTTCCCACAGCTAGATCACCCTTGCTGGCTGTAAAAGACTATTCCATCAGAAAAAGGGGGCGAGTCAGAGATGGGGTGAATGGAGAGGGACACAGGCCATCAACAGTGGGAGAGGGACCTGAGACAGAGGAAGGGAGGCAGCCAGGAGAGGACATCTCGATGAGGGTGCTGCTACAAGGGACTATGGCCTCCAAACCCTTGCAAAGCACCCCCAGAGGCTCTGTGGAAGGACGAGGGTGCTATAGTCACACTGACCCACCAAGCTTGTCAGTCATCAGGTGGGGGAGGAATGTTGTTGATCTCACTCGTTCATCATAGTCCAGAGACTCGGTACTGACAGTTAAGGCCCTGATAGCCCTAGATTAGGAATGAGAAGTGAAGAGATGTTGTCACCTCTTAAGCGTATGTCCTCTGTAGAATCAGAAAGCAGGTTGCCCAGCTCTAGGAGAGGATAGTGTTGCCTCCTTTCACTATAATAAAGTTGCACTAAGCCTGTTTGTTCACCATCTGTGAAACAGGGACATTCGCCTGACCCTCCTGACCCTATGTGGACCCCATGTGGTCTGGCCAGATTCCCTGCCAGGACTCAGGATGAACATCCCGTCATCGGTTGTCTCTCCCATGTGTTGTTTGCAAGGCACGTCCAGGTGGGCGGTGCCTCCCAGAGGATGATAGTCTAGTTAATATCAACAATCAGCGGATCAGAAATGCTTTCAGTTGAATCCTGCTGAAGGAAACCCAGGGGTGACACTTCTAATGGACTCAGTCCATCCAGGTTGAGTTATGTTTCCTTCAAATTAGTACCAAACCCATGGGAGCAGGACGCAGATGCTATCTCCTGCTGTCTCAGGACCCCTCTGAAGGGTGCACTTGTTGTGGGTGAGAGGACACCCACATGTCAGCACCAGGCCAATACCCACTGGATACTAATTATCCCAGGGTAGGGTACACAACTCACAGGACTAGTCCCAAGCCAATACCACTGAACACTTGTTATCCCAGGATGAGTGAGCACTCTCAGGGTCAGGCCTAGGCCAACACCACTTAACACCTGTTATTCCAGAGTGGGGGAGGCCTCACAGGACCAGTCCAGCAATCCCAGTGCAGCTGTTGTGCAGGTACTTGGGTCTTCTTGCATTAATTACCAATTAAGAAAATGTCTCACAGACATGCCCACGGGACAGTCTGGTGGAGGAGAGACCTAAGTGCAACCTCTCTGCATGCACTCCTCTTAGAAGCACATCGGAAATATTAAAAATGATTTCTAATCCCTGAGGTCCCTTTCCTACCTTGGCATGCTGATGGCCGTCTTTCTGGTCACAGCAGTCTTTGGGACGCTAGCACCACTGAGCCTCTGTCCTGCTGCTCGGCTCCTGGAATGTCCCCAGGCAAGGCTGCTCATCCCGTGATCTCCACTCCAGTGAATTTCCCGTTCTGTACAACCACTCGTAATTTCTTGGGAATTTGTTGCTGCCTCTTTTCTGGTTTCACTAGTCACCTGTAAACATTAGTGTGTAAGGTACTGTGTCTGATACACGCATTGCTTCTCCAGGTTGGTCATGCGCTGCTGAAGTGTGGGTGATCTGTGCATTCTCATCTTCCTGAGCCATGTGGTGCTCCCTACACTCAGGAAACAACTGTTAAACAGGACTCGACACACAACTGAATTGAAGTATATGAATTTCTTTAAAATATCCATATAGCAATAGCACACACACACACACACACACACGGCAACCTAAACCTAGAGTGCGATGCACACAGAAGGCCACATTCTTTTAAAGAATAAGAGACTGTAGAGTGTAGGATGGGACTCCTATATGGAACCTCACCCACCCATGGTTCAGGGACCATCATGGAAGAGGAGGCAGAAAGATTGTAAGAGCCAGGGCTTGTTGATGAATACAGGGAGGTGGAGGCTTCCAGGCCATTGGAGGCTTGCTCATGGGAGACTGTGGCAGTGGCGGTGTGAAGTGCAGGACCTGTGTCAGCTCAATGAAACAAGGGCCCAAAGGGGAGGTGAGAAATAGGTGGCGGGCCAGCACTAGATTGAGAACTATTTGAGCCTGAGCACTGCTGGGTGAGGGAGAGTATGACTCACATACGACCACAGGATGGGCTGAGTAGACTCCAGTGGAGCATTTACACTGAAGGACATTTGGGTACAAACACCTGCATGAATAGGACTCGGCATGTAGGCAGAGTGCAGAGGGTTCAGTGGGGGGATGGGGGAGGGGGTCTTGATGTGGGTGGGAAATGTATGAAATTTAAAAAGCTTTAATTAAAAAATGGGAAAAATAGACACATTAAAAACCATGGGGCAGAAGTCACACAAAGTTCTTCAAAAATTTGTAATCTATTTCAAGAAGGTACAAGTAGACAGATGGAAAATACTCAGAACCACATGATTAGTGCTCCAAGTGATTTAAATAATGGATCTCAGAATTCAGAGGAGAGAAGCAGAGATAAGAACTGCAGGTGATAGGTAAGCCATCTGACCATCATAAGCAGGGGGGCTGGCTGGGCTGAGCCTTGATGTGTGAGTGCGGTTTAGGTCGGTGGATGTGCTAGTTAGGCACAAACTAGAGACACCTGGGAAGAGGGATCTCAGTTGAGGAATTTCCTCCATCAGATGGTCCTGTGGGCATGTCTGTGAGACATTTTCTTAATTGGTAATTAATGAAAGACGATCCTGCGGGCTGTGCCATTCCTGAATGGGCAAGCCTGGGCTGTGTAAGGAGGGTAACTGAGCAAGCCAGGGGAAGCATTTCTCCAGGTTCCCGCCCTCACCTCCCCCAAAGATTGACTGTGCCTCGGAAGAGTGTAAGATGAAGTACACACTCCCCGCCTCAGGTTGGTTTTGGTTAGTGTGTATCACAGCAACAGAAAGTTAACTAGGTCAATGGAGAAGAACCTGAGAAGGAAGGGAAACACCAGCTTTGGAAGCTCCGACATCACAGAGCAAAGCCGGAGCGCCTCGTTCTGTCCTTAGGGTCCTTCCCCCTCAGCTGTACAGCTTGCGCCTTCCTAACTGCACATCCCTCAGTTAGTACGTCTTGGTGTTTCTATGCACAGACATCATCTTGTGTGTTGTAGAAACAGCAGTGACCCAGACACACAGAGAGCTTGTGCCCCAGTGGTGTAGGCAAGTGGCAGTAGAATGAGTCTGTAACCAGAGAAACTCTGTAGAGAGTAATTATGGTGGGCTGCTGTGAACAGGGACCTGTTTTCTGAAGAAACATTAGTGCTCTGGCTTGGTGATAAAAAGGCATTCATCTCAGGACAGGGGAGCGCTCTGGGGAATCAGCAAGGTGCAGGCCCAGAAGTGGGCCAATCCTGCCATGCTCAGGGAAGCGAGTCAACCAGTGAGGCTGAAATGAGGGATACGGGGATGCAGCCAGAGAAGCCAGATGGTGCAAAGCCCTGCAGCCAGTGAAAGAGTTTGGATTTTGTTGTAAAAGTGGGAAACAGAGAAGAGCTTTAAGTGCAGAACACAACATAGTTTCTACTTCAGTGTATGGAAAAAAACTTTGATCTGGGAATACGGGCAAATGTGGGGACAGAAAGGATCTATAGGAAGTCCTTGCACTGAGCAATGGGCTGATTATCAAGAGCCAGAGCCGATTGATGGTGATGGGGATAATGGATGGATTCTGAATGAACAGGACACTCAAACGCTAGACCACTAGTAATACATGCTTTACCCCCTTCCCTCCTCAGGACTTGTCAGATCTGACCTCCTCCCAAACCTTCCATGGCACCCATTAGAACTCACCTCATTTCCTATGATCCCCTGCACTCCACTTAACAGCCATCCTATAAACCAGCACTGAAGTGGTGATATTAACACACAATGTCTTACAGCCTGGAAGTCTAGGCAGCTGAGTGCCTCTCATGATTTCAGATGCAGAAGCCACAAGTAAGAGTCACTTACCCTGAATTGAAGTAAATGTGATGGAGTAAAGTTGTAGTTGTTCACCTTGGAGAAGCTGTCCTAGCCTGATGATGATCATGGTGGTATTAATCACAGCAACTGCTCATTAAACGCTGTTACACTGCAGAACAGTGGGTCTGTGATACAAGCTTTGCAGTCCTTCCTACTGCATCCTTCTTAGCTGGGAGCAGGGGGTTTACTGTACTTAGTTGTTAAGATCACACAGTGTGTCAGTGTGGGGACTTCCATCCAGATCTTTACTCTTGGAGAGCTTGCTCCTGTGGAAAGGTGGCTATACTGTTTGTGGAAGATCAGGCACAGGGGTAGGATTAGAAAACCAAGTAGGGCACTCTTGAGAGAACCTTGCCCATACAGTAGAAAGTGGGAACCACTGTGGCCCCACAGTGGAGGAGAGTGGCCCAGTCTAAGGCAGGTTTATCAGATTGCAATGGCAATCCCAGTGAGTCAGAGAGAAATCTTTAGAGACCAGGTCAAAGTTTTTGAAGTCAACTGAATATCTGTTGATGATATTGACTAACTTTGTGGAAAAGGTAAGACTTCGCAGAGAAAAATATCTGTATATATCAGAGCTTGCTATGTTGACAGTGAGAGGCTGGGACATACTGGGTCTATGAAACTGGATATGAAACATGGCTCTGTCCTGGTGATATTAACACATTGACAATCATTTGATCCTTAGAATAAGTTTGTATCTGCTGTATGATTTCAATTAAACCAAACAGCACTGGAAGAATGCAGGAGGTCCCCCATCTGCATCAAGCCCCACAGCAACAGAACTCACACACAAGGGTGTGGGCACTCCTGAAACACTACCATTGCTGTGAGTCACACCCATTCACAGTTGACGCAGCTTTCTGACTGACGTCACGGTAACTCACAGGGCACAGCCAATCTGAAGCACAAGCATGCAGGAGCTCCTGGGCAAGTGCTTTACTGTGGTATTTGTGAATTTGTTGACCACTTAATGTGAAAAACTGTGATACTTCTTTTCTTATGTATCTCCTTTTGCTATAAGGTGGTCACTAATCCATGTAGCCTGCTGTAACAAAGTAGCAAAGATACGGTGATTTATAAAGAACAAAAATTTTGCATAGTTCTGAAAGATCAAGGCACCTGCAGATTCAGTGTTTGATGAGAAATTGCTTCCTCACAGACAGCCACCACCTCCTCGTTTCTAGCACTATGATGCAACCACCTCCCCATGCCTTCCCCTCCCCAAGTCCTCACCTCGAGGGGTCAGTGTTTCAATCTGAACATGGGGTACACACAGGGAATCTGTTACCAGTACTGGTGGGATTTGTGTTTGGTTTTCCTCTAATTCCACCTTTCATAATACCTGCTGGTTTTCTTTCATGATTTTACATAATGTCCAAGTCTGTATGTCACATCATAGCAGAATTCACTGGGGTGGACTTGTTCGTTGGGGAATATTAGTGGTATATTTTTCAATCATCGACAGGTCTATGGTGCTGGAGTCATGAGCAGACAGGTCTTGGAGAGAACCTGTGGGTAAAAGAAAAGCATTGAGAACAGGCCCTGAGAGGCGGCACTGTCATGGAGAAAGAACCAGTAAGGCAGTCAAGATTGAGCCAGCTGAAAACCTCAGAAATCTCGAAGGAAGGCAATTCCAGAAGGGAGGCAAGGTTACAGATTGTAAAGGCCAAGTGTAACCTATCGGTCAAGGAGAGTGAGATTAAGAAATAACTACAGAATTCTATCATGCAATTTTAGGTCTTTCTTTTAAGCTACAACTAGATCAGAAGAATCTTGAACTTGCCCCCAAAGTGTGGACATTAGAATCATCTCACAGCAAACTCAGAGACACAGAATTGATATAAAAAAATATGTATTCAAACTCTAGGAAGTCAGGATTGTGGAAAGGAGGAACAGAGAAGACTGTGGTGGGTGCAGTAACTCCGACCTATTCTCAGATCCTTCACTAATAGTTTCATGACCTTAAATACTGTTTCTAGATTCTGTTCTCTAGAAATGCATGCTTTAATTACAATTCATCATTAACTATGTAATTTGTATAGATAGCTAATTTATTGCTGTGCCTTTTTTTTTTTTTAAACAAAGGATTATGTGGCATGCTTGATGGGAAACCACTTGGTGTAAGCCAGGCTGTTTGGCCCACAATGCCAAAAATGAAACTTCACCTACTTGGCAATAATATCATCTAATTTTAGGCATAGTGTTGAGTTGAAAGCAGAGAGAACCCTCAGCCAATTGGGTGAAGAGAAAATAAGAACCTAAATCAGAGGTCGAGAACTGTAGACCCTAGTCTATACCTTGCCCATTGTCTGTTTTTGTGGATAAATATTGAGACACAGACAGGCCAGTTTGTTTATATAGTACCTATGGTGGCTTTTGAGCCATATGGCAGAATTGTGGCAGAGACACCATGGCACACAAAGCCTAATAATACTTCCCATCGGGCCCTGCACAAAAAATGTTTTTGCCACTACTCCAATGAAAGAGACGGCGACGAGGTGCCTACCAAGTGAAGACAGGGTCTCCTCTAGATCATGAACCCTTCATTTTAAGACCAAGGTCACGATCACTTGCCAGAAATTTTCAGAAAGATGAAGGATTCAAAGTAACAACAGATGGCAGGAGAAAATATTTTTGAGTAAATGTAGTATTTGCTTTTTCAAAAAAAGATCAAGATATTAATAGTGGAGATAAGACAGAACTTTCTTGGGGTTTTGTGACTATTTTCAATGTTTGTTCTATGTCTGTATGTGGGAAGACAGAGGAAACTTCAACTTTTCCATGAATGGGGCTCTGAGGCCTTAGTTCTGTGGCAGAAGAATGATTTGTGCAGGAGTGGACAGTAGAGGCAGGCCAGCCAAGAACTAAGGAGTCAGCCTGTGGTGCTGCATTGCAACCTTCCACTTCCCAAACCACAACTGTCTGTTAGCCCTCACAAAGCTTTTTACCTTCCTCCATTGGTGTAAATTCCAAACCCACCATACCCTGTTGGTTTTGGTAAATAACCCTTCTCTATATTAGTCCTGAGCTATAATTTGAGGACAAGGGCGTCCGTCCAGTAGGCCAGGCACACAATGGTCTTAGAACATCTGGCACATACTCAAGCATTCAGAATGTTCTCAGATGCCCAAATGCTTCCCTCACATAATCCAAACAAAAGTAGGACTGGGCAAACCAGGAGCCCCGTATTTTCTTGTTGACAGGAACTAGGTTGCTCTCTGTAGCTGCTCCTCGAAGTTAAAGTGCGCAACATACTCTTATTTGTGTAAAATAGTTCCTTATAATCACTATTCCATCTCTAAGAACATAAACGTCTTTTGAAAGCATCTTATGGCAGAAGGAAAGAGAAGAACTCAAACTGACCTGTGTCCAGTTCTAGGCTGTGTCAGTCCTTTGTGGTATCATCGCAATTCACAGAAGACGATGGTTTAGAATAGCAGGACCTGATCAAGACATAACTAGTGAAGGCCCCCACAACCACTAAGACTGCCTCAGGCTCCTCTGGATTCTCAGCTAGAGGCCATTTCACTTCCCAGGAAATATTTGACAATGTAAGTAGGGAGGGATGGAATAGGCCAGAGCCCTGAGATTCTGTTAAATTAACTACAATGCACAACACAGCTCCAAATTTCTGCCCAGAATGTGAATATGCTGAGGTTGAAAACCCTGGGCAACATTATGCTTCTTCAGAGACATAAATAAAAATAAATGAAAGGAATATAAATGCAAATAAGATTTCTGAAAGATTAGCTCAAATGGCTTCATTTAATTATTATTCAAAGCTGCTAACAAAATGAACTCTTTTCATCTTTAGATCAGATGTTTTACCATCCTAAGCTACTCACTGTTCCCTGAGACTTGTTAAAATGGCTCTTTGCAAAGTGCTTGGAGCATTTCAAGGAGAAGGTGCTGTTTGGTATTACAGATGCCATGTGCACGTTGCCCTGTGTTAGTAGAATTCCCTGAGAACAAACCCAGATGCCAGCTGAGAGGCTCAAGGCCACTGTGAAGAACACTGCTGAGCAGAACATTCAGGAGTGCTTGGGGCATTGAAAAAAACTGGCCCTATAAATGATTCCCAAGACTTTGAGGTTGGCAGCCTCGGGAAGATGCTGTCGGTGCCTCATCCTAATGCCCCTTTCAGGATAAGGGGATGTCCTCACACCCCTGCCTCTGGGTGCAGATGGCCACTTACTCCAGTTCTTGGAGAATAGCCTCCCAAGGGACGGGAGCTCATCACCAAGGAGGTTACAACCACTCACATCCAACCCTAGTGAGCAGGCAAAGGCCAAGGATGCCTCCTTTCCCTTTAGGATAACCAGTTACATGCCACACCTCATATTCCAGGGCTCCCCAAGGGTCAGGCTGGAGTAGATTCCAGATAAGATTATATATCTGTTTAGATTCTTCCCTTTGCTTGATTCTGCTTCCTACAGTACCCTTTTCTGAGAGTGGCCCTCAACAACCCACTTGCACAAAAATGCCCACTGTGGACTCTAGATTTGTGGAAAATCACCCAAATGCATGGATTGCACAGATCTCAGTGGTGATGTGTGGGCTCCCTCCTCCACAGTGATTCCTTTCTCAGCTCCATCTCCAGGATAGAGCCAGGGAGCATGAGGAAAAACCAGGTCCGTCAGAGTTCGGGAAGCTGTGGACAGAGGTGATGCTGTACGCTTCTTGCTGACTAAAAGAGCTGTGGAGAACTAGCTCACCGAAAGGAAAAATCTGTCTCCTTGGCCTGAAACCAGACCCCCAGGCTAGCACAGTGCTGTCAGACGCCAAGCTCCCATCAAAGTTAATGGGGAGGAATTTTCCCTGCTTCACTGTTCATGTTGAGTTCGCGCATTTACTATTGTTAGTAGAAAATAGTCCGGGAAATTTGGGCCCCTAATAAGACTATTAATTGTATTTTATGTGAATAGAGATAAATAGAGGTGTTTCCTTTTGTTCACAGCTCCTGAAATACCTAAAACATTTTGACTTCTTGATCACACTCAGGGCAAAGACAGACACGCTCAGCAAATGGCTAAGTAACAAATGAGATGTATAATTTTGCAAGTAGTCTTTGGTGAATGGGAGATTGTTTTGGAAATGCTGGATTTTTGAAATGCACAGTCATCAAGTTAAAGGAAAATTTATGATTTTTCCCTGGGCGAGAGCACACTCACATTTCCAGAGAGAGTATTATTTCAAAGTGAGGACAGACATTTATTCATCCCTTGCATTTAGTCTAATAACGTCTCCATGCTGGGATCTGTTCTTGGTCCTAAGGGCAGAGGAGCAAATGACCCTTGTCCTTTGATGATTCCTTTCTGATAAACATATACTACCCATGGTGTCAGACATTGCTAATTGAGATAAAGAAACAAGCAGAATAGTTCTTTTTCTTTCCTTAAATTTTAATATTTTATTGAATTTTTGTGTATCTCATACATAACATCTTAATCATCTTTATACATTCTGTTATTTTTGTTAAGTCCTATCAAGTTAAGTTATTATCTCCTGGTGTCCTTCTGTGTACATTTATCCACTGGGGTCTAGTCAGCCTATCTAGAGCCACTCCCTTTAAGAAGCTCAGCTCTTCTGCACCCAGCAGTAATAAGCTATCAATAGTTCTTCGGCTAAGATTGGCACCTGCTGTCCATTTCCCCAGTTCTATGCTGGGTTTTTATCTGCGTGAGTTTGCATGGATCTTGTGCATGCTGACACCATTGCTGTAAGTTCAAATGTGCAAGGTCTCAGGAGCCTGTACTCTGTATCCATGTAGTTATGCACCTCCTCCCACGGCTCTTACAATATTTCTGCCCCCTCTTCCACAATAGTCCCTGAGCTCTGGGTGGATGAAATTTAATATGGGAGTCTCATCCAAGAACCCATACTCTGCAGACTCTTTAAAAAAAATTTTATTGGATGTGTATTTCATACAGAAACTCATCTTTATATCCCTTCCCCTTTGGCACCTCCCATAGCCTCCCCACTGGAGTTCATACACTCTGTCATCTATGTTAAGGCCTATCATGTAAAATTAGTGCCCCCAGATGTCCCTCAATGCAAGTTCATCCACTGGGATCTAGTCAGCCTATCTAGAGTCTCTCCCTTTAAGAAGATCAGCTCTTCCTCACCCAGCAGACTCTTGCCCAGCATTACCCCTGTTCTACTAGGTTCCATAAGCCTTAGGTGAAGAGATTCCACTGTAGATGTGTCACTAAGAGTTGGGCATTTCACAAACACTTACTCTCTGTGTGTGACCAGTTGTGGAATTTTGTGAAAGTTTCCATCTGTTGCAGTAGTGGCACCCTTATCTAACCAACAGCTGCCTAATTGGGCTTAAAGCCCACTTGGTGGGAGGGAACTCATGTGTGGTACTGAAAACATGTACACATGGCTGGAGAGTCACAGAGCTTAGAGAAAACCCCAACACTGTCACATCCCTAGACAAATGTAATTTTTTAGTGTTTGCTAAGTATGGACTCTTGTATTTACAGACAAGTGTGCCAGTCGCCACGTATCAAAGAAACTTCTTTTGCAACAGAATATTTTTTTCCCCCAACAAAGAGGAGGCTGTGTGGTTAAGGTGTGGGCTGGTAATGTCTCTAAACTGAGATGGGAGATCAGGTGAGACTGAAGTGAAGAGATGGAGCAGGACAGGTATGCAGTGAAGAGCTTTGCAGGAAGGAGTCTACTCATTTCACTTTCTAGAGGTTGAAACATTATTGGGAGGTGGTAGGAACACAGGCCAGTGACTAGAACCCAGAAAGCAGAGGGGGAGGAAGATCGCACCTCACCTCAAGGGCTCAGCAGCTTGACCCAATCATCTTCCCACTCCCCGCAACTGCAGAAAAATTATAGCCCTTTATTCCAGATACTCACTACCTGTAGCATCTCATTTACTTTGAGAACTCCAAATCTGCCCCACATATTTTGTCAATGCGCGGGGAAGTAATGTTAGTCCCACTGGGGAGCTGAACAAGAAAGCAACGAGGTCAGATTTATATTGTTAAAGACGTGGTGGCTGCTGAGAAGAAAGCAGACTGAATAGGAGGGAGATGAAAGAGAAGCCTAGGATGGACCTCAGTTGATAGAATGCTCGCATGCTAGGCATGAGGCCCTGGGTCTGACCCCCAGCATCATGTAAGCCAGACGTGGTGACACAGGGCAGACAGTCCCAGAACTCAAAAGTTTGTAATGAGGGGATCAGAAGCCCATAGTCATCCTCTGCTAGGTAGGGAACAGGAGCAAACTTGAAATGCTTGAAATACAAAAAGGAGAGAGAGAGAGAGAGAGAGAGAGAGAGAGAGAGAGAGAGAGAGGATGTTTGATGTTAAGGATCATGGTGGGACAGTAGGAGTTAAGTGAAGGTAAGAAACCACTGCTTTGAGGACACGGTTTGAGGGTGGATCTGGAAAGGCTGTTGCTGGTATTGGAAATGAATTGAGAGTAGAGGGAAAAGTCGTAGAAAATGTTAAGATCCGCCATTGTCATTTCTCTTGACTTTGTTTATAAGAACATATTAGGATAATGCAGTATCTATTTGACCTTTAAAAGTTTTTATTTTATGTATATCAGTGTTTTGCCTGCCTGTTTTGCCTGTGTAAGTGTACCACAGCATGTAATGCTCATGGAGGCCAGGAGAGGGTGTGACTGCCCTGGAATGGGAGTGACGGATGGTTGTTAACCATCGTGTGGGTGCTGGGATCCAGACCCAAGTCCTCCGCAAGAGCAGCCATCTCTCCTGCCCCATATTAATTTTTTCAGTGTTCCTTGAGTATATGTGTATGTGTGGTGTGTATGTGCAAATGTGTGTGGTATATTGTGTGTGTGGTGTGTACATGTGTGTATGTGTGTGTTGTATGTTGTATGTAAGTGTGTGCATGTGTGTGCAAGCCTTTACCTTTGAGAGTGACTTCTAGCTCTGATTTCTCATTTTGGCATGCCTCCAGCTGGGAATTATTTTGCACATTTTGGAATGTTTAGTTATGCAACAGCCTCAACCTGCTAGATGCAGATAGGACCTTCTCTTCCTGCTATAACAAAATGACCTCTGGGTACTGCCTAGTGTTCCAGGGTGGGGGTGGGGGGTGCAGACTGCCACCAGTTGAGAATCACTGCTCTGGTGACCTTGGTTCTATCTGTAAATGTATGAGCTTAGACAAACCATTAAACTGCTCAGGATTCTGTGGTTTCTTGGGTGCTGGTCACAGATATGAGCAAGAAACTTGTTAACCCAAGTTGGAAACCATAAATTGATTACCCAAGTCTGTCTTTCTTGGGAATCCACTTCCACTGAATTTCAAATGACTAGTGACTAAAAAAATCCTATTAATAGAAACATAAAATTAGTTTTTCTTCTGTAAATGAAAAACAACAACCCTCAGAGTTATATGACTGATTTTTCCTAATCTGGGTAATAATTTGAATAGGCAGAATGTGCTGTTCAGCATTCTCAGATTCTGAACCAGCTTCTGAGCTTTTCTGCCTTCGAAGGGCAGTCAGAGATGCATAGCCTCAGCTGTCCGTATGTGGTTTTTCTGAGGTCGTTTTTGTTAGACAATTTTGTCCCACAGAGTTGGGCTTTCAGTTCAGCACTGAATTGGTGTAGGCACTGTGGGGATGGTTCTGCAGCACCACATCTGGTGCTTTGCACAATTAGAGCTTTCCACACAAACATCAGGTTGTCACAACAGATAGATGGATCTGGTAGCAAGCGTCTCAAAATGATCTCACATAATTTCCAAGAATATTTTGAAGCTGCTTCTTCCAGATCCTGGCCTGGACTTTTGACGTACTCTTGATGTGAAATCGAGGTTCTGAGTCAAACACCCTGAGGCTGATATCACACTGCATCCCTTCACACTGAGCAGAATGGAGTCAGGACCAGAACCTCCTGCTCTTCTCTCAAATGGAGCTTTACAACGTACAGATTTTAGAATTTGTCAGATGTGGATGGTGTGGACCAGCACACGGTCACAGGGAGAACTATAGGAACAGAGTAGATCAGTACGCAGATATGGGATGAACTAGGATGGTACATTTACAAAGACACAGATAAATACGATTTCATATTCTGATGTGCCTGTTATAAAGTGGTCAAACACTGGCCCCACCCCCATCCCCATGCTTGTGTGTGGGTGTGTATGTCCTCTATCTGGATGACATATACTATGTGTGTACGTGTGTGTGTGTGTGTGTATTGTGTGTCCTCTATGGATGACCTATATTATATGCAGGGTTCCTGCTTTATTAAATCTATAGGTGCTTTTTATTAAATGAAAGAGGTAAATCAATGTTTTATATTTATCCTTGCATTCTAGCTTTTCTGAGCTTGGCCCCTGCCAGAACCTTTTGAGGAAGGCGGAGTCAGCTCAAGAGGCCTTCTGCTTTGGGGCTTTCCTCACTTCTAGGAGGCCAAGGGCTTCCTTTCTGGCTTATTTAAGCAACTGATGCGTGATGCCAAACCCTGTATTGATTTGTGGCATTGATTACCTTCAGTTAAGCACTTACGTATACAGATCAGTCCCCAGAGGGCTGGATCTGGTGGCTTTGACAGAGACAACCTTGAGATGACTTTCCCTATTCCAACGTCAATTAAGTAATTGAGCCTTAAGAAGAGGGTAGCAGTGCAGCTCCACCATAAAGAAGACCCTAGATTCATCAAACATCTTGGCCCTGAAGAGCTCTCCCTATGAAAGGGGTTTCATAAGAAAACAGAATTCATCTATTGCCCAAGGCAGGTAAGACATGACATGCTTCAGAATCCATCAGACCTAGTTACTAAAAGTTCTAAAATTTTCATTGGCCAAAGTAATGGCAGAAATTATCACTCTTATTGTTTCATTCAACATGCAAACATCTTGTGTATGGACTTTAATGCAAGGTAAGGACAGAAATGCAGAGACTGACAGGTCGTGATGCCCTTAGGGCCCTTAGGGAATTGCAAGAGCTTGCCTGCCATACGGTTGTGGACTCCCAACATCTATTGTATCATAAATGACAAAATAAAATGCATGTTGTGTTAGAGCGGGTGGTCAGAGACTGTGGGATAGCAAAATAAGCTGTAATTAACGCTACTTGTAAAAGGAGCCATGTACAGTGTGAGGGAGGTGCTTCTAGTTGTACTCCCAGGTAGAAGTGACTTCAACTCATGCTAGGGATCTGGAAAAATGCATATAATGACCCAATGTCATATAATACCCAAGATTCTGCAATTTAAAAAAGTTCTAGGTGTTGCTAGAGTTGGTCTACTAACCAACTTTGGAGTAGCAAGAACCTGTAAAATGTCTTTGTACTATGTTATACCGCGAAAGCCTGGATGTACATGGTTACTGGTATGCTTTAATAGCTCAAATCACACAAGCAGTGACCGTGGCTCTCTTTCCTTCCACCTTCTACCTTCCACCTATTGACTTGTTTTCAGGGACTCACCTCCTGGTCTCCAGATGACTGCACTGATTTCAGTGGTTATGACAAGCCCATGACTAGTAGAAGGTCAATTGCTCCACTTGTGATCCTTCTACAGGGAGAAAACTTTGTCTAGAAACTTCCCAGTAAGCTTCCCTTTATGTCCATTGAGTGGAACCACATCTGATATTTGTTCTTCCACTAAAGTAGCAGAGAGGGAAGTAGGTTTTTGGCATATATGAGATACGGGCATGGCAGTGTGAAAAGAATGGTGGTGAAGGTGATGTTCATTGAATGGGCAACCAGGCGTGTCTGCCACTGTGGAACTGTGCTGACCGTGGGAGTCTTGCATGCACTGACTTAGTGCATGAACTCACCATAACATGGCCATGTGGATAAAGTCAGACCATTCATCACCGCTAAACCATCTCCTCTCACTTGTCTGTGCTTTGCCAACCTCTTCTGTATTTTTTCTGAGTACTAACTTCTCACCTGGAATACTGTGATGGTGTATTATTTTTCTTGCTGCTGTGACAAACTCAGCTCAAGGAGGGAAGGGTTTATTAGAATCACAGTTCACGGATACGGCCCACCAAAGTGGGGAAGGTGTGGTGAGTAATGTGGCCACGTTGTATCCACAGTCAGAAAGTAGAGAGACAGATGCTGGTGCTCAGCTCACTTTTCTTTCATTCAGCCCAGGACCCCAGCCTATGGGATTCCCCTGTATTTAAGGCAGGTCTTCCCACCTCAGTTAACTTAATCTGAAAACTCCCTCAAGTGCATGCCCTGAGGCTTGTCTCCTGGGTGAATCCAGCTTCTGTCAAGCTGACAACTAAGAGTAACCATCCCATTGGGTTAGCACTATGGCTCAGTGAGTAAAGGCACTAGCCACACATGCCTGGCAACCTGGGTTTGATCCCCAGAACCCATTTAAAAATGAAGGAGGCGCTGACTCTGCAAAGTTGTCCTCTGATCCTCATGTGACCTGTGGAATATGAGCTCGCCCCCATTTTGCATACACAATAATAAATAAGACTTTAAAAACAGATGAACTATCACAACTAGAGTTCTCAGTGGTCACAGAGTCTCATCCCTCCACAGACACCTTCCATCTAACCCAAGTTCACAGCTAGCGACGTCTAGCCTACGAACATGTTGGAAGTGCACCTTGTTCAAAGTCAGCAATAGGATCCTCCCCGTATCCCCCCCGTAAGATGTTAGCTCTACTTTCCGTTATCTCGCTGTGTTTCCTTCTCTACTCTTATCAGGTTTTACCCCCATCTCACCCCATTACAAGTGACAGTCACAATCTTGGATATTTAAGAGAATTAGGAAATAATTTTGCTATGATCTATGATATAATGTTGTGTATTTAAGAATTCATCTCAACATCTCCCCACTCATGATTCCTGGACCCCCCTGACTGGTACACCCCGTTTGCATTTCCACTCCACCTTCAGGACCTCCATCAACATCATCATCCTTAAATTAGTTTCTACACATAGCAGAGCATTTTCTGGCTTATGGCTTTTCAGTGTGTGTGATTTTATTATTAGCTTTCTGCTCATAATCTCATTACTTTTATTATTCTGCCAGCTCATTCTCATAGAGCTCACTTTCTTCCTCCCCAATCCCAGTATGAGAGCGTTAGTGAAAACCACAGGCACACAATCTGATACATACGCCATAAGTGCTCTTTTCGTTGACTTCTTTAGGCATTTATAGAACATCCACTATCTAGTTGGTGCTGAGGAGATGGAGATCCAGCACATGGTCTTAGTTTCAGGTAATCACATTTGAGGTCACCATGACAACTCTAGTCTGATGATTGTTATATTGTTAAGTGTGCAGATGGAACATTGTGCATGTAAAGAATGTCATCCTTAGGGACCCTGGAGAGGGTGTTAGTGAGAGATTTCTGTCGCCTGTGTGAGATGCACAAACCAGAGAGCATTCCACAGGGAGGCATAACTGTGAACGTCTAAATTTGGCTGGGCCACAGGAGAGTGGCAGAGATGAAGCCAATGAAATGGGCAAGCAGGGCTGGAATTCAACTCGTTGAAAGCGCAATGAAGTTAAATTTTTTTTTTTCCCTCCGTCTTTTTGAGACAGGGTCTTCCTATAGCCCTAGCTGGCCTGGATTCGCTATGGAGACCAGGCTGGCTTCGAACTCACAGAGATCCTCCTGCCTCTGCCTCCTGAGTGCTGGGATTAAAGGCCTGCACCACCACACCCGCCCAGCTGAAGTTAAATTTTTATCACAAACGATTGGATCATTTTGAGCAAGGCGTGTCACAGACACTTTGCAAGCTTGAAAAGGCTATGCAAAGGAGAGTCACAGGAAGTGAGACCTCTAAAGAAAGGGTAATGTTTGGGGAGAAGATGGTGCGGCGTGGTCCACAGGAGGAAAACTGGGTTCCACTGGGGAGAGGGGAAGAGTCCCGAGGGAGAGTTCAGAGTGTGTAGAGAGCTGGCACCTCTGGCGCCTTCCCCTTAGAAAGACCCTCCTTGCTGAAGTTGCTCCTTGACTCCTTGTACACAGTGTGGGCCAGACCTACCCAAAAGTCTGCTCCACGGAACTCCATCCGGATCTGACCAAATGAAACACCGGCCGCCACCATTTAACTCTTGGGTAAGTGGAGACAGTGGCTCGTGGAAGCGGCCTGTCGGCCAAGCGATACTGTTGTGCTTTTCTTTGGAATTTGATCTCTATTTCTATCGAACAACTGTCAGTAGTCCATGCAGCATTGCCAACAACACACTCAAAATAGAATGAAGGCAATTACCTCAGCAAAGATCAATGCAGACAGGAAGATTGCACTTATGTAATGCTTACCCTCTCCACTCTGGGACAGGCTTTGGGAGGGTTCCCCCTACCTGTATACCCTAACAAAGTGTACCACGCAGGCCAGTGCTGGAGGGGATCTGTGGGTGTCCTGATGAATCACACCCAGGGATGATGCTCCAGCAAGATGCAGTACAGTCAGAGACAGCATTAGCCAACAGCGCACCAGCGCTCCACTGCATTTGGCAACTTCTTGTCTGAAAACTTCAGGAGCAAGCCTATGTTTGGAAAATGTCAGGTTTGTGTTTGGGAATGCCTACCCTCAGAGGAGCTTTAGAGATGAATCAGCCAATTTTCTCTTTTTACAACAAAGAAGACTGACTCCTGGGGAGTGGCATGTCTACCCTAGGGCTTTCTATGTCCCTTTAGTTTAGAGAGAGGACTGAACCCCAGCCTGTACTGCAGGGAGGGTTTTCTAAGCAAGCCCTTGACTTCTCACAATGAAATGGGGACGGCCAGAAAGCTTCCTTGACAGGTCGTTTGAACACCCTCAGTGGGTGGAGAAAATGTTAGTACAGAGGAAGGAAATCAACCCCATAATTAGATACTGAACTGACTCCAGACCAACTAGCAGCAATGCTGTGCTGACTTCCCTCAGCACAATGCAGAGAGGAAGAAGAGCCTCTCTCAGCCAGTCTTGGCTCACATGTGGGCATGGAGCTATAGTGGCATGTCCCAAAGCCTGAGTAAGGACGAAAACAGCTTTGACGGAACACAAAAGAAGTAAGCATAAGTGCATGCTGACGAGAGTCTCTTCAGAATCGGTTCTTTCAGCCGGATCTGCTTCCTTTCCATGAAGACCTCTGGCCTTCAAACTGTGCTGGCTTGCTCTATTAAATGTTAGGAATAAGGATATTAATTCATTGTGGAAACTCAGACAAGACCTTGTGAGGTCAAATCTCACATCTGAAGTCCAGGAAGGCATGGAGGATAGAGGAGATCAAGGAAGAAATGGGGTGGCCCCTAAATAGATAGAGAGAGAAAGGTAGGGGGCGAGATGATTTGAAGCCACTGAAGTATCCAGATGTCCTCCCCTGGCTATGTATTAACTCTGTGTCACCATGTGAACCGAACCACAACTACCCTGCCTAGACAGGACTCACATACCTTAGAGTTCACACATTGCACTCTTAGTATATGTACATATATATGTACATATGTACATATATGGACACCTGCTGCACTAGGTGATTTTAGGATACTGTCATTGCCTCAAAGCCCATCCTCAAACAATGCCTAATCTACTTCTGTCTCTGTAGATTTCCCTCTTCTGGTTGTTTCCTAAGGTGGAGTCATAGAGGACACAGTCTTTTGGAAGTGGCTCCTTTCATAATGCTTTCAGTGTTTATCAGTGCTGTGGTGTGTGCCAAGACTTTACTTTCTTTTAAAATAGATTTCTAGTCAGGCGTGGTGCACGCCTTTAATCCCAGCACTTGGAAGGCAGAAGCAGGTGGATCTCTGTGAGTTCAAGGCCAGCCTGGTCTACATAGTGAGTTCCAGGACAGCTGGGGCTACAGGGAGACCCTGTCTCAAAAAGAAAAAAAAAAAGATTTTTGTTTTTAATTGGCATGTTATCACACATATTTTGGGGGTACAGTCTGTAGCCCAATACCTTTGTACAATGTGGGATGATATGATCAGGGTGAGCAGCACACCTCTCACCTTAGACATTGTCTTTGTGTTGGGAACATTGTGGCCCTTGCTCTTCACTGCCCACCAACAAATGGTGAGACCCTATTGCTGACCTTGTTATAGAGTAGGAAGAAACCATGCTGGAACTGAGCTGGAAGCGTCCTCCATGCTGGCTAACCTTCATATTGCTATAAGTTGCTACGCTGGCAGCTGGGGGGCGTGAGACGGCAGTGGGAAATCAACAATGATCTTTCCTGGCTTTGGCCCCTGGATGCCATAATACCAGCTTGCCAGGCAAGATGTGCTTACTAGAGCTAAAGTGGCATGAGTGTTATGGGGGTAACCAGTTGATTTCTGATTAGATCTGAGACCTGCTTTATAGGAGGAAGTTCATGGCCAGTACTGTGGATCTGGTCAAAGGCCCATGACTAGGGAGGTCAAAAGCACTAGGGGTAAACCTACTACTTTTGTGTTGCCAGATGAACATGTTGTTGAACTGCCTCCTAAACATCTGTGTTTATACTTAGAGACGATAATGGCTGACCTTGGCCTTGACCAAAGAAGCTTCTCCTTGTTTCAAATGACAGTTAACACAGAGACTCATGACTGGTCACATTGCTAAGAACCAGTGACTGTTGATTGGTCGCTCAGGACACCCTTATCACCTCCTCGAAGCTTAAGGTAACACGGAAGAGAGGCTGGAGAAATTATAAGAACTAGGTGATAGGTGAGTGAGTGGTGAAATGCCATCTTAGGGGTAACATGGCTCCGGCACTCATGAACTCACAACAGCTGTGGTTTCCTGCATAGGGCCTGCTCAAGACCCAGCCTGTAATTGTTCAGTTATAGATGGTGAGGGGCTCACTGGGCTGCACCTTGCCCAGGAGAGCTAGTGAGAGTAGAGGACTGCGGGGGGAGAGGAAGTCATGTCTCAGTAGCATAGCCACTGGGGAGTTACTTATGCTCCAGCACGTAACTTCACACCCATGCCCATTCGGGTGTCCCTGGATAAACTCAGTGGGTCCTGAAGTAAAAACAAAAACAAACCAAAAAGACAGGGCATGGGAGGTGGACTTGCTGGGGGAAGGCTGGTAGATGTGGGAAGAAGATAGACTATGGCAGAAGGGTGAATGTGACTGGAATGCATTACATACATATATGAAATTGTCAAAGAATAAATTAATTAAAATAAACAATTAAAAAATGTCCCAGTTGTATAAAAATCAGGAACAAGTGAAAAGGGCTAGAGGCAGAAAACAAACTTTAGAGCTTTAAACAGAAGATAAAATGATGCCAGAGGATGAGGGAGCATGGACAAGCTTACCTCATTCTGAGACTTTCAGGTCATGGGGAGGGAGACAGCAAACTGTATTCATTCTTATTAAAGCTCAGAGGAGCATTGTTTTATCATGAATAAAGTAGAACCATCTACTTTAAAAAGTCTTCTATGCTAGATATTTGGAAATAGTAAACCACTTCAGTCCTTTGTATGGCCAAACAATATTCCACTGAACAGTTGATGGGTATCTGAATCGTTTCTACCTTTTCACCATCATGAATCATGTGGATGTAATTTTGATATTTGGAACAGGTGGAAATATCCATTCTGTTCCATCTTATTGAGAAATGTGAGCTTGGATCTGTGGCTTAAGCTGAGTTTTCTGTTCAGTCACTAAGACCTCCCCAGGAGGGCAAGCCGGGCATATGCCAGAGGGCACTCTGAATTTCTGTGTTCTATAAATTGCTATTTCCTAAACAAAGAGACATAATGCATTAACATTGGTTTCTTATTTTAAAACATCAGGCAATTTGACCCTCTTCTTTGGGGATCAGGAGTGAGTAGACCAAGGAAATACTTGGGTTATCCCAGAAGTAGACTCTTGGGATAAGGGAACAGAGCCAAGTAGTTTACGAAGTTCTGTTAGAGGAAGCCAGGCATGGACGGGAAGAAGGTCGGTAAAGGATCTACTTTCAAGCTGACTGGTTTTGTGGAAAATGAAGTCACACTGAGGGTCGCTGGAAGATGGGGTAGAAGTTTCTCATACTGATACAACATGGAGGGGGTACAGGGTGTATGCCCATCAATTCCTTTGCCTAGCACTTTCAGGGCACTCCTTAAAGGACCAGCCAGCCACCTGGGAGGTACTGGCAGCTGGAAGTTGTATCATGAGAGTGGTGATGTCAGGGGCTTTGAAAGAGCCCCCCACCAAAAAGTACAAGGGACTGGGTACTGCGGAATCTCATCATGAAAAGATAACACAAGGCAGAGTGATTCCTGAACATGGGACCATTTAGGTGGACACTGTCAGTGAATATGGGACGGGGCAGTACCATAGATTCCCACTATGGTCTATAGAGTTGGGGGGGGGCTAATTCTGTGCTCATTAAACCCTGATATTGAGAGCTACAGTCACTCATGAAGCAGATCACCAGTTCAACTCTACTCCATGTCAGCTTGATACCCAGAACAGAATTCTGCCCTGTAGTGAACTAAGTTATAACGTGATGAATGTGATTGTGGTACAGTAGAGAAAACAGACATTTTGGAGACAGTCTAGGTTTAAATCCGGATCACAACAAAAAGAACATGGGTGTTATTGAGCAAACTGTTTAATCTGTGAAGCATGCTATCAGTCCCTAGGCGCTCCCAGATCATTCCGCAGGGGCTGGTTAGAAACCAAGTGAGGCTTTGACATACTTTAGTGCAGTAGCTGGTTTACAGTGTGAGTTAGCAAAAAGTAGTTTTTCATATTTCCGATGAGAGTAAGGAAGAGGTACAGCAAACAAACTCATTAAACGGAGATGAATTAAGCTCTTCCTATGTGCCAAACTCTATTCCAGTTGTAAGGGCATAGCAGCAAAAGACCCAAGTCTCTGACTTCAGGAGGCAAACATTTTAGAGACTACTTGCCCAGCTCCTGTTTTTTATTTAAGATCCTATTTTGATTGTCTAGAACTAAGGTTCAATTTATGTTGTTGACTGAGCTTTTGATTTCAAAAGAGGAAAGCCTCTGATCACAGCTCCTGCACACACACTCTTGCCAACCTTTAATCAGACGTTTTCCAGGAGGCAGTTCTCAGATAATTCTTCAATGCTGCATTAGTGGGAATTTTTTTTGGTCCCAAGTGACAGAAACCAAAATTGAACTACTTTAGTAGGAACGCGAATTTATCTAAAAAGAAGACAGATAAAAAGCTAAAGGAAATGTAAAACATTGGCTGAGCCTCTAAAAGTCTGGAGTCTGGGATGCAGGTCATCACTCTGCAGATAGGTAAACCCCACTCTTACAGTTTTCTTGTACAAAATTTCCAGAGACTCTAGTTAGACAGAGGGTGCAGGTTTCAGCATGACAGTATATGGCCTGCACACTTCTAGAACCACTGAGGCACCCGTGCTGCTTGATAAGACAGAGCCCCAGAAAGCTGATGTCATGGTTTCCTTCCTATATGAAGTGTGTGTCAACGGTAGCTCTCAACGCTGGAGGAATGAACAAACAGCTGGAAGAGGCCACTCAGTCCATACAAGGTGTCCATTAAGAGAATAAGACAGCAATGCACTACTTTCTGCAAATTTGTCGAGTATATGCAAAACAAACACATTAAAAAGGGATTACTCATCATTTATGTGTCAGAGAAGTAATAATAATGTCCTTATTGCACATATTAATGTTCTTGAGTGCTTCTAAAGCACTGTGGAACTTCAAAATATTTTCCAGTTTCAGAGAATTAATTAGCTCCCCCATGGAGCAGCTCAAGGGCAATGTTGCCATTTTGGAAATGGAAGGATTGAGTTGGAAAGGCAAGGGATGCCAAATTATTCATTTCAATAAGTTTCTATCAAGCACATACTCCATGCATGGATCTGGGAGGAAAGTTGTGGGGACACAAAGTGATTGGTAAGAGCTTGAGGGAGTTGTGAGCCTATAAAGAAAGAGCTAATTTTCAGGGGCCTTTCAAAATCATGGTATGGAATTTAATCCGTGCTATGTGGAGTCATCATTAAAAGTCACATATATAATATTGTTAATACTTTAAACTGACTGGTTCTCAAATTCTTCATAAAACTATTTTCACACATGTTGATTCATTGGCCAACATCATTCAAGAGATTAGATGGTTCTTTAGTTCTCTCCCTGATATGTTTCTGATTAAAATTTTCAACATCGATGAAGACTGGATAAACCTGTGTCATTTACATTAATGAATTATCCACCTGTTCATTAGCAAGGGATGGTATGACAGAGTGTGGGTCTCTCTTTCCAGGTGAACCCAACTAGCAGGCAATGAGAAAGGCCTAGCGACCATGGGGAGAAGCACATGGAGAGGGTCCACCTAGAGAGAGTCAAAGGTCCTGTCCCTAAATCCCCGTGGCTCTCGGGACGAAGGGCAACACAACCGGGCCTTGCTCAGGAGTGAGCTCTGTGGGAAGTACAGTCACAGTGGGCCTCTCTGAGGCCCTGCCTGAGTGGTGCTGAGGTGTTCTGTCCAAATTCTAGCTTTAGGTTGCTTTCCAAAACATCATTGTTACCTGGAACACTTCTGACAAAGGCTTTAGGGTAGTGACATCTTCCTGCCTTGATGCCTTTCATTCTTCAGAGAATAGGGCTTCAGGTACCCCAACTATCTGGATTTGAGAACTCTTCCCCTTTGAGAGGAAGGTATTTCCACTTCTGTAGAGACTTTACAACCCAGAAAGAACATAGTTCAGAATTTAAGAAAATTCTTGCGCATGCAAAATTTTCTGGAGCGTATTGACTTTGAAACAATGCACTGACAGAGAGCAGCAACAAACCGTATTTCTGTGTATGTTCCTGTAGCATTTCTTATGTGTGCAGATAGTTTTGATAAATGGTCCAGTTCTGAAGCAGAAGAGCCAAAAGGTGCACAGGAGTCAATGAGTCCCGTGACCCTTCGGGACTCGATTCCTTCTCTAATTAAGTTACAGACATGGTGTCAGACACTGTCCCTTTTCCTCTTTCTCTTTTTAGTTGACTGTCAACCCAAGGCAGAGGAAACCACCAATCAGATCTTCATACTAAAAACATACTCTGCTGAGCTAGACTTGACTCCTGGTTGCTACAAACAAACCTAAGCTTATCACGGAGGTGGCAAACTCCAGGCCCTGTCATATGTCCTTTTTATAGCATGGGTGACACCAACTGTCAGCAAGTCATGTTGATGACTTGATAAATGGACTAAAGTGGAAAGTCACCAAGCCTAGAAGTTACCCATGCCATGGTTAGAAATTAGTTTATTTTTAATTAAATATATTAATTATGGAACATTATTAAGGATTAAATGTTCTATACACAATGATTTTGTTTAGAACAGCATTTATTAAAGAAGAGCATTAATCGAATCACACAGCTGAGAAATTAAAGATTCAGACTCAAGGTGTAGTGAGCAACCAGAAACACCCAGCTTTAAGTGTTTTAAATCTGTAAAATTCAGATTCTGAACCTCATTATTTTCTGTGTCACTCTGTCCATCTGGAACTTTTCAACTAAGGTTATAATAATCAACCACAACAATATGCACATATGAGAGTTTAATGTACTAATAGTCCATTGTAAGTAACTATTAAAATATTTCCCCTATTCCATTCTTCTTCAATGTCTGAGTTTGGCTCTGTTCCCTTTCATTCTCCCACTATTTTACAGAATAGTTCAGTAAGTATCCCTGCAGACAAATCTTGTCTATCTGCAGTCTTTTCTTGAAGACAAGTTGTAAGCAGGAGAGTCACTGGCACAGTGTCACACAGAATTTTATATTTTCAAAAAAAATGCCAAATATCCCTCTGAATGATTACACAAAATTGCATACCTGCTTTCTATATGTATTTATGTCTGGGTCCTAAAGTCTCATTTAGAAGATAAAAGAATATATTTTTAAAAAAACTAACTCAAATCACATTATAAAATCTTAGAAATGGAAGGTCAGGGTCATATAGTATAAGGCTGTGTAATGTGGGGCTTGTTCACAGTGCCTGCTTGCTCTGGGATGACAATAGTTTAAAATATTCCAGAAGGTGCCTAAACTCAGCATAGGTCTTCACCGCCCAGCAACGAAACTGCTTAACCTACACGAAAATGCATCTAGAATAAGAAAGCCTCATTGGAAATTCGGGAAGCATTAATAAGCTTCCAACATAATTGACACAGACCATCCGATGGTATATTTTCTGGTGGATCTTCACCTGGAATACCTTTGCTCTGGGCATTGCTGTGGAGTACTGACTTTCTGTGTGCAGAAGCTCAACAGCTCGGCTTCTCTGCCCATGGGAATTCAGCAGGAAGAAGTGCGATGGTCACTGGGAGCAGATTAAATAGGAGCACAAGTGAAATAGCTTTGTCCTGTCAGCAAAGGGTCTGGGAAAGTCAGTGTGTGCCTTACTCCTTCACAAACTGTTAGAGGCTCCAGGACAGGACTCCTTTACTCTAAGGACCCTGGGAGTCTCTGCTCTTCAAAGAAAAAACGACCTTCAAATGGATAAGCATCCTTTGCATCCAGTGGTCTCAGTGTATAGAAACACGGCTGCATGTTGCACTGGGGACAAGGGGAGGGTCTCATAGGTGAGTGAAATGAAAACAGATCTGTGAATATGTCAGTCCCACAAATGTTTGGATATAAAATTCTGTGATAGTATAGAGAAGAAAAGAAAGATTAATTAGGCCTGGGGTGGGCATTAGAAGGAAGCGGGAAGGGGGTTTGGAAAGAAGATCCTGTTTGTTGAGGCTGGAGAGGCAAGTTGCTCAGTCTTAAACGGGTTTCTACTGCAGATCTGATAAATAATTAAAATCGTAAAATAAGAACATCACTGAAACCAATGATTTTCTCTCTCTCTCTCTCTCTCTCTCTCTCTCTCTCTCTCTCCACAGACACACACACACGCACACTTTAAGGGATTCACCGTTTCCACTGTACATTCAAACCCATGCCTGCCAGGGGAAGAGGATCCTGGTATCTCCTGCTCTGGGAATCTGGGGAGGCTGGGGACCAGGGTTTAGGGGCTGCAACCCAATGCCTAAAGTCTGGGCATCCCGAATTACAGGGGACACTCATCTGGAGATCTGACGATGGATCCTGGTGGGGGTAGTCCTGTCTCATTCATCTTCTACAGTCCCCTAGCACTGTACTTGGCACCCGGTAGGCATCATTCATTGAGTTAATTTTAGGTATCTGCTTTTTCCCTATTGAGGACAATGGGCCCATTACCAAATACTTTAACTCAGGTCTCAGTAGTCAGGAAAATAGGAGAAACAATGGGCCCATAGCAGCCTATCCTGGAGCTTTGCAAGAGGATGCAAGAGCAGAGAACTGGGTTGTGGTTTCTACCTCAGCTCCTCTCCTACAAAAACAGGCTGAAACTCCTCTCCGCCCCATTCAGGACCCTCCAGCGATCAGGCCAGGGCGAGGCTCCAGCAAGGCGGCAACACAGCTCTGCCAGTCACGTTCACTCCCTTCTGCCCTTCTGGTCCCCGGCAGCCTCGCCCCTCCTCCTTCATCCCCAGCCCAGGTTTGGAGGAGAGTCCCCTCTGGTGACTGAGCTGCCTGCATTTGGGCGAGTAGCTTTTTGCCTCCTTCCCCTTTGTCTTCTCTTCCCGCGAGGCGAGGCTTCGGCGCCCGGTGCAGGGTCTGCAGCGGCCGCCGCAGCGGAGAGCCAAATCGTGCCCCGCACCGCCGCCCGGGGCCGCACCCTCGCTCGGTGGCTGCGCGCAAAGACGCCAGCCCACGCCGCCGCGGCGGTCGCTCCGGAGCGGAGCCCGGCCGGGTGGCCGGGTCGGGGTGGGCAGCCCGGCTTGCACCGGCTGGAGGCGGCGGCCGCTGCAGCCCCGGTAGCGCGCACACCCCTAGGCGTACGCACCAAACGCCTCCTCCCTGCGCCAGGAGGATGGAGCAGCCATCCCAACCCCGGACTGGCGCAAGGTAAGGTGCGGCCGCCTGTTGCTTTACGCAGAGCGCGGGATCAGCTCCCTGCTACGGTGCCTAGGCCATCTCTCCGGGACACGGAGAGTTGTCACCGCAGTTCTGAGCCCTGTCTGTCCAGACCTCTGGGTCCCTTCGACACAGATCCTAGGAGAGACCCTCATAGGCGAGAGGGAGTCGACCCTCTTCGCTCCCGCGTGGCCGGGTGCCCTGCAGCAGTCTGCAAACTTTTGTGACCCTCCCTGCGTGGCGCTCACCCCAGTGCGGTGCCTGTTCGGTTCTCGCTGCGCCCTTCCCCCGCTCCCCTAGCTGTACGCATCTGCCCATTTCTCTCGGTGTGTTCATGCAGTTTGACTTTTCAGTCCCCGCAGCTCTGCTCAGGGGCAAGGGTTTGGGACCTAGCAGTGCTTCTGCCTGTCGAAGGCTGGGTGGGAGGCAGAGAGGGCGAGCCAGGACAGGTGGGATGTGGGAGACGGCTGCCGGCCACCGGGGACTCTGTTCACAGCGGTGGGGTTCAAGTGACTGGAGCACGCCACCCCCAAGTCGCTAATAAAACCGGTGGAGTGGCTTTGCGTTGTGAGCCGTGAGAACTGCGAGTGTTGATCTGGGTTGGGGGGAAGCAAGTGGTGAGGGAGGAAAAGATTGCTGTTGAGGATGCGGGAGGCGGCGAAGGTTGAAGTCTGCCCACGGGTGAGGGGGACGGAAAGGCTCAGCTGAAGTGGGCGAGGGGCCAGTCCTGCGGGGTCACTGAGAAGGAAAAGACACTGAAGTCCGGGGGAGCTGGCCAGGGTGTGTAAATACAGGGGGGAGGGGCTGGGTACCTGGGAGATCCAGAGGTGGGATGCAGCTCAGGAATTCCCGGCCGCCGCTTTTTGGGAAGGCTGCTCCTGCCACGGGTGGAAAGAGCTCCCTCCCCAGGAACAAACAGACCTCTCGGCTACAATCGGAATGCGTTGGCATCTTGGGCGGTGACTGATGTTCAGATCATAGACCGAGGACGCTCCAAGAGGATCATAATCCGTCTCCTCCCAGGCACCAGCTTGCCTCTGCACCCCTTCATCTCCGCAGCAGGGTCTGTAGACCTACGCCCACCTTCCTTGACAGTACTTGGGCTTCAAGAATGTCTCTACAACCCCGGGTGGGAAGGGGATTCCTGGCCTGATCCCGAGGGGATCCCCTAGAGAAGGGGAGTCCTCAGCGCCCCGAAAATAGGCAGGGGTCCCAGGGCTAAGGAGGAGCCTGCAGGGCGGAGGCTGCAGTGGGAGCCACCTTTTCCTGGCTGCTCGGCGAATTGCACCTGGGCGGAGCAAATCTGGGAGTGGGGGAGCCCAGCGTGCTGGGCTGGGAGGATCCCGAGCTTGGAGCTGGAGGGCACGCAGGGAAACGCAGAGGGAGGGGATATGCACAGTTCTTCTGGTGAAGCTCCCAGACCTGGCCCCGGGAACCGAGGTGGGTTCATCCACCTTGCAGCCCCCCAGGTAGATCTTCCTGGTTGTTTCGGATGGTTTGATGGATGCAGGGAGGCCAGGCTCTTTCCTCCATTGCATCCCAGCCAGCTGGAGTTCAAGACCTTTTGAGGGAGGGGGCCAAGTGTGCTTTTGCAAAGAAGGGGCGGCCTCTCCCTTTTTAACCCCCAGCCCCTCCTCTCCTCCTCCTTTCCCAGGCAGGGAATTCAGTATAAAGTCTGGCAGAGGAGGTGCACGCCCCTCTCCAGGGGCGCCTTTGACTGAGAGTTGGGTCTCTAGTTCCTAGCCCCAAGGGGAGGCATTTGGAGGTTGTGCTGGTTTGAGGCTGTGAACAGTTCCCAGGTTCTCCCTTATGTGAACCTCTTGCACTTAGGCTTCTAGGAGCACAACCTTCCCTGGTTGCCTTGTGATAGCCTCCCCTGTCCTGTACCAGCTGGAACAAAGCAAAATTGGGGCAGTCACTTTGCTGGGCCCTTTGGTCAGATCCTTCCAGAAAAGGGATGGACTGTCAGGGCTCCAGGAGGAACTCCATGGTGGTCACTCCCATCCCCAGGCACAGGCGGAGCAGCTAGCTCCCTGCCTCAAAGCAGCAGGCTCCAGAGCCCCAAGGAGCAGGAACCAGGATTCCCTCCACACAAGCTCCAGGTGCAGTTCCAAGGGACAAATGCCACTCCCTTGCAGACCAGGGCTGGCTGGGGGCAGCTTGCAGCTTCTTCTCAACTACCTGGACATCTGAGGTAGGATCCCAGATTTCAGCCCCTTACTCACCCAGGTGAAAGCCTATTTCTGGATGCTTATCACCTGGATTTGTGCTCTTCTTACTTTGCACAGCTTGGAATGGCTTTTGGGAACTTAAGAGAAGGCTTCTAAGCCTCATTGCGGTGGCTTGGGCAGGAAGTTGAACTGTTTGAGGGAGACTAGGGAAATAGCAGTGCCTCTCAGCATTCCTTTGGTAGGTTTTGCATGCTGTGCCAGGCATTATCATGGATATCATGGCTGCTGTATTACCTTTAATTTGCATAGTAACCATGAAAGGCAGTGATTTCATTTTATAGGATTGCGTTGGTAGAAAATCAAGTCATGAAAGCATTTGCTCATTGTCTCCCGGCCAATGTGTGGTAGGGCTGGTACCTCTGGCCGGCAGAAAACTGTGAGTGTATCCCACAGTCCCAGGCAAATTTGGTAGTAAACGCTGTCCACAGGCAAGCATGAATGAGGCCCTGTCTGCTTATTCTAAGCCCCAGGGGTACACTGTGAGCACCGGCACTTACTTGAGAGTCTGGAGTGTGGGGATTGATATCATGTCCCCTGGGCCAGAATCTCTTAGGGTGCACCATGGCAGAGTGGGCCAGAATCTGTTGGGGTGCACCATGGCAAGATGGGAGGTTAGTATCGGAAGCTGAAGCTGGTCTAGGAAGTTGGCTATTGGTGTGCTCCTCTTCTGAACCTGATTGCAGATGTTTCTCTTTTAAATGCAAGGAGAAATGAAGATAGGGGTCTGTGTGTGAATGGAGATTAACTTTGTAGGCAAAAGTCAGAGGCATTTTGGGTAGCCACTGTATTCTGGAAGTGAATCTCTTTCTGGGAGTTGAATGCAAACATACACACCGAATGGGAGCTTAGAGACCATGTTTCCTGAGGAGGCCGGGGGCACTGGGCCCCAGCCTGCTCAATGAGTTTGTAGCACAAATAATGTGGGACCATTGTCTTTGGACCCTTGGTCAAGTGAACTATGCTTATGCACAGGGATGTTTATTTCTGTTGTTCCTTTGGTGTCTTAGAAGTAATTAGGAAAAAGGCTTCCTTATTTTAAACGAGACTGCTTTGCTTATTTTTCCATAAATGCTTCTTAATCAGTGTAACCCAGATAAAGTAAGGACTCAGAGACAAAGCACCACAACCCTGGCTCTTTTGGGGAAAAAATGCCACAGAATATTCATAAACCTTCAAATCAACAAAAATAAACTAACCATGCAAACCTTTAATGATTATAAATAAGTCTAAATGGGTTCCCAGGCATTCTCCTAGTTCCATCAGGTTGAGTAGTTTTGTCTTACCCTAGTCTCAAGAATTTGTGGAAGTGCAGTGTGTGTGAGAAAACCTTTGAGATGCATCCATGTACACTGGTAGATTTCTCCTGGTATGACCATTGAGTTAGATTCCCATGCTGATGTGATTCTGAGTGTAGCCCTGTGTTCTTAGAAGACATATCTAGGGCTCGGACCCTTCTCTATCCTCCCAGCCCCTTCCATAGAGGGCAACTCCCAGTCACCCAGGGATTCCATGAACGTCCAGGCAGCCTTGTGAGGTAGGATTTTGGCTTCTAGGGACATCCCACGTGTTCTCTCTGAGGTCATAGTACCAGGATGTCCTCCTCTTGACAAACCAAGAAAATGCCATCTGGAGAGTAGGAAAAGCTCAGTTCTCATTCCTATTGTGATGGCGAGAGTTACGGATAAACATGGAAACCTGTGTTTTTATATCATCCACCCCCAATGCAGTGACCCACCATGATGGATGCCATGGGCAGTGACCAGTGGAGGAGGGGATGGTGAGGACTGTACCCTCAGAGCAGGCAAGGCCTGCTGGAGAGAGGGCCTGGGTGTCAGGAAACTCTGAAGCCCATGGGCATGTGCAGAAGCAGCTCTTCCCTTTCTTCTTCTTTTCCATCCACCTCTACCTGCCACCTATGTCTGCCTGGGAGATCTGAATCCCAGAGTCCTGGTGGCTCCAGGGGAAGCATTCACTTTCTAGGGAATTCATCAAAAATAAATCTTATTTTTATCCAAGTAGGAAAAACTGCACACCTGCCTCACTCCAGAGATGATCGTGAGCAATCAGAGCATTGAGAAGGGTAACCATCTCAAGGTGGAAGCCCTGCTCTCGTTAGAGCACGGAGGTTAAGGAACACGACGCACCCTTGCAATCTAGTATGGCAGTTCAAGAAATGTTCTCTCCTGCAACTGCAGGAAGGGGAATTTCCTTGAACCTGGGTGGACATCCTGGTCTGCCATCCCCAGTTTTTTCAGAGGAGACAGGCGTTAGCTGTGGTCTCTGACTCATGTGGTCCCTTCCCTTGTCTTACTGTAGGGCTCCCATGTGGTGTCCTATCAGAAGGCCGACATGGTGTTTCTGCAGTAAGGATTCTCCATGTATGTGTTTATTAAATAATATAAATGTGAGTTTGTAGACAGGAAAACACCTGAGCAGCATGTTCTGAGAGACACAGTATCAAAAGTGAAAACTTTATTCAGAACATATTGAATCCCTATGTTTATGTAATACAGAGTGTGATTTTGCATTATTTTCATTTTAGTTTGATATTTAAAATAAAAAAGAAATCAAGATTCAGAGCCTCTGACTTAGACTATTTTTAATAACAAGAGAAACCAAATAAGATTCTATGGAAAAAGCTTGAAGAAAGTGCCAGAAATTAAAAAAAAAAAAAAATCCAAAGTAGAACCTGAGAGGCTTCATCCTCATGGCCTCATGGATTCTACTTTAAATAAATATAGAATACCTTAAACCACATTTAGATCTGAGTGCACTCTGTGACTGAAAATTGGATACAGTATTTTTTATCTTCAGCCTGATTCTGGACATTGAGAAGTGGCTGGGAAACACGACAGACCAGATTTTAAAACTGAGTTACCCACCCACGTTCATGTTCTCTTTATAAAAATTCAGCAGATTAGCCTATCCCAGGTCTGCATGTAAAGGGTCATTTCCTGTGAGTCTATCCTGGAGTCTTCTCTTGAGCTGATGGTCTTTCCCACAGTGGTAAATCCACAGCAAGGACCATACAATTCTTAAAAAAAAAAAAAAATCAATGAATAAATGCTGAAAAAAAAAAGAACCACTCCCAATAAAAATGAATTTTATCCTTTAAGAGGATAAATGAGCAGATTAGGAAAGGTTACAAAATTTATGATTTCATTTTAACCTAAGCTCTCTGAGCTACAGTTTATGTTAATACTTGTCCAGTGCAAATGTCAGTACACTCAGACAGTTTTTAAAAGGTGTTTTAGTGCCTCTTATTAGAAAAAAGGGAAACAAAAATTCTAAAACCTATTTCAAGCTATTTCTAATACCATGGAGCAATATTTGATGGTATAGCATGTTTATAAATATAGACTAGTTTCTTACT
>NW_008338533.1:1156633-1165766 GCF_000622305.1 Nannospalax galili | reverse complement strand
CTATCTGTACCCAGAGCTTCTGCTGCTGAGGCTGTGAAGGAGGGTGACTGACATCTGGCCAGCAGGGGCAGGAGAGCCAGTGAGCACAAGCCAACAAAGAGCAGTAGAGGTGGCAGGTTAGAGAGAAGGGGAGAGAGACTGCACAGGGAACCGAACCAGAAACCTGAAGAGTCTTAGCTCAGGAGCTACGTGACATCTAGTAGCACTTCCAAAGCCAAGGACAAAGGGGGAAAGCAACAGCTTGAGGGGTAAAGAAGCCTGTGAGGTAGGTCACAGAGGAAGAGTGAGCTAGGCCACTCCCGGTTGTCTGCATCTGCTCGGACAGCCCAGCCTCCTCCTCCCATTCCCTAACAGCCCATCACTGTCACTGCTCAGTCCCCAGCCCCAGGCACAAACCCTCATTTGTGCCATGATGCCCTTAGGGCTTCTGGTAAAGCCTTGGGCCCTGGAATAATATGTTTAAATACATTGCATATACATAAGATTATAAGCAAACTAATATTAATAGGATGTTCCTCAGCCATTGTTGCCGCTGCGGGTCCTGTGGGGTGCAGGTGTTCATGTGATCATCTCTGGTGATAGGACAGAGTGCCATCATTTCAAGGTAGCAACGAGTGCATGGTGAGATTACTAAGCTGTGACATGAGCATGCCTGACTTGCACCAGTGGCAGAACCACCAGCTCTGCTAGCTCACTGGAGGCATGCAGCCTGCTTTTGCACTGGAATGGAATTCCACGTTGCTACCGAAGGTTAATGGGCAAAGTGGTGACTTTTCTTCGGTCAAGTCTATCTCAGCCAAAAGTGTCACCCTCCCCATTTTCCTTTCAGCAGAGCTGTCACGGTGGTTTGTAAAGGCTTACTCCTTGCCTATTTCCTAGCCATCAGGAAAATCAGGAAATGGCATCTTGGAGCAGGCAGGTGGATAGAGACCCATGGGGAAAGGCCAGGAGCTAAAGAACTCGTAAGCTGAGGAATGGACAAGGGATTGTGGTCATGGTGTGTTTCTTAAACAGATGGTTATCCTCTTCCTGTGTGGGGGAGGTGGCTAAATGTCTTCTGTTTTGTCTGATCTGACCAGTGAAACGGAGCCTGCTTAGCAGACAGACAAGCTCTTTGAGAAAAATCTTTCACTTAGAGAAGGGAGGCAATATCTGAGGAGAAAATTTAAAAAGTTTATCTCATGTGAATTCAGACTCTTGCTTAGGAATGGCCAGGCTGTGCCTTGTCTCAGCTTTCTGATTGGAAAGTGGAGTTGGACTGGCTCTATGAACAGCCTGGTGAGGGACAAATGGGGACTCAGTGCTCTCAGAAGTCCCCCGGGAGCATGGTCAGTAATGTCAAGGATAGGTGTGTCTCTGGACTTGTGCGCCATGTGCTGGCCGTGTTCAGGCTCACATCTTTACTTAAATACAGATCCAGTAATGGTGGATGGGCATTCTGCAGTTCTGTGGGCCAATGATAGCTGAATCTTCTCTGGGACCCATTAGGGGCTGAGTGTGGAGGCTTCTTGAAGGGGCAGGATCAGGGCAGGAAAGGAGTGAGATGCTGGTCAACTTTCCTGCAGCACTTATCTGCCATCCAGGCAGGAGGTAGGGAAGATAGACATTCCTGTGTTCTCGTCTTGTACCCAACCCTGTTGCTGTTTACTAAACCACTGCGTGACTTGTGGTTGTGCTCAGGAGGGCTGTGTATCTAGCATGGTCCTTCACCGTCTGGCTGCTCTCATCTCTCATCTGTCCTGTTCCTTGGAAGTCAGTAAGCACCTCTAGATTGGGACTTTCATACTGACAACTGTCCGTCCACATTACTTTCTCTGGCTCTATATTAGTAATTTGAAGTCAGCTGTGGAAGAAATACTCAGACTGCAAAGCAGTGCGTTTCCCCAGAAACCGGATTGTACGATTTCCCTGCACACACCACAATCCTGCCCCACTTTTACCATCTTTTCCCAGAGGTTCACTGCTCCTTCTCGCCTTCTTCCTCTCTTCCTTTTCTCTCTCTCCCTTCCTGATGTTGAGCTTTTTGTTTACCTATCGATATGCCCATCTACCCAATGCCAGTCAGACCAAGTACCAGCATCTTTTCTGCAATTTAGTAACTAATGGAGTGACTTGGAAATCTATCTTTAGCAAGCCTCAATTTTCTTTATGTGAAATGGATATAAAAGTAGGCAATTGAGAGACGTAAGTAAATTAACATGTGTAAGGTACTTTTTACTGTGTCGGGTATGTGACAAATACCACCCAAGTCATTGGTATTAGTTTTGGTAAAACATAGTAGTGATGGCTGACTGTATGCCCAGCACTGAAAATGGATCTGTGAAAAGAGATTAATAAAACAAGCACAAGAAACTGTTCCAGAGCCCTGAATAAAGCCTGGTTGGTTATTACTGGTTGTCAAAGCTGGCTTCCTAGAGCCTGAAGCAATTAGACTGGTCTTGAAAGATAATCATAGGTGCCCACCCAGTTGCCCAGGCGGAGGGACAGTCCAGGGAAGGGCCATCCCGTGAGCAGAGGGAGAGGGACCAGAGTGAATGTCCTATTAGGATTCTGGGTACTGGAGCCTCAGGCTCCAGAGAAGGGTGTTTGATCAACTCGGGGCTATGGTGAGTCTCTAGGACATGAGCTGTTGTCTGCTGTTGGACGTTGGCTGTTGCCTGCACCAGGCCAGGATGGAGATTTGACTTTTCGAAAAACAAGCCAGGAGCCCAGGCTGTAGGAGACAGCTCCTCATGTTTAATGGTTGGACTCAGTCAGCTAAGGCCAAAATGAAAGCCTGTGTAACTCTATGTTATGATGATCTCAGCACTCAAGAAGCTGAGCAGGAGGATGGTGAGTTTAAGGACAGCCTGGACTGCATGGTGTGGCCCTTTTTCAAAACAAACAAAAATAGGACAGAACACATTTGAGCTCCTATAGAAGAGGGGCGTTCTAAGTTCCCAAGCTTAAGAGTGCTAAGATATGCAACTGAAATTCCTCATTTCGAGTATGATTCTACCTGTATGTGTGACCACAGGCGAGTACCACGGGCTCCCCTGCGCTTCAGTTTTCTGCCAAATACCCATCATGTTTCCTGTCTTCTGTGTTTCACTGTGAGAAGTCTTTGGATAATGGAAGTAAAGCCCTTTCAAAGAACCCGATAAGTGTTGGAATTATCCACAGGCCCCATGTGCTGTGACAGACCTGCACACAGAACAGGCCCAAGAGTAGGTTCAGTCACCCGAAGATTCCAGAATCCCTCACACGCCTCAAAATTCTAACAGCGGGTGAGGGAAGAGGATGATGGTCATTATGCTGCCTGTCTGTTCTGTGCAAAACACCTGTAGTCTGACTTTCTGTGAGAGAAGGAGTGTGCTAGGAACTCAGCCAGGAATCACTGTGATTCTGCAAGGTCGGTGGGTGATGGGGAAGCTGAGCTCCTCTGACTGTGCTGAGTGCTCCTGCCAGGTGATGTTCAGGATCAGCTGCACCAAGTGCCCGCCAGGGCCTTTGCCCCTGTCTTGACCCTGTTTATCCCAGACTAGTTTTGATCAAGCAGGTGTTTAAAGCAATGATCAAACCCTGTAGGAGTCAAATTCTTTCTAGCTGAAGGACTGAGCTTGGTGGATGCTCACCTTGACATTCAGGAGACAGATGTGCACCCTGCATACTGGACCTGATTAAAAACACTTCACAATGTAATTTTGTGAAAACTTCAGGTTTTTAATGATACCTTCAACTATGGTCTTGCATGATTTACATTTTCTTAATTTATGTTTTGCCTAATTGAATTTGGTCACAGGGAGCTTCAAAAGAGCAGGCAGACCTTGAAATGGGGGTTCCTGAATCACAAAAGCAGTGACTTGGCACCATTGCAGAGGTTTTGACCCCACTGCTTCAGGAACTGATCTGAGCTTTGGAGTTCCACCCCCTAAGGCCTAAGCCACCTGGGTCCTCAGGACTAAAGCGATGGATGTCACTGTAGCTCTATACCATCCCCTTAACCACTGTCGAAACTGAGCACCAAAAGAGACCAGGGCTCTTCCTCTGAAGGGGATACATGTCACCAGGGTGCTGGGCACAGAGATAGAATAGTACATTGTATGTTAAGGTTGTGTTATAGTTCATCCCCACCCAGTTTGATGGTATTTGGAGACGGAGCCTCTGAGACATGGTTAGGCTCAGAGGAGGTCATACTGCTTTCCCACAGGAAGAGATACAAACTTGTTTTCTCTCTTCCATGCACCAAGGAAAAGACAGTCACCCACCGCCCAAGCAAAGCCCATACCAGACACAGCCCTTGTCATACCTTTTCCAGAACAGTGAGCAAGAAACTCCCGTGTAAGCCACCCTGCCCCAGCTGACCATAACAAGAAGTTCCATAGCCTACGCTGGATACTCAGCTGCCTCTCTGTGAATGAGATGATGCCTGTGTCTGTATCTGGGGTGAACTATACAACCTTGCCCACAGAAGACCCTCAATAACTATGTCCTGAATGAATGTCTGAATTCCAATGAACAGACTAAAAAATCCTACTTGGGTAGTTTAAAAACAGTTTATTCTATGTTAAAGATTTCCATTAATCATGAGATGGTAATTTGAGATAAAGGTGAAATAGATAAAGGACTTTCTCTCTCTCTCTCTCTCTCTCTCTCTCTCTCTCTCTTTCTCTCTCATTAACAGCTTCTGCTTTTCTCACTGGATCACCCCATGGAGACATAATGATAGTAAAATAAATGCAGTCAGCATGCTTTGCTATTACCCAGCATGCAAGCCAGTGGCTGTTTCTAAGCATTTGTGAGTTCATCAAGGGCTCTTAGAACTAACTCTTCTCTGAGTTGGGATGCTGACCTGCCAGAACATGATCACCTTGAGTTTAAAAGAAGTAGAACAGCTTGTCCTTCCTTCCAAAGACTCATAGCCCCTCAGTGCTCTTGGGGACAGTCAAGGTTTCATATGAGTAGGATTTTCTGAGAAAATGGTGGCTGCAAAAGTCTCTCTTGCTCTAAGAAACGCCTCAGTCTTCAAGAGGAATTCGCTCCATGGCACTCGCTGCTTGTGAGCTAAGAAGTGGTTTCCTCAAGATGCTGTCTTTATCACATCGGGTTCAGCTGAGTTCAGAACGTGTGGGTGTGGGGTTTGAAGAGTCTGACGTGCTTAGGTAACGGTTGGCATTCCCGTTGTGTAATGGAGAAAACGTGTTGACAATATTAAATTGGGGGCTGAATCTCATTTTTTGGTGTTAAAAAACCAGAACCAAATTTCTAAAGGCACCAGTGCTGCCCCTATGTCAGGGCTGCTTCCAGTTTGGGGGCAGCAGTACTGAGCCTACGGGCCTCCAGCTTGAGTCTGCTTCTTCTCCAGTCTGTCTGCCCCACACATCCCACACTGCGGTCTATGTGGAGGGTGCTGCAGTGGGGCAAAGTTGCCTCCACTATAACAAAGAAGATGAATTAACTCTTCATATTGAAGGTAGAAGAGTCACCTGCTTGCTGGAAAAATCAGAGGTGATTTATTGAGTTACCAGTACATTTCTGTTAGCTTCCTACCCTCTAAAACCTCCAGTCAACACGAGGTCTGGGATGTCCTCCTGTGAAACTTGAAGTCCAGCTCCTTCCTTTCCTCTTCTTTCTCTTTCCTCAGTGCAGATCGTAAGGGTGAAGCCTTCTTTCTACATGATTATGAATGGAGTGGAAACCATCACATGACTGTGACCATGGTTAAAGCATGAGTGGACCATACAGAGTGCAGGTGCCTATGGTAACAGTGGTTACAGTACGTGGACCGCCAGGTGCCGTGGGTCAGTCACAGGCTGTACAGAGCAGGGATTTCTGCAATTGTTTCTGCTGAGGACACCTTTGGTGGTCTACTCAAACCCATGTATACATTCTAAAGAATATATGTAAGATATAAAACTGTAATAAAGATATAAAAATATAATATATACATGTAAAGAATATAAGTATATGGAGAGAGAGCCCACTGAGTCTCCAAGAATTTAAAACATTGTGTATGACTATGTCATTGTCTAATGCATTATTAATAACAAGTTATCTGAAATACCACACTTCAGACAGATGTGTTTGAGCTTTCCTGGGCTTGGCTAGTTGTCCACATGCATATCATATTTCAAAAGACAATGTGAACGATGAATTTAAAATTCTCACTCACATTGTCTAACAATTTTAATGACTTAAATGACTGGATTCTTTCATCTATTACTGCAGATCAAGTGTAGACAGAAAAGACCACAAGCAGGGCTGGAGAGATGACTCGGCAGTTAAGAGCACTGGGTGCTTCTGCAGAGGCCAGGGTATGGTTTCCAGCACCCACCTGGTGGTTAACAACAGTCTGTAACTCCAGTTCCAGGGGATATGATGCCCTCTTCTGACCTCTGCAAGCATTGCACAGCATGGGTGCACTTACATACATGCAGGCACACACATAGAATAAAAAATAAATAAAATTTAAAAGACTACAAGCATCACAGATGTCTTCTGCCCAAGTAGCTGAATTGCTACCATTTATTTCCTCTAGGTAGTATGAGTTCTGGGGTCCAGAGGGATAACTCTCAAGATTTTAAAGTCATATTGTCTCAAGACTGCAGAAACTGCATTGTCATATGACAAAGGAAACTATCATTTTTGCTGGTGATATCAAGGGAACAGAGAGTATCGATGTGACCTATGGCCTTGGAGAGGAAGGGAGTGCCCAATTCTAGTCAGGGGTCACTGGAGAAAAACAAAAGGATCCTGGACAATGGTAAACCAGAAACCTATAAACAAATTCCAGTGTCACTGCTTGCTAATTTAAAAAGTATACATACCATAATCCAACCTGAAGCTGTGCTTGGCTACATGCTTTGTCCTCTTGTAGACAAATGCTGTTGCTTTTATTAGAAAGTGTTGGATTATCTTTGACAACCAGGGGTAAAACCCTTTGAATATCCTCATCGATGTTTCTTTCAGTTTTGCTGTTTTTGTGATATTGCGAATTTTGAAACTTGTGGCTTTCTAAATGCCAGGTCATTATTCTGCGGAGCTACACCCAGACCCCGATGTTCATTCTTCAGCTGTTTTGAAGTGAGTGTGGTGTTTGGAATAGGCTAGCATCATTTGTGAAAAGCCTGTTTAAAGCAGATGTGACCCAGTACCAGAGTGGGGCCCCCCTCTGATTCTTTTCTGGGTGGCTCACCCACTATCACTGGGTGCTCTATTGCAGGTGGGAGTCAGCAAGACAAGGTCCAGCCAGGATTGTATTTCCAGAGGGCAGTGTCCTTTAAGTCAGCTGGTTGTCCCGTGGAATGGGGACCTTGGTGAGGGGCATTCATTTCCCTCTAATATAGCATCCCAGTGTGGTTTCAAAATTCTTAGTGGGAACATTCAGTGATCTCATTTTTAAAAAATTATTTATTTAATAACCACATACATAGCAAAAGCATTTCATCACAACAGCATTGACATACTCAATAACAATATCCAGAGCTAAGATGCATCTCTGTCAAAATTGGCTGTAAATTTTTAGGTTTACAGTTGAATTATTACAGTTAAACACTATTGTACTCAGTATAAACCCTATAAGACATAAAATTAAATGAGGTTTTAACCTTTAAAAAAGATCTCCATTTCATTATTCAAATACACAGTTAAATACAGAAAAAATCATTTTTAATGCAATTGACATTAAGATGTTTGAGTTTCTAATCTCTATAAATTTGATTATTACTAGTCACAGTTGGTTACTTTCTGAGCTCCTTGGCATCTGAGCATGGATATAAAGTCGTCAGGTAGATTTCAATGGCAATGCTTTTCACATCTACTAATTATTAAGGAGCAAATTTTTATGCTTTGAATAATTATTATTATTTATTCATTATTTTCTTAGTACCCACTTCCCAGGTAGCACCCTCCCATAGCCTCTCTCCCCCGACAAGAGCCCTTATACTCTGATATACCTGCTACTGTCTGCTGTGTTGTCGGCACCCCCAGCCATTCCCCACCACTTGCCCTTTTGGTGGATCTACTCAGCCTATCTAGAGGTCTTTGTTTTAGGAGGGTCAGCTGTTCCTCATCTAGCAGCAACCTTTTATCAACACAGTATTATAGATTATTGAAGTGTGTTTCCCTTCTCTGCCTTTTAAATTTCTTCTTAAAAATCGCATTATATATGTATATGTGTATTTGTGCATGTGTGTGTGCGTTTGTGGAGTTCAGAAGACAACTTTTGAGTCAGTCCTTTCCTTCTACCATGTGGATCCAATGATAGAATTAAGGTCATTAGGCTTGCAAGTAAGTGCCTTTACCTGCTGAGCTGTCTTACTAGCTGTATCCCCTCACAACTTTTCTGCCTTTAAAAGCAATTATCTACTCTATGACAATAGTGTTTATCACCTCTACTAATTAACATGATGTAAATTTCCATGCTTCCTCCTCAAATATAATACATTAAAAAAAATTTGTTCATTATTTTTAGGTGTCTGTATATCACACAGAACATCCCAAACCATCTTATTTGAATACACACCGACTTCCCAGATGGCACCCTCCCATAGCCTCCCCCCACTACAGCCCTTATACTCTGATATCCCTGCTGCTGTCTGCTGTGTTGTCGGCAGCCCTAGCCATTCCCCACTACTTGCTCTTCTGGTGAATCTAGTCAGCCTATCTAGAGATCCTTGTTTTAGGAAGATCAGCTCTTCCTCATCCAGTAACAATCAGGTATCAGTATTCCTTTAGATAAGATTGGTGTCTGCTGTTCATTTTCTGAGTTCTATGCTGGGTTACTATCTGGGAATCCCTTTGGCCACCCCGGCCAACAACTCAAAAGAAGGTATTGCTTGTCTGGCATTGTTGCTTGTTATGTAGACTTTAGCTATACATATGGACTCTTAAGAAATTATACTGGCCCCTTTAATCTTTGGTTATACTTTCCTTTTGGGTATTCAAGACCATACAGTTGGCCCAGATAAGCCAATTTATTTTTACTCTTAAGATTGTTTGAGGATCTGTTCCTCAGGAGTCACATGGACTTGGGAGAAGCCCCTGGCTCCTTTCTTTTACAAGTTCCACCTATGTGAAGCTAAGTCAAAGGCCCTGCTCGACCATGGTTGGCTTAGCTCGGAAGCATGGAAGAAATGATTCCTCTGTGTTGATC
>NW_008338533.1:1109208-1156220 GCF_000622305.1 Nannospalax galili | reverse complement strand
TCTCTCACATTGTCTCACCCCTCCACCATAGTTTTCCCACTTAAGATGCCCATCCGCCCCCCCTTTCTCCCTTACTAATACCCTTCTCCTTTGGCCCTACCTCTCTTGAGCTCCTTCTTTCCCTTTATCCCCTAGGTTCCTTGTATACACTTCCCTCCCCCCTCCCTTAAACTAACCCAATTTTTATCCATGTCTCCCTTATTAAGGCCTGTTTCCTACTGTTCTTCTCTTTCAGGTTCTTTCTGATCCTTTACCTCCCTGTTTCCTTTCCATTACTCTGGTTCCTGTAGTTACGTCTGGATACATACTCACTTATCAGGGTTTGATTCTAGGATCCACATATGAGGGAGAACATATGTCGATTTTTTTTCTGAGTCTTTGTTACTTCACTTAGTATAACAGTGTCTAGTTCCATCCATTTACCTGCAAATTTCATGATTTCATCTTTCTTTACTGCTGAGTAAAACTCCATCGTATAAATGAACCACACTTTCGTTATCTACTCGTCAATTGAAGGACACTTAGGATGATTCCATCTCTTAGCTATTGTGAAAACAGCAGCAACAAACATGTTTTATCAAGAGTTCTCCACATTACTTTCCATAGGGGTTGTACAAGTTTGCAGTCCCACCAGCAGTGGATGGGTGTTCCCCTTTCCCCACATCCTCTCGAACATTTGGTATCATTTGTTTTCTTGATCTTAGCCAGTCTGACTGGGGTAAGATGAAATCTTAAACTGGTTTAATTGGCATTTTCCTAATTATTAGTGATGTTGAACATCTTTTAAGATATTTCATAGCAACCTTTACTTCTTTTGAGAACTCTCTGTTCAGCTCCTTAGCCCATCTTTTAATTGGGTTACTTCTTGTCTTGATTCTCTGTTTTTTGAGTTTGTTATGTATTCTGGATATTAAACCTTTGTCAGATGTGTCACTGGTGAAGATTTTCTCCCATTCTGTGGGTTTTCTGTTTACTTCCCTGGTTGCCTCCTTTGATGTACAGAAGCTTTTTAGTTTAATGAGGTCCCATTTGTTAATTCTTGCCCTGTTTCCTGAGCAATTGATGTCCGGTTTAGAAAATCCTTTCCTACACCTATGTCTTATAGTTTTTTCCCAATGTTTTCTTCTAACAGTTTTAGAGTTTCAGGCTTTACATTGAGATATTTGATCCATTTGGAATTGACTTGTGTGCAGGGTGAAAGATAGGAGTTTAGTTTCATTCTTCTACAGGTAGAGATCCAGTTTTGCCAGTACGGTTTGCTGAACATGCTGTCTTTCATCCAGTGAATATCCTTGGCCCCTTTGTCAAATATCAAGTCGCTGAAATTGCATTTACTCATATTTGGGTCTTCAGTTTTGTTCCATTGATCTATGGGTCTATTTTTGTGCCTGTACCATTGCTGTTTTTATGACTATAGCTCTGTAATACAGCTTAAAATCTGGTATAGTAATCCCCCTGGCATTGCTCTTAGTGCTCAGGGTTGTTTTGGCTATCCGAGGCTATCTTTTGTGCTTCCATATGAATCTTAGGATGGACTTTTCCAATTCTGTGAAAAATGTCATGGGGATTTTGATTGGCATTGCATTGAATCTATAAATGACTCTTGGTAGGACGGTCATTTTCACAATATTAATTCTTCCAATCCATGAGCATAGGAGGTCCTTCCATCTTCTGATGTCTTCCTCAGTCTCTTTCTTTAAAGATTTAAAATTTTCATTGTAGAGGTCTTTAATGTCTTTGGTCAGGTTTATTCCGAGATATTTCATTTTATTTTTTGCAGCTATTGTGAAGGGGATTGTTTCCATGTGCTCTTTCTCTGATTGCTTGTTATTGGTATAGAGAAAGGCTACAGACTTTTTGTGGTTAATTTTGTACCCTGCCACTTTACTGAACGTGTTAATAATTTCTAGCAGTTTTCAGGTAGAATTTTTGGCATCCCTTAGATATATTATCATATCATCTGCAAACTTGCAAACTACATACATATGGCTTTAATTATGTTGAGGTATGTTCCCTCCAGTCCAATTCTCTCTAGGACTTTGAACATAAATGCATGTTGAATTTTGTCAAAGGCCTTCTCTGCATCTATTGAGATGACCATGTGGTTCTTGTTTTTGAGTCCATTTATATGATTTATGACGTTCATTGACTTACATGTATATTGAACCATCCCTGCATCTCTGGGGTAAAGCTGACTTGATCATGGTGGACGATATTTTTGATGTGTATCTGTATGTAGTTTGCAAGTATCTAGTTGAGAATTTTTGCATCTATGTTAATTAAGGACATGGGTCTATAGTTTTCTTTTTGGTTGTATCTTTATACCTGGCTTTGGTATTAGAGTGATACTAGCTTCATAGAAGGATTTGGAAGTTCTCCCTCCATTTCTATCTTTTTGAATAAATTAAGTAGTATTGGATGTAGATCTTCTTTAAATGTCTGATATAATTCTGCAGTAAATCCATCTGGTCCCGGGCTTTCTTAAGTCGGGAGGCACAGTTTCTTAAAAAAATAGTAGTTCCCATGCCTTTAGATATCCATCGATTTCTTTTAGGTTTTCATATTTAGTAGCATATAGGTTTTTAAAGCATTCCCTTATAATGTTCTGTATCTTTCTGGTGTCTGTTGTGATGTTTCCCCTTTCATCTCTGATTTTGTTGATTTGGAGGTGCTCCTTCTTTCTTTTGGTTAACTGGGCTAGTGGTCTGTCAGTCTTGTTTTTCGTTTCAAAGAACCAGCTCTTGGATTTGTTGATTCTTTGTATTGTTTTCTTTGTTTCGATTTTATTAATTTCTGCCCTGATTTTTGTTATTTCTTCTTGTCTGCTGGGTTTGGGTTCCATTTGCTGTTGCTTTTCAAGTGTCTTGAGTTGCAATGTTAAGTCATTGTGTTCTTTCCGATTTTTTGATGTAGGCACTTGGAGCTATAGACTTCCCTCTAAGGACCTCTTTCAGTGTGTCCCAGTGGTTTTGTTGTGCTATATTGTCCTTTTCATTTAGTTCAGAAATACTTTTATTTCTTTCTTAATTTCACCTTTGTCCCATTCATCATTTAGGAGTGTATTGTTTAATCTTCATGTGTTCAAGTGGTGATTAGGGCTTCTTCCGGTGTTGATTGTAAGCTTTTTTGCATTGTGGTCTGATAGAATGCATGGAATTATTTCAATCTTTCTGTATTTGTTGAGGTTTATTTTGTGCCCCGGAATATGATGGATTTTGGAGAAGGTTCCATGGGATGTTGAGTAGAAAGTATGTTCTCTGGTGCTTGGGTGGAATACTCGGTAGATGTCTGTTAGGTCCATTTCATATATGGTATTGTTTAATTAAAATGTCTCTCTGTTAACTCTCTGTCCTGTTGACCTATCTAATGGAGACAGTGAGGTATTGAAGTCTCCTACCATCAATGAGTTGGGATTAATCTGGGTCTTAAGTCCTGTAGTACTGTTTTTAAGAAGTTGGGTGTACCAGAATTTGGTGACAGAGTTTGGTGAATATATGTTCATGATTGTAATATCTTCTTTATTCATTGTTACTTTGATCAGAATGAAGTAGCCCTCTTTATATCTTCTGATTAGTTTTAAAGTCTGTTTTGTCATATCTTAGGATTGCTATGCCTGCTTTTTTCTTAGTACCATTTGCTTGGTATTTTTTTTCCATGCTTTTACTTTAAGATAGTGTCTGTCCTTGAAAGTGAGATGAGTTTCTCGCAGACAACAAAAAGATGGGTTTTGTTTCTTAATCCATTCACCTAGTCTGTGTCTTTTGACCAGGAGTTCAGTCCATTAATATTTAAAGTTATTAATGAAAAATGTGTAATTTGACTGGGGAGTTCAGTCCATTAATATTTAAAGTTACTAATGAAAGATGATTATTGAATCCTGTCATTTTTATTTCTGTTTACATTCATGATATATCTGTCCTTTTCCACAGTTATACTTTCATTGAATTTCTTTCTGCAACCCCTTGGGTATAGTCATTCCTTTCTTCAGCTCTTTGTATTGCTTCCAGAACTCTCTGAAGGGCTGGTTTTGTGGACATGAATTCCTTCGGCCTATTTATGCCACGGAAGATTTTTCTTTCCCCTTTGACTATAATAGACATTTTGGCTGGATATAGTAATCTGGGTTGGCATCTGTGGTCATTTAAAACTGGGAATACTTTGGTCCAGGCTCTTCTGGCTTTCATAGTTTGCACTGAAAAGTCAGCTGTAATCCTATCAGGTTTTCCTTTATATGTGACTTGTTTCTCTTTTGCAGCTTTCAGAATTTTCTCTTTGTTTTGTGCATGTAGTGTTTTTACTACGATGTGCCGTGGAGAGTTCCTGTTCTGGTCCTGTCTGTTTGGTGTTCTATATGCTTCTTGTAGTTCTATGGGCATGTCTTTCTTTAATTTTGGGAAATTTTCTGCCATGATTCTGTCGAAGATATGGTCCATGCCATTATCTTTGGATTTTTCTCCTTGCTGTATGCCAGTGATTCGTAAGTTTGGTCTTTTTATGGTGTCACACAATTCCTGCATATTCCATTCTTGTGATTTCTTAATTTTTCATAATCTTTGCTTGAGTGGTCTAGTTCGTCCACTTTATCTTCCAGTCTTGATACTGTTTACCATTTCATTCATCCTGTTGTTGAGGCTTTCTCCTGTCGTTTCTAATTAGCTTACTGAGTGTTTCACTTCCTTCTTCATTTCAGCCTAAGTATTCTTCAGTATTTCTAACTCTTTTCTGAATCCATTCAGAAGTTTATCCCTATCTTCCTTCAGTTCTTTGATTTCTTTCTTCGTGTGTTCTTTAAATTCACTGAATTCTTTTATCGTGTTTATAATTGTTCTTTTGAGTTCCATGTCCTGTGTTATCTCTACGGAGTTTTCATTGTACTCCTCTAGAGGACTAGTGGTACTTGGTGGTGATAATTATTTTGGTTTTTCATGTTATTTTTTCTCTGTGATTTTGACATGTGAATTTCTTTTGTAGTTTCTGATCTTGTGTAAGACTCAAGCCTTCCAGTTTAGGCCTGCTTCTTTTTGTGAACTTTATGTGTCTTTGTGGTTTACTTTTTAAGCATGAAAAGCTGGTTTGTCTAAGCTTCCGGTTCTCTCTTTTGATTTTATATTGGAGTGGCCAGATTGCTTTTGTCTTCAGGAGTTCCCACAAAAGCCCAAGTCAGGTAAGGACCAGATGCTCTCGGGCTTTCTCCTAAGGTCTGGATCCCACCAGGGTAGATTTTGGACTCAGGAATTTGGGGGTTGGACTGGCCTGGGAGTGGGCCCAGGAAAGATGCTGGTCTGGGGCAGCTGGTGGCCATGCTACCCATAGATGCAAAGGAAGATGACGGTGGGAAGTGGCCCCAAGGGCTCCTGGGGACTGCACTGAGGAACTGCGTTGGTCTGGATACACAGGATCAGGAAACAGTGGTGGTTCCCCAGGTGTCTGGGGTGCCAAGACAAGGAATGGGACAGGACCCAGCTAGGAGGAGAGATGGGTGGGGGGAGGTGAATGTGCCTGGGGGAGTCAAGGCATAGAGGGTTTGTTTGACTTACCCAGGAGAGAGGCCCAGGGAATCAGAGGGAGGTGAGGGTGGGGCCAGGCCCAGAAGCAGTGCTTCTGGGACTGGAGAAGGACCTGAGTTGTTCTGTGTGCAAAGGATCAGGAAGCAGTGCCTGGGGCGCCAGGATATGGGAGGTGAATGAGGCTGGGGGAGTCAAGGCACGGAGAGCGCCATTGATTTACCAGGAGAGAGGCCTGCAGTTCGGAGAGAGCTTTTGTTTGTTTGTTTGTTTGTTTGTTTGTTTGTTTGTTTTAAGACAAGTTTTAAGACAAGTTCTTTCTATGTAACCCCAGCTGGACTTGAACTCATGATTCTCTGAGTCAGTGCTGAGATTACAAATGTGTGCCATCTCTTATGTGACCTCCAACAGTCATACTCTGTGTAGTCTTGAATAGCTTTGCTCTGTTCAACAGAAACTCAGTGCTAACCACTTATATATTTTAAATATTCCAGTAACCACATGTGGAAATAAAAAGGCAAGACTAATTTCAATAATATGCTTATCTTAATACATTCAAAATATTCCAACAAATAATCAATTTAAACCTTATTGCATTTTTTTACTTATACCATATTGCATGTTAAATACTGCATTTTCATCAGAAATACTTGGCTTCTTCTATGTTTCATAAAATCTACAGTTTATAGATTTATATAGACAAGTTGCTTTCAACATATTTGAACGTGTTCCAATAATGGAATAAAATATTTCTAAATTTAAGTTAATCACAATTAAATTGATTATTTCTTTCCCTGTTCACACTAGTCATATTCCACGTACTCAGGAGGCAGACATGGCCACCCGATGACGGCAGAGCTGTGAGATCTGTGTGAAACTATTGGGGAGGATCGGTAGGCACAGCAGACATCCAGTGCTTTGGAATCAGGGACCTGCTCTTCCTAGGTTGTGGTTCCCTCTCTGTATCTCCTCAGTCTTCTTTTCTTCACACTCCCCATCATCTCTCTAAAATCCTTTTCTATGACCCTCAGGGACCTTTCCTTATGAATATTCATTGTTTGCCTCCTGGACACCTTATGGTCTCTGCTTCTTGGGTTTAGGTGGAGAGATGGAGACATGGAATCGATGCTCTCATCCGGGTTTTGATGAAGCAGGTGTGTTTTCCTGCTTTGAGTCTCCTTGATCTTCATGCTTCCAAACCCCTGATTCTGAGGATTTGAGCTGGTGCCAGATCCCTGCATTTTCTGGTCTTCCTCACACCTGTAAACTCTCTCTTAACTGATTTAAGAGAGCCTAGTTCAACAGCCTTGCCTTTAAGCACACCACCTTTTACTTCATTTTCCAGTGACCCTCATGATGTGTGCAGAAACCCTTTATAAGGACAGCCTGTGTTTGTTGGACAGGAGTTCTGGGAACTGCCCCAGATTTTTTAGATCAAAATACTTCAAAGTATCATAGTTTGAACAAACCTCTTTAGTAATATTCATATCTAATAAATTCAAAAACCATTGCTTTATGCAGACTCTCATCTTAGAAATGAAGATTTTGCTTTGTTTTGAAGAAGGTCCCATTATGGCACCCAGGCTGGCCTCCAGTTATAAATCTTCCAGCATCAGCTTCCTGAGAGCTGGAGGAATTGGGATTCTGGGTGTACACAACCACGCCTGGCTGGATTCATCAGCCCTAACATTTTTCATCCATCTTCTTTCTCTCCTCCTGACATTTAGAGGTATAGAATATCTTGTTTACTAAGCTTTATCTCTGTTCAGGTTATCAAACCATGGGACTGTGGATACAAAGACATGGATTGTGAGGATTGTGAGATGCTGTGTCTCATCCCAGAGATCTTGCAGGCCCAGAAGCAGAGACAGGTCTGCAGATAGCCCAGGCTATAAGCACTGCAGGTAGAGGGCCACACGGGCATGCTGAGTATCTTAGGAACATAAAGAAGACAAGAATCATATCCAGTTGGGTTGTGAGTCTGTGAAAAGGCCTCTGAAGGGCCGTATGACCTCTGGGTTGGTTCAGGAAAGATACATTTGGTGTTCTGCCAGACATGAATTCAAGAAAGAACCCCGGAGATTTAAGATGAATTAAGGTCTGCAGGGAAGCGGAGCCCTGTGAATGGCAAGGATAAAGCATTTGTTGCCGAGTCCTAACTTCACAGCAATGGAAGGCGCTCAGAGTGCAAAGGTCTGGTAGGGCACAGCTGGGAGAGCAGGGACAAATCACCGACCGGGGCCATGACAAAGCAGCAAGAGGCCATGGATAGCATGGCCTGTGGTGGGTGGTGGGTCTCAAGTTGCCCTAGGCCAGCTAGGTTCAGAGAGGAAGTCAGGGTGCTCAGAGGGAGAAGCCAGGGCAACCTGGAACCTGTGGATGCAAACTTGGCCCTGTATTCCGGCAGCCCAGGGGGCCCAGAAGGAACCAGAGACTTGGCCCTGGAGCTGCACACACTTACCCAGAAATGGACTGCAGGCCCAATGGGGCTGGGGGAGCTGTAGACTCACCTCTTCCCTCACTGAAGAGACAAACCGTCATACATACATGGTGTGTCACGCAGACAGTGTCTCCCCTCTGCAACACTTGCAGATCTCAGGCAGATTTCTCTAACAAGGAACCATGGGAATAGAGTTTGGAAAACAAGATTCACACACCCTTCCCTGCCACAGGCCAACCAACAGAGAGCCACCTGTCTACATCAGTGGACAATACGCCACAACTCAGAGCTACCCTTCCACGATTCCGGGTCAATATAATTATTAAACTCATGTAAAAATAATTATATTCCCCCAAAATGTAGAGAGACGCTGAGCGTGGCTGAGCTAACCCTCTGCTCATCCCTCCCGTGCCTGGTGCAGCAGAGGACCACGGGACTCAATGTCTACTTCTGTACCCATGTTTGTTTTTAACATTTTATTTATTTTATTTGTACGAGTGTTTTGCCCACATGTATGTAAGTGCACCGTGTGCATGCCTGGTGCTTGCCGAGGCCAGAAGAGGGTATGAGATCCCTTGGAACTGGCATTATGGATGGGTGCTATCAGCCATGTGGTGCTGGGAACCAAACCCAGGTCCTCTGGGAGAGCAACCTGTGCTCTTAACTACTGAGCCACCTCTCCAGTCCCCACTATGTTTTTTTTTTTTTTAAGATTGATTTTTTTAAAATTATGTGTATGTGCATATGTTTGCATGTGCATATGTGCACGTGTGTGGGTGCCTGTGGAGGCCAGAAGTATCAGATTCCCAGAAGTTGGAGTTGTAGACAGTTATGAGCTGCCCAGTGTGTGTGCTGGGAACTAAACTCAGATCCTCTACAAAAGCAGCACACACTCTTAACTTCTGAGCCACCTCCTCAGCCCTGTGTTGTCACATCTATGCGAGGAAGCCTCTGGGATTCTCCGCTGTGCACTTGTGAGAGGAGAGAAGCAGAGAAAAATGAAGGCATATTACCAGGGCATGTTCACAGGGAAGAAGACAGAGAAGGGGTGATAAGGAGACAGAAACCACAGAAATTAGTAACCCACAGAATGTGGAATGGAAGAGAGGGAAGAGTTTCTGCAAGTGTCCTGGCCAGCGAACAGCTTGGAGTTTGCCAGATGTGAGGGTGTTCCCTCACCACCCCTGAGCCAGGCTGGTGTCCTGCGCCATGAGGCTGACCTCCTGAGGCAGAAAGGAAGCAGAAAGGAGGAGGGGGGGGAGGAGGAGGGGGAGGGGCAGCAGCCAGTCTCAGAAAAGTGATTGACTTTACAGCATGATCATGCACAGGCTAGAGTTAGGTGGTACAGTTACTAGGAGCACTCTAATCAGAGCTGGTCCAGGATGCATGGTGCCTAGATGCAGGGACATGGAAAGATGTGAGAGAGGAGGAATGCCCTCCTCATTGGGACAGGACTCATGTGATTGTACGAGCATTTGGGGAGGAATATAGATATATAGATCATCTACAAATACATGGATATATATGGATGTATGCACACAAACGTGTATGTGTAGGCACATGTATCTGTGTTTATATGTCTATAAAACCATATTCATATGCACATACACATGTATATGTGTGTATGTGTGTGTGCATAAACTTGTATCTGGTGCACTTATATAAGTATTTATCTTTGAGTGAGATGATCAGCCAAGCTTCAGTGTGCAGTGGAAGATAAGCTGGTCTGGGCTTCTGGAGTCACTCACTAGCTGAATGATCATGGACAACACACCCTGGTCCCTGCTATTAGGCTCCTGGACTGGGGAGTATAGAAGTTGTGAAATGACAGGAATCCTGTGATAGGCCGGAAGACTGATCTGGTGGGTAGGGACTCCATCTCTGTCACAGTTTCCCTGAGCCTCGTTTCAGTCTTAGCCACGGAAGGACTTGGAAATGGATGAAAACCATCAGTCTGACATTAGAGGACTGAGCAGCAGCTGGATGTCTAGGAGTTCTGGTATTGCTTGCTGTTTGGCCTGAAAACCTGGTAGGTAACTTATTTTATCCACATTTCTTAAAGACCAGACTTAGTTTTTGCCAACTAAGTCTGCATAGGCACAGACTCACACATAGTCACCCTAAAAAATATAGCCATACTCTGCTCAGTGCCTTCTAGCTCACTGCTGTGCTGTTTGAAGGGACTTTAGATGGGCATTCTTTTCTCATATCTCACTTTATTAAATATCATGGTACAGACATATTCACCCTAGAAGATAGATATAGAGCAAGTGTATTTTTCCTTTTTAAAAAAAATATTTTATTGAGTTTTTGTGCATTTCATATAATGGATCTTAATCAAATTTAGATCCCTTCCCCCATCTGCACCTCCCATAGCCCCCACCAGATTTTAGAGCAAGCTTTTTGGTGTTCATATGTATCTATACTTCTTAGGCAGTGGAAAAATATAGCAAGCATAATAAAATGATATATATTAACTTATTTTAGGCTAATAGTTTACATAAGAAAATAGACTTTAAGAAAGACAGTTTGTAAGCACTAGCATGGGTGGAATGTGATTCGACTTTACGGGTGTGTGTATCGAGTAACTGACACGTGGGAAGCACTAACTTAATCAGGTTGATGAGGCTTTTGTTCTAGCAAGTCCAGAAGAGACTACTTTACCAGGTGACATCTGACACCTGTCAGGAGCGTGTATAATCTTCATTGGTTTGATAACTTATTCTAAAAAGTCCTTTTGGGAGCTTGAGTTATTTCACATTTGCTTCTGATCGATTGCTTTTGGTGCTTAAAATGTTGACTTTAACCTGGATGTAATTAGAGGAAACAAGAAAGCAAATTAAAATGAAAAGAAATTATGCAAAACAACTGGCCCTGGACTCTACACAAGTGTCAGTGACATAAAACAGAAAATGGGGCTGCAAACCATTCTACACTGAAGGCACCGAGGAGACCTGGAATCTGAGTGACCTTGTGACCCTTGGTGGGAACCTGGAAGTAAAACACCACAAAGTACATTTCGGAACACTTAAGGAAATTTGGGGAATGAAATACTTATTAGAAAATGTAATCATTACAAATTTTAGATATCCTAAGTGTGATAATTGCATTATAGATAATATTCTTGGTTTTCAGAGATTCATCCTGAAGTGTGAAGTTAATCAATGTCTCCAACTAATATTCTGATAGCTTAGCCAAAACATACATGCCTATCTTAATTTCACACATATTATACAAATATATTAGTAAATGTACAAATAATACACATGTGTACCTGCATACACATATTTATAATGTAGATCCACTGACACATATGCACATATAGACATAGAAACAGGTAAAGACATGCATGCACACACATGGTCACATCCACATATGCATACATTCACATAAACATGTATACAGACAGACATGAGTGTATAAGACATACATATTAAAACACACATCTACACTCCTACATTTGGAGTGTAACAAAGGTAACAATATGAACAGCCAATCCAGAGCATTCTTCTTCCATTAATTAGTAAGCTTTCTGTAGGCTTAAGCTTAAGACATTTCAAAATGAAGTGGAAAAGATTAGATTGTTTTGAGTTTGGAAAGTCTCAGAGATAAATAAAAAAATCTAAAAATATTGTGTAGACTAAGGAACAGGTGTTGTAGACATTTTCCTTGAGCCCCTGAGGATCCTGTCTCCACTGCTCAGAGACTTGTTCTGGTCTCATGGCTACTCCAGAGACAAGATTCCACTGCAAAGGGGCGAGTAGCCATCAAGCTGGGCTCTGGGCCACTTGGCTGAGGACAGCGAGTCCGGAGGAGCGAGTGCCAGCCTTACTCATGGCTACTCACATGGTACCATCACCCTCAGCTCAGTCTCTGTTGTGGTTGGTCTCCGTGATTTTTTTGGATTTACTCTCCTTCAGCAAGTGCTTAGAATGGTAACTTTTTCAGATCTTATTCCTCTGGACTGTGGTAAGATGGCTCAGACTCCACCTCTCAGAGAAACTGCACTCTGGGATGTGAGGGTGAGACAGTAGCCCGACAAAGCAGTAAGTGAGTGCGGGGACTTTAAACACTGCCAGGTCTTTAAAGACAAGGGTGAGAGAGGATGGTAGTGGACGGGTTTTCTGAAATGACCAGGCACTGGTTCATTCCTCTTCTACTTCCTCCTGATTCACCCTGCCTTTGAGTTCACTCTAACAGAGGCAGAGGGTCTATAAATCTCACCCCTCTGCTGGGCCAACAGGTCTGTGTTTCTGGCCATGCCCTGTGACCCTAGGTTGGGGCCAACCCAAGGTTCTTGTTTCTACCTCTTCCTGAGGGATGCACCTACCCGCCCTGACCACGCACAGCACAGGTGGTCTCATCTTCAAAGATGCCAATCCCAACCCCAGAACCCCATCCCTGCACATACTGATGCTTTCTTACTGATGAAGAAAGGGAGCGAGAGAAAGGCGTGGGTATCGCTGCGGGGAGCCTTCTGACCAGCAGCCTTCACAGCACCACCTTGGCAGCCTCTGAATCGCCATCCGCCTTTGCTAATGCGATGTGACAGGTTTCGAAAGCAATTTCAGTTCCCGTCCAAGCAGGGTGGGGGCAGGATGGAGACTGCGTCTCCTCGCAGTGCTCACCTGGATCCATTTGGACCGGTTTCCTGGAGGCATTAAAGATCTTTTATCTTCTTCCTCGGTCACCTTCTTTCCAGTTCCCTCCAGCGATTACGTTCTATCTGCGGTGCTAGTTAACCCCAGTGCGGAGCCCGTCGGCTGGGAGGCCAGGAAGGACGGAAGGCTTTAAAAGCAGCACCTCGCAGCATCTAGGAATCCTCCTTTGAAGTTCAGGCGTAGAGCATGGCCCGAACGAAAATCCCAGCAGAGAGCCCACGCGGGAGTCGCCCTTGTCCTCTGATTCCACGCCCCGTCTCCGCCTTGCACCACTCGGGCTCCAGATGGCAGAGTGGGCGGGATTCACGGCTAGGGAGCTTGACCTGACCGTGAGGCCTCCTCACACTTCTCTACCCCGTGTCCCCACCCGCCTCTCTGCATGACCCCCCCTTTCTGCTCGGAGCAGCTCCCGGCTGTAGAGCTGCTGAGACCCCGCTTCCTCCTGCCCACTGCGCCCCTGCTTCCCGTGGCTCACCCACACCCCAGTTCTTCATGGTTCTGGGTTTTCGGCACAAACGCCACTCCTGAGAGCCCCGCCCCCAGGTGACCCCCTTCCCCTCGTTCTTCAACACTTTACTCTGATGGATTTTCTCTGTGGGCCTCACTCATAATTTTGATTTATTGCTGTTCCGTTTATTATCTGTCTCTCCTCAGCCCGAGTCCCATGGGGGCAAAGCCCCATACTAGTCCTTCACCTATGGATACCAGCACCTTGTATATTAATTCCTAATTAAATATTTAATGGACAGAACTTACTTAGAACTCTGTCAGAAGCAGGAAAGCCCCACATTCACATTCATATTCTTGGGATCACATAACACTCTACAAAGCAGCACCTTATTAACCCTTTGCCACCTTGCCCATGACCAGCATCCCTTCTCTGTCCCAGCCTTAAAGATCCCGTTCACATTCTTAGAGTACTGTGTGTCACTGTGGAGATCTGCTGTCCTGACACATGCTAAATTCTGGTGCAGGTCATCGATAGGAGTTTCAAATGAAACTTGGCAGAAATCTGAAGCAAGGGAAAATCCTCTCAGGCTTTAGAACTTGCTCAGCCAACAGCTCACGGATATGAGCTTCAGTCCCACAGTGCACAGAGCACAGAGCATGTAAGTAGTGCCCGCTACCAGGCCAAGACTGTTCAGAATGTAAGTCTGACCTCAGGAAAATGGTGATAGGTCCCAGACTTAAGCAGTAGAGGAGGCTGGCACAGTGGCATCCCCGGGGCTCAGGTTTATCGAACAATAGTGCTATGATGAAGGACGGGTTGGTGGTGAACCTATCTCCCTGAGGATGGCATATGTAATTTTCTTCATCTACTCACCTTTGTGGAAAGTTTTCAACCTTTACTATTTATAACCTTTACCGGCTTCAATCAATGTGTAGTACGTTGGCTTTGAAAGAGACTTGATTTAAATTGTGGAGTGAAAGGATTTCAGAAATCTCAATCCATTATTCATGATGTTTAGAAAGATATGGCTTTTTTTAGAAGTGTGAAAACCATCCTGGTAGAAACTGAATGAGGCTGTGAGTGTGCTGGTTTCCGAGGAAACCCTCCTCTCCCTATCACCTTTGGAAGGTGCCTGTTCCCACTGCCCTCATTTGGAAAGCATTGAAAAGGTTTTAGTTTCTAATTCAGTAAAAATGATCACCCCCAGCTTAAGAAAATGAAAACAAACCTTGCATTTGGGGAGAAATTTGCTTTGCACTCTGAGCTCTAAAACCAGGTTTCACAGGCACTGTGCAGCCCCAAATGCAGTTCTCTTGGAGGGCAGATCAACACGTGGCTTTTAGAAATGTTTATAACAAAGCCACTTAAATTTTCAAGAAAATTAATTAGAAATAGAGACCAGAGCTTACACTGTTACAGGACTTCCTTTCGTTCTGGCTCATCTGACTTGATAGTAGATCATCTAAGCAGGGCAAAACCTTCTGAGTCTTCCTAGAAGAGTGTAGATATGGCAGTCCTTTTCCTTGTTTGTAAGGTTGGACAGCTTCCATTGCTTACCGAGAAGCCGAGACTTGGGCTCTGATGTCCACAGCAATCCTTTGGCCCCTCAGATAACTGCTGTATGATGTTTCCTTGGGAAACTTGAGCTCAGAATTTTAATTTATTTTTTTTTTTTTTTGAGACAGGGTCTTCCTGTAGCTCCAGCTGGCCTTGAATTCACTATGTAAACATGGCTGGACTTGAACTCACCGAGATCTCCCTGCCTCTGCCTCCAGAGTTCTGGGACTAAAGGTGTGCACCACCACGCAAGGCTTGAGCTCAGAATCTTTAAGCTACATGAAAGTAGGCGATCTTTCCTTGATCGCAACTGAGTGACTGTTTTTTTTTTTTTTTTTTTTTTTTTTTTAACTAGTCCCTTCTTGATATAGTCCTGAAATCAAAACCAGGCTGACTCTCCAAGTTTCAGTCTTGTGACATGTGACCCCTTAGTAGAGGGACTTTTCTGGCATATGTGAAGATGGTCTTCCTCAGTTCATGCCTGTGCTCAGGTCCGTCGCTCCTCGCTCTCTTCTCGCCTCACCCTGCCCATTACCACCAGATCCATTTTCTGAAGATGCCACTTTAATTTGACTGTCTCCTTATTTAAAGCACTTGGTGGCTCAGCTATCTCTGATGTCACGTGCCTGCACCTGGCATGTGAGGCCACCGTGTGGTTCTGTGTTCATGGTGGACAATATCCTCTCATCACCTTGTTCTCTCCACCTCTACCGTGGCCTCCTGTTGACCTTCTTCTCACTATCCTCAGGTATCTGATGCTATTTCCTCCTGTTGAGACCCAGGGCAGAAACCAGTAGAGGAGTTTGCATTAACCACCCCTAGTGACAGTAATCCTCTCCTTAATAAACTGTCACCTTTCAGATTTACTTAATTTACGTTTTCTGCCTTCCTAGGCCATCCAGAATTTTGTGTTTTATCTCTTAATCTTGATTTTAAGATGCCTAAGATCAAAGACATGCCTCAAAGTCCTGTCTCTCCTCACTGCTCGCCTGGTCATGGCAGGCAGGATCCTCTGTAAGCATCCCTTCTCTGACCTCAGATGTGAAGAGGGCTCTCCTTTCTGCAGATGCTCAATGTGCATCTCTGTTGAACAGCAGCAATCTGTTCAGCTTGCTTTGCTTCTCAGACTGCACTTTCCTATCATAGGGTCTGAAAGGTCCGTGAGGGATAGCGGAGACCACAGTAATAACACATTTAGAAGTGAGAAGTGGAGCCCATGTTGCTCCCTAGAGCAGGACAGTGAGCACAGCCTACCTGGATGTAGGCATTCAGCAAGTACACGGAGAACTTAAGCCTCTCGTAAAACCAGTTGAAGGATGTGGTTCTTTTTCACGATCTCCAAACACTGATATATCCAAACAGTTTCAGTGATAAAATACTCTTTCTCCTTCCCCCCAATATATATATATATATATTTGTTGTTACTGTTCAACTTCAACAGCATTTCTAAGTTCCACATCTGCACACTGTTGTTTAATGAACTCTGTTCCACAAGGAATTTAATTCTGAGAACTCTTAAATTATGCATGTGGATTCAGGGGCTCAGTTGTCTACTCAAAGACAAGTACAATTCTCAGGGAGGTCTCCAGAGAAGGCTCAGCCTACAAGCTCTTTATCAGACTGGTTTTCCCTGGTCAGCTCCTGACATCTGACATTAAATCACTCCCATCTCTCTCTTCTATTTTAATACATTTGTTTTTCTTCATTTAACTTACATCACCTGAACCTTGGTTAGTGAATTAATGCCTCTGAGGTAGGGGTTATTTTTTAGCCCTGGTCTTCCACTAGACTCTGAGCTCTGTGGAGTCATGTGATGTGCTGGGTCTGTGCTCGATCCCCAGTGACCACAAGAGATTCTGGAATGAAGTCAGTACTCGGTAAGTAAGGGCTGAGTGAGTGGCCAGAGGAGAGAGAGAAGAGTTATACTGGGGTCCCGAAGAGACCTGTGTCTGGATTCCCCTCCCTGGGACTAAGCTGAAGTGAGAAGTATGAAACCAAAGCTTCCTGGGGATTACAGAAGTTTCTCTTTCCTAAAGAAAGGGGTCTGTTTATCTATTCATGGACCCTAGGCTGAGGAATGCTATTCAGCCATGAAGAATGAAACTGTGTTCAATTGCTATGTTAAGCGAACTAAGCCAGATTTAGAAAGACAACATATTTTCTCCCATATATGAAATATAGATTTATATATATATATATATACTTATATGCATGTGTTTATGTTTGTATCTATATATATATGCAGGTCGTGAAAGTAGAAAAGGATATCATAAAGGATGTAGAGACTTTAATGGAGCAGGAAGTGGGAGTGAGTGACAGAGTAAGGAACACTTGTGACATGAAAGCACAAGAAGGCTCTGTTTGGAGGGAGGGAGGGGCGGGCACCAAAAGAGGGGTCAGCAAGGAGGGGGGAGGCAGTGGGGGGAGGCAAACAAAAATAAAGTGTATAACATATATGTACTAAAATGCCACAATGAAGCTCATTAATTTGTATATTAAATTAAATTGGGAAAGGATGAAGTTCCCTCCACGTAGATGGAAAATTCCCTCTACCCTGTTTACAAACCAAACTTACCATACATCAAGAATTAAGTAGGGATAGAGCTTTAATATGTATTAATTCAATAAGTCACCACACTAGAACTTGCTGGCCAGACACTAGCAAGTACCTGGTTTAGACCTGAACCTGGGTCTGGCTTCAGAGCCTGTTTCACTCACAGGTTCTGCTTATCTGGCTGGCTGCCATGCTTGTACTGGGTGGTGGGAAGGGGAGCCAGTGTTACGTGGATAGTGTGCAGTCCCACAGCACCTCCTGGGTAACAGCAGGAGAGCAGCCAGCAGACATGGTGTTTGGTGTCTACAAACCCTGGGAAAGCCGCATGGACCTGTGGAATCCCACCAGTGTGATCAGCTGATGTACCCCATCCCCCTAGACCAGGAGGAGAGCCATGCCCTCTGTGGGATCCTCTCTTCTCACAATCTCTGTTTTGGCACAGGCTCCTGGCAGAACACTCTGCTGGGAAATGTTAGATGTCACCTCACAGCTGTGAAGTGGGGCTGAAGCCAAGGAATGGCACCGTGGAGCTGGGAAAGAAAGTGCAGGCTATAGAGAGGTGGGAGACAGTGTCAGCTCCAGTGTTGTGGAAGTGAACCTCGGAGCAGAAACACAGGAGAGCCCTCCAGTCCACACAGCCACCTACACAGGACGAGGTGGCCATTTCCTTGGGTCCAGATGTAAGTCAGCCTTGGCAAGGTTCTCACTGTTTCCTGGCTTCATCTTTGGATCACACACTCCTGAAACCTACCTTAGTTTTTAAAAAATTGCAGATGTTTCAAGGATTTAAGTTTGCTTTTTAAAAAGTGCATACTTTTTTGTTTAAAATATTACTAACTTATGACAGCACTAAGGAAAGTAAAGGAAACATCTCACTGATTATCCCCCTGTTGAAAACATGTTCACTTTCCTTCTGGAATCTTCTCTGCACAGTTCTTGACCATATCTGTAAAGTTTTGTAATGGTGGAAGCCCAGAGCTCCAATGTGCTGGAATCTCTTTCTGGAGGGAATTTACCAGCACATAGGTAGCACTGCTCAGAACAAGGAGGAGGTAACAGAATCCACATAGGGGTGGGGGTGGGTGGGCAGTGATAGTACCCAAACCGGATGCAGCTGGTCGAGCAAAGAGACAATGAATAATAAGCTGTCAGGAAAGAGATGCTCGGGCTGACAGAATATTGAGGCCCAGAAGACTGGATAAAACACCAAGTAGACACAGCTGTGGAAGGGAGAAGGCGCAGAAAACACAAGTAGGAAGTAGCGATTGGAAACGGCTTCTCCTTTCCCTTCCCTGTTAGCCAGAGCCAGATCTGAATAGCTTCTCCCCAGAGCCAAGAGTTACCGTCATTGTATTGCATACAGAAATATGATGACAACAAAGGACTGGATATACACGTGGGTTCAGATGTTGCAAAAACTAGCCTGCCATTAATAATGGTTTAGGTACAACTGACATGTCAATTCTCACCGACCTAAACCTTGGGGAGGCTGAGAGAGGGAAGTAGAACAGAACCTGCAAATTGTTCAAGGAGGAATGCACAGGAGAGAAGCCAGTGTTGTTCTCTATACAGCAGTGAGGTGACCTGATGGTCTGAGAACCCTCAGCTGTGCTGAATGTTTCAGGGTCTGAAGTAATTTCTCTGACCAGCTCAAGGCCAGGTTCTAGATTATTAAACTCTCCATGAGCTGTCTACTTTAGAGCCAACTATACCCATCATATGTACTCAAGTAAGTATAGCCACACTGAAAGACACCGCATCAAAGACACTACATTTAGTTTGTAAAGAAGTGAATTGTGCTACTTGGGTAATGGAGAGAATCCTATGGTGTCCATACCTGGTGGTACCAGATGGCTCTATTTTTCCATGACTAATTAAAACTTAAAATAGCCTGCATGATACATTTCCTAGATGGGAAAGCAGTCCAAAGCCTGGAAGAATTGCTGGGATGCTTTCTTGTCTGTTTCTAACAGCCTGCTCAATAGAATAGAATCATGAGTTTAATCCCCTCAAAGATTGGGTGTCCTGGAACAGGACCAGGATGGATCTAGAAAAACCCTAAAGTAGATGTCACCCCTGCTGCCACGTCCATACCTTGGACTCTTCTCAGAAGCTCTGAAATGCATCCAAGTTCCAAACTGCATTCTAAACAAATTAAGTCAGAATTTCCAAAATGGAACTAAGGCATTAGTAGTTTTGAATTTTTTTCCAGGTGGTTCTGATGCATGGTTCTAATAAGGTGTGATACTACGATACCACTGACAGATACCAGTACATGGTAGAGACACTTCATAGAGCAAAGAAATAGCACAGACTGTTTATGAGTGCAGGGTCAGGAGGTCTTTCTAGGCAGAGACAGGAGTAGACACAAGCATAGATGTAGATGTTTGTAAATGGTGCTTTAGAATGCCATTTCCCAACTGGAGCAGGAAACCTTCTCCAGGGTTTTGTACATTTCCTGGTATATTTCTTTAACTGGTTTGTTTTTATGTCTATGAAATGTACCTACCTACTTGCCCACCTATCTATCTGTCTACTAAATAGCTTCCTAGGTAGAAAGTTGGTAGCCTTTTTCATAAATAGAGGTTCACTTAGAAACCAATACCACAAAAATAAGGTGAAGAGTATATCCTTAGATATTTGTCACACATTCCTGAGTTTGAGGCTCTGTTCCCTTTGTGGAAATGGGAGGTCTGCAAGTGGTGTTGGAACTAAAGAGCACCCATCAGAATGGGAGAAGAGCAAGGGCACTGGCACAGCCCATGAGCAGGCAACGCAGAGCCGGCCTTTACCCATCACGTCCCTGCTGGGGGCAAGAAGCCTTGCATCAGAGTTGCCCTGAAAATGGAAACGGAGTCCGCCTTGTGCCAACTCGAATGCAACATATCTTTCGAGGGTGTGGCTGGGACAGGGTAAAAGTCAGAGCAGCCCGTCTTGAAAGTGCTCTCAGATCCAATCATCCCTCTTACACTACCTGCAGAAAACAGCAGCTTCTCTTGGCTTGATAATCCCAGTGATCGTGTAATTGCTCTGAATGTAAACTGACCTAACTGTCCACATTACAGATGGGTGACAGTGACTTAGAGAGGCTGGGACACTACTCAAGGCTTGTATAACTAATTCACAATAGAGCTGGGTTTCAAACTGAGGTTTATTTGACTGCAAAGCCTGGCCTGGTCTGCTTCTATACCCGCCTCCGAATAACTGTGTCTGGTTGTTCATTTCCCCAGATAGTTTTGGCTCAATGATTTATGAGTGCCCGAGGAATCACGGCAGGGGTGGAATTGATCTCTGTAAAGCAAAGCAAGAGCCGTAATGCTGCTTCTGCCCCAAAGACCTGGCATGCAAGGCTGGGTGTGTATTGTGGCTAAGATTCTAAGAATCTAACAACAGATTCGTCCAAACATTGATTAGATCACCACAATGTAAGTTTATTTCTTGGTAACATGATTGTCAGGGATGTTTGAGATTGGCCATAGAGTAGGCGTGAAGATGAATTTGCTTTGCTAAGTCTGTATTAGTTACATGTCTCACTGTGGAAACAAAACTGGCAAAATTAGTTTGAAGAAGGAAATTTTATTTTGGCTCACAGTTCCAAGGGATACAGTCCTGGTAGTGAAGGGGTGACTGCAGGAGCCGATGGTGGTCACATTGCATCTATAGTCAAAGAGTCAAAGATGAATGTCTGTGCTCAGCTCACTTTCTGTTTGCAGCCCCAGACCCTGAAATGACACTCTCATTTAATTAACGTAATCTAGTTACTTCGTCACAGAGATGTCCAGAAATTTGTTTCTAAATGGTGATTCTAGATCCCATCAAGGAAAATATTCATGATTAACCGTTATGCTGGCTTTCAGGGAACTAGACTGACTGTGACTCAGCTATCTTCAATAGGTGGCTTCCAAGGCCATCACTGTCAGCACACTAGCCAGCCACGCAGGACAACGCACAGAAGCACGCATAGGGGAGCTCATGGACAAGCCTCAGAAGAGGCACCTGCTCCTTGCACTCTCACTCACTGGCTAGCATTCAGTCACATGGCTGCAACTAATTACAAGGCAGGCTGTGAGACAGAGTTAGGTCAGCTATCCAGGAAGAAAAATGAATTCTCAGGAGCATCCAGACCAGGGAAGCACAGGAAAACCACCCATGAATAGGAATCTGAAAAGAGGTTTCAATCATAATGATTCCAGTTGCAAGAGCCACTTAGCAATTTTGTTCATCTGGAATCACAGTCGGCTGGCTCTGTTGCTTTCTACTGCGTAGAGTAATAGAAAATCAAATGTGACGTGAGATGTGCGGTGCACTTGGTAAAGCAACTGAGGGCTTAGCATGCAAGGGACACAAATCAGACCGGAGGAAGGGCATCAGGTTTTGACTCTTTGTCCTGCCATTTCATAGATGTGAAAGCACAACTCATTCAAGCCCTGTGAGCTACAAACCTTTACTGTTAATTTAGGAGCAAAAGTTCTTGTCTTCTTTATAGGGTGCTGAGTATAGGAATCAGAGGCCCATGAGAAAGTGTATGAAAACCATGAGATGTCTAAGTTGTCATTTTTAATATCATCTGGACCTTCTTCTGAAGGGTCTATAGATGGAGAAAGCTGCTTTCTGAACCCATCTCTTAGTTTAACAATTTAGATATGAAAAACCATAATTTCATCAAAGATCTGAAATGAGAGCTCACTTACACACACCATGCTGTAAACTAAGGGAGCTGCCTCCAATCCCTCCACACTTGAAATTCCCAGCATTCTAGGTACTTAATACATGCAGCCCCTGACCGATTGGTAATTAAATTGTATTCAACATTAAAACTTGATTTTTGGTCAGTGGCAGTGGATGGCAGTAGGGACTGCTCCCCTGGGATGGAGTACAGGTGTCTGGTCCCTCCTGTGTGTCTCTCCTTCAGGTGGGGTTTGTCCTGAGCCTCTACCTTCCGCCTTTGTCTTTGCTAAGTCATTTCTCTGAGTTGACAGTATTAGTCACTTTAAACAGACTCACTTCTGCTTCACGCCTTGAGGAGTTCTAGAATTAGAGCAGCTCATTAAGTTATTTTCCTTTTCCTCTTACTATTTTTCCTTTTCTGGAGTCTCTTGGAAGTTCCTGATTCTGGCCAGGGTACTCACTGCCTTTGGGGGTGCCTTCTGAGCTGAGTGTCCAATGGTGACTAGCTGGCCTGGCTTTCCATTCATTGCTAGGCTGTCTATGTGAATGAGAGGCAGAGTCTGTTCTAACTGTGGAGCTGATGACTCACATTTTGGCTGCTGCAGATGAGGCTGCCTATGCCTTTTTAAGCTTTAGTAAGTAAATAGCAAGAAAGAAGAGAGAAAACTAGGAGGAATCTTGCTGCATTGTGCCTGAGACCTATCAGATCAAGATAATCTCAGCTTTGCTACCATCTGCCAACTAATAGAGTGACATTCTTTACCAGACCCATTTGATAAAAGACAATTCACAAATAAAGTACCTGAAGAGAGGTAGCTATGTGTTAGTTTTCATGGGCAAAGGAATCATCTGAGATTTTCTTAAAATACAGAATCTGATACAGGGATTTGTGACTCTATCCAGGTCCCTGGGGCTGCTGGTGGTCCAGCTCTCACACCCTGGGGGCTATTAGGTGGAGTTGTTGAGGCAGGTCCCAATCTTACCAAGGCCTCATCTTTATACAAAATACCTTCAGATGATAGGGTCCCTGTGATAAGGCAGGATACCAAGGCTGCACTTATGGTAAGGATAAAGAAATTGCAATCAGAGGAGAGAGCAGACCTTTGGCATTTTCAATCTGTAATGTTCTTATAAAGTGCCTCCTCTAGGTCATCATGAATTTGCATAATTTAAGCAGTTGCACAGCATCCAAGATTGCTCCTGTCCTGATCATGAAAAGGAAAAAGCTTTCCCTTTCAGTGGTGGTGGGAGAACATGGCTAAGGCAAATTGACTGGTCACCTGATAGTCACCTGGAAAGGTAGGCATGCATTGGAACCCATGGAAGACTGAGGAGCTGAGCAGCTGGGTTGGGTGCTGACTTTCCAGTGATTTTGCATGGTACATTAGGATTGGAGTTTAGGAATATTCTACAGAAATGTAGATAACAAAATTTCAAAGTCTTTCTTTTTTTGTTTTTGTTTTTCTTTTTTTTTTTTGTGTGTGTGTGTGTCTTTTTGAAGCAGGGTCTCCCTGTAGCCCCAGCTGTCCTGGAACTCACTATGTAGACCAGGCTGGCCTTGAACTCACAGAGATCTGCCTGCCTCTGCCTCCCAAGTGCTGGGACTACAGGCGTGCGCCACCACGCCCGGCTTCTTTTTTTGTTTTTCTGTAGTGCTAGGAATCAAACCTCCTACCTTGCTAGGTAAGTGCACTACCATTGGTCTACATCCCTAGCTCCTTATTTATTGTTTATTTTGAGGCAGGGTCTCACTAAGGTCCTCAGGCTGTCCTTGAATAAACTATGTAGCCTACACTGATTTTAAACTTGTGATCTTCCTGTCTCAGCTTCCTAGGTAGCTGAGAACATAGGCCTAGGCCACCAAACTTAACTCACAGACACATTATTATGTTAAAATTGGAGGAGGAACCAATTATCTGTATAAAGGCTGTTTACAATACCACCCCTTGCATTCCCATCCCTGAGTCTTCCCTGGTCCTACTTAGGGAATGCCCACCCCTGGGAAATGGGCTTCCTGGGTGCTCTGGAAACTCTCAGGGTAGTTGGGAAGTTGAAATAAGATAATCTAAGTACATTTTATAAACAATATATAAACATACAGAGATATTCAAGGATCAGACGGAAGTCTATAAATAGTACATAGGGTTACTGTTGAGATAATTTGAATAATTGTCTAAATATCTAACTTATACATCTTTAGTCTTCATTTCTATATTTCTGTGACTTCTTCCAGAAGAATTGTGTTAGCCTTGACCCTTAAATAAAAACCAAACCAAAGAAAATCTTTTTGAATTTGTTTTGTTTAGATCTTCTGAAAACAGGATGCTCTTTAGAGCTAAAAACTAATAAAAGATCCGCCAGTTGGTTTCACTCACTCCTATGTTGTGAAAGAGTATTCCCTATAGACGCCTCTGGGAAGTGCCAACCCATCCGGGTCGAAGTGATTTCTCTACACTGCCTGTATTTAGCTCTTAGGTGTTTCGTGATGAAAGCAATTTCACCCTAGCATTTTCACACTCAAACTTAGACCATGATTCTTGTTTCTTGCCTCATGCCAGCAAGTGTTCGTTCTGCAAAAGCTCTCACATTTTTAAGAGTTCGGTCCTGCAGCTGAACACAGTTATCCCTCTCTGAATTTTAGTAGAAGACTGAGATCCCTTTGCCACCAAATCACTCCATCTGATGTAAGAATTCAGGAGCTTACACTGGACTTGGTGGTGCTTACCTGAGTGAGATCCCAGCACTTGGGAAGTGGAGACAGAAGAATCAAGAGTCATCCTCAGCTACATAATGAGTTTGAGAATTTGAGGTCAGTTTTAGCTACAAAACTGTCTCAAAAAGTGAAGCAAATTCCCAGAGGCCTGAAAGCCTCTGTTTCCTTATATTCATGCACCAACCCTGACTCTTACAATCTTTCTGCCCCTCTCTTCTGTAATGGTCCCTGAGCCATGGGTGCTTATTTGCAACAATGGTGACAGCATGCACAAGACCCATGCTGACTTAGTCGAAAAAAAACCCAGAATGGACCTGGAGAAATGGGCAGTAGACTCCAACCTTAGCTGAGGAACTATTGGTAACTGATTACTGCAGGGTGAGGGAGACTAGATCTTCTTTTAGGGTGTGACTGTAGATAGGCTGACTAGACTTCAGTGAATGAACTTGCACCAAGGGACATCTGGATACAAGTGCTTGACCAGATAGGACTTAAGATATATGACAGAATGCATGAAATCTGGTGGGGGGGTGGCTGTGAGGGGGCACAGGTGAGGGAGGGGGACTAAACTTGATTAAGCTCCATTATATGAAATGCACAAAAACTCAATAAAAATATGCAATAAAATGAAACAAATAACAACAACAACAAACAAACAAATAGAAAACCAAAAGAAAAACAACAAACAAAAAAGGCTCTCCCTCCTCCAGGAGCTATCTGTCAGCCAGAGAACTCCTCCTCCATCTCTGCTGGAAGATCTCCCCTTCTTCATGAGGCCTGTACCCAGACTCATGTGGGCAACACTAATTGGCCTTACTGGATTATCAGAAAAAGAAGGAGAAGGAGGGAGAGGAGGAGGGAAGGGGAGGAGGGGGAGGAGGGGGGAGGAGGAGAAGGAGGGGAAGGAAGAGGAGGAGAAGGCAGGGGTGTGAAGTTGACAGAGGAGGGATTTGGGCAAGTTGGAGGTAGACATACATGGTGGAGAGATATGATCATGCTTCATCATATACCTATATGAAATTCTCAAGAATAAGGAAAACCTAATATGTATTTTAAAACAGAGAAAGAATTGGGAAAATCTGAGGACAAGGGCTGGTCCTGGGGCTGCTTGAAGCGGCAGGGCCTCTGACCACCGACTGACTTCTTTTCTGTCTGTCAGAAAGCCACTGGAGGAAAAGAAGTGACTTTTCAGCAGAGCTTTGTTCTGTTTCATTTCATTATTTAGATCAAATTTGTTTCCTTTGGACCATAGACCGTCATAATTTTTAGGTAAATTTAGTGTAAGATATGATTAGGTCTCTTTTAAAAAGTTTTTATGTATTTTTTAAAATTTTATGTGTGTATGAGTGTATTGCCTGCATGTGTGTAAGTGCACCCGTGTCATACAATGCCTGTGGCAGTCAGAAGATCATGTCGGATCCCCTGGAACTGGAGTTACAGATGGTTTTAGCTGCCATGTGGGTGCTGGGAATCAAACCCAGGGCCTCTGCAAGAGCAGCCAGTGCTCTTAACCACCGAGTTGGCTCTCCAGCTCCGTGATTAGGTCTCTTAAGTAAATTATCAAATTCAAGACAGAACAAGGGTGGATTGAGTTTTGTGAGCATAACTAATTAACATTTTGAAGATGATTTAACGGGAGGGGAACATCAGACAGCCCCATTTCCTGTGCTTGGCTTCAGTGCTCATTCAGGCTTTTGAAACACAAGTGAGGACAGTAGTTAAAATATGTGTCATCCAAAGCATTGCATTCCTTCATTGGAATTGTAGAGAAAACTTTGACAAAACAGGATGATCTGCCTGTGAGGCCTGGGTTGTGAGGTATATATGTGTGGAAAATGCAAACAGTGATCCGAGGTGTGGACCCTGGTGTGCGAGTGCCCAGGTCAAAGCCTGCTGCATCTATCTCAGCTACATGAACACGTGAACACAGCTAGCTCCCATCGTGCCCAACCGTCTACTTTTTATCCTTACAATGGAGATAGAGCAGTACCTGTTTTAGGAGTTTCTGGTAGAGATTACACAATCAGAGCATGACACACAGAAAAAATATTTAACAATGGTGAAAACTGTCAACATAAGAATTAACTTTCAGATAATTTTGTCTTTGACCCATCATTAATCTATATGCCATCACATTCACCACAGTAATTGCCATAGATAACTTAACAGTTCTGAAAAACATCTTGAATAGATTATGAGTGCCTTTAGAACCAGTGACTAGAAATAACCCTAGAGGTGTGTAAATCATTGACTGAAATCCCTTCAGCACACACTTGCACATACATGCACACATACACATGTGCACACATACATACATAAACACACAAGCAAGGGATCTTATGCACAGGGAATATAATTCTCAGTATGGTCCCAAAGTGATTCCCCCCTTAAGACAGTGAGTTTGGTACTTCACACTTATAATCACAGGAGTCAGGAGGCTGAGGGAGAACCCTGGGCTCAGTAGTGAGACCCTGTTTCAAAATAAAAACAAATAAATAAATAAATACCTTATCTACTGTCTACAGAAATCTGTAAGCCTGGTGTTGTTTATAGCTCAGTCCTGTGGTCACCCATGCTTATTTGTAGCAAACTGGGAAACTTCTAATAAGATGCAGGAGACCATTCAACCTTGTATTTTGGTGAATTTTTGTATCTTGGGCTGTTCTGTTGTTAGTTTTGATCACAGTGCACAGGTAGTTTTATGTTTCTCTTTTCACTGAACAGCATCTTTGAAGCACCTTTGTAAAACAGCTGCATAATCTCACATCCGGTGGAACATGAGGTCGTCTAACCAGCTGCTTGGTGCAAAGCATCTCAATCTCCTAGTTCTTTGCTGTCATAAGTAGTGCTGCTGTGAACGTCTTGTGCACGCCAATGTCAAACATTTACAGTGACAGCCTCATGTATCTGGGATACCCAAGTCTATAAAGTTACTTGAGCTGCAACATGGTTGGAGCAGCTGTCCTTGATTTTTGACATGTATATCCTGATTGTGTTGCAGTCTATCAATTCAAGTTCAATGCCCAAATTGGGATATCTTACTGACTGTTAAGGTCTGGTGTCTCAGGAGACTCATAATGGCTCAGAATGGGGAGCAATTCCTCAGAAAACTTAAAAGATAGCTATGTTTTATGTTCTCAGAATCCCTCAGAAACTTCTAGTAACCCCTGAGGCTAGAGGATCCTAAAGTTTCCTGAAGAATGCTGATATCCTTAATATATCTTTTTAGCATTCACTTATCTGTTCTAAAGATTCCTATTAACCTCACCATTAAAGAAATACAAGTTTTAGACCTTTTAGTGAAAGTTCTCTTTCTTGAGTTAGATAATTGAGTCATTTTTCCCAGCTATTAATGCTACCCTGCTCTGTCCTTTGTTCCTCTAGACCATTATACTCAATTGTATTCATTTATTGTGCTTATACTTGGCCATGCCCCAGTTGTGCTTCTTGTTCAGGAACTTTAAAACTTTAATACTAAATGATACTCTTGTTTGCCAAGTTCATCTTCATCTGTCATGCGTGGGAATGAACAGCTCTTGGAATTATTAATGATTAATAGTTTCTGACACTTTGTCCCCTCAAAGGCCCCAATTCACTCCTTAACTGCCCCCATTCCTAGTGGACTTTCCAGTCATAACCCCCTCTGAAATCTCTACCATGTGGCTCCCAACCTTGCCTACCTCGTACCATTTGTCCCTGCTAGTTTATTGTCGATTATGATAGATTAATGATTGCTAGATAGATATAAAATAAATAGTTCAAAGTAGACAGATGATTGATGACTAGATAGATGATGGATTAGATGGATAGATTGATAGATGGATATATGATAGATAGATAGATGATAGATAGATAGATAGATGATAGATAGATGATAGATAGATGATAGCTAGCTAGCTAGCTAGATGATAGATAGATGATAGATAGATAGATGAGATGGATAGCTGATAGATGATGGTGGATTGATGATAGATGGATAGATAATGAACAGATAGAAGACAAAGTATATGTATGAATAGAGAGATAGATGGATAGATGGACGATAGACACACGTGTATGTATATGTTTATTTAACACTATGCTAGCCTCTTTCATTTATGATTTGTGTGATTACCTGAGTTTCTTGGAAGGCAAGTGGCTCCTGTTGCTAGGGTTTCTCCTCATTCCAGCCACAGCCTCTTGTTCTGCCTGACCCAGCTATTTCTTTGGCAGACAGAGCGGCCTTTACTCAGGTTGATGGGGAGGATGGTAAATCCTGTGCTCCACTGCCTTTAGGAAAGCCTGGTGTTGCCTGCTCCTTCCCTGGTTGCTACTTCTCTTGTTGGGGCACCAAAAACTAGAAGTCAGATGGAGGAGGAGGAAGGAGGCAACGAAGGGTATGCATCTGTATTTTGTGGGGTCGTTTCTAGGTGAGAAGGTGAACACATAGTTGAAGGGTTCCTGGGTTCCTGTGCAATGGCACCAGGAAAAAGCTCTACTGAGCCATTCCCATGGGCTTACCCATTTTTGTACACACACCCCTCATCCCCCATCCTGCTTTTGGCTTTACTGGGTTCTGTCTTTGAGAAAGGTCAACATTTCATAGTACTTTTTCTGAGCTGGAATTGCACATTGTGTTTGCTTTGACCACAGGATGTGTGCTCAGTTTTCTTTGTCCATGTGCCTATCAGTTGTGTTTTCATTACCTGTATTAGTGATTTTTGTTGCTGTGATAAAATACCATGACCTAAAACAATGATGGAAGAGCTTATTTTGGCTTATGGTCCCAGATGGGTCCATAATGGCAGGGGAGGCACAGGACGTTGAGCAATCACATCTTCACCTGCACGCTTGACGTAGAGAGTGACTGGTGGGGCAACACTGTGAGCTCTGAAAGCCTGCCCCTGATGTACTCCTTCCAGGAAGGCTGCACCTCCTAAAGGTTCTGCAACCTTCCCAAACAGTGCCATCAACTGGGAACCAGGTGTTCAAATGCATGAGCCTGTAGGGAATGTTCCTCATTCAGACCACCACACTACCCACCCCAACACACAAATGCATATTAATTTTACTGTCTGCTTTTCTAGTAAACTTTTGCATGTCTCTATATCTAGCTCTCTTAAAACTTAGAATTTTACTAATTGCTTAAGCAGTACTGTAGAAAATTCTTTGTTTTATTTAAAGTAATCACGCATAAATTGTGTTTAACTGAAAAGACTTGCATATTAATTGTGCCTGGGGATTTTGTTGATTGGGCATTCTGCATTAGTGCTAATCAGAGCTGCCTGTGTCTTGCACATGGGTGAAGTTTTCCATGGACTCTGTTGATTTAGGACATCAGTGTCTGGCGTTCCCAAGCTGTGAGAGCAGTTCTCAGCACGCCTGTTTTACGCCGCGCTGTGAAATGGGAAAATGGAAATGATCATGACTGAGTTAATTGCATTGCTCAGTCTAGAGCCTGAATTCATCTCTGCCTCGCGCCTCCCGGTGATTCAGCACTAACTGAGCCAAATCTTGCCAGTTTCACCACTTTCCAGGTTCCCTGTGCTGCTCTCATACAGGAAGGCTTGTCTTACTTGGGCATCATCATCACTTCTACTTATCTCCTGCTGGAAGGGACAGATTTGCCCCTCTTGAGTCAACTAAAGGGCCTCCTTCCTCTCCCTTCCTCTCTCTCCTCCCCCTTTCTGCAATGTTAGCTTTGAACTGGGGGCCTCACACATCTGGGCAAGGGCCCATCTTCTCATATGTAACCCTACCCTTTATTTCTTTGTTTCTAGTTTTGCTTTTTTTAAAAAAAAAAATTAATTGCGCTTTTGTACATTTCATACAGCAGCTTTTAATCAACTTAAGACTCCCTCGCCCATCCGTGCTCCCCCAACACACCAGGCTTCATGTATTCTGCCATACATGTTAAGTCCCATCCAGTCACACAGCTGTCCTTTGGTACAAGTTCATCCACTGCAGTCTATTCAGCCTATCTAGAGATCTTAAGGAAGGTCTACTCTCCCTTACCCAGCAGCGGTCTCCTACAGTTCTCGGGCTAGGGCTGGCCCACTGCCCATTTCCCTTGCACCACACCAGGCCCTTGTCTGATTGAGTTCTCATGGGTCTTGTGCTCAATGCCACCATGGCCACAAGTTCACATGAGCAAATTTCCTGCGGCCCGAATGCCTCTGTTCGTAGACCAACCCTGGCTCTTAGAACCTTTCCAATCCCCTCTTTTGAAAAAGTCCCTGAGCTGTGTGGGTGAGGTTAATATAGGAGTCCCATCCAAGGACCCACACTCTGCAGTCTCTTATTCTCTAAAACTTAGAAGAAGGAGCTATTAGGAAATGGGTGTTAACAGGGAGGAGGTGGGGGAAGTGGGAGCATTTGGCTGGGATGGGGAAAGAGGGACATGCAGGGACCATGGTTTTGCTTTTTGAGACAAGATTTTTCTCTATGCAACTCAGGATGGCCTTGACCTTCCATGAGATTACAAGCATGCATCATCATCACATTCTAAGAGCACATTCTGATATGTCATTCTCAGGTTTAAAGCTTGTCGGCAGATGCCCACTACCCAAAGGATAACGTTCTCCCTACCAGAAGTCCGTGGAGGTGTCATGTCCTTTGGGACACCCTCATTGTGCTCAGCACTCTGACCTTTGCCATCAGAACTCGATACCGTATCAACACCAAACTGCTCCTGGCTGCTCTGTTCTTTACACCACATGCACATGGCTTTTGCTATCCTACCATGTTCCCTTTTCCTATGCTGACTAATCTTCATCCACACTTCTGTACTTAACTTGACCTTTTGCTTCTTCCTGAAACATAGGACAAATGCTTTCTTAGCACTGTTGAGAATTTGTGGTGTCTTCATGGCACGGAGTGCTCCTGACTATGATTTGTCTGAGGGCAGACAGAATCCTCTTTACCTTGTTATCCTTTCCAGTAGCACCTGGAGCTTTGTAGCAACTATTACTCCTACACTAGCCGGTCACCAGACCCTAACCAGTCATTTTCACCAAAGGGAGTAGTTTTGGTTGAGTCTTCTAGAAGCCAACCCTGAGCTGAGAATGTATGTGAAATGGATTTATTGGGAAGCAGTTCTGTGAACCACTGGTGGGGTCATGGAGGCCCGAGACACAGAGGAGAAGGCCCTGTGAGTTCCACAGGAAATGGTTTTGCTTGGATTTTTCAGGTAGTTCTAGAAGCAGTTCAGATGCCACCTTTGGTTTGCCTCCCTGGGGAGTACAGCTGGGATGTGGGTACTCTGATCCTTCAGGATTGGCTAAAGGCTACCTCGCCCTCCAAGGACTTCCAGTTTTTTGCCTATCCATGTGTGTAGGTCTGTGGATCTCAAAATTGACCATGTATTGGAGTGGCATAAAGATCAATGAGCTCTAGAGAGTCTGTCTAGGAGATCTGGAATAGAGTCTAAGAGTTTGCATCACCGACAAGCTCCCTGGTGATACTGGTGTTGCCGTCTGTGGCTTATACTCCGTGAAGCTCTGGCTTAAGAGCGCCACTCTACAGTAAAGACGTGGGCATGGGCAGCCGGTGGCTAGGAAGCACACCAGAATCTGCTGTAGATATCAAGGGACCTAAAGCTGTGGGCAGAACACAACCACATCTGTCTGTCCCATTTCTATTACAAGGCCAGATGTACCTTGAAGGACTGGCTTATCTTCAGATACAAGTTCTAAATCACACTTTACTGAGACAGCCATCACACACACAGAAGCATTTCCTCTTATCAGCCTCTGCTCTCCTGCCTTCCTTCAGTTCCTGGAGGCCCCGTCACTTTGTCTTGATATGTTTTTCTTGCCAACTGACACCTCATGTGTTTTCTTTTATTATAATCTAAAGCAAACTTCAAAATATTGTTATCCCGGAAGAGGTGAATTCTGTGTTGACGACTATAGAGAAGAGGATTGAAGTAGCATAAAAATAGACTGCAAGAAATAAATAACTAGACACTAAAATTGCTAAAGGAGCAAAATGTACCCAGAATAAAAAATTGATTTGTTCTGCAAGGCAACCTTTGCCAAAAGGAGACGCCCACCCCCCTTGACAGTTGTGGAATTTCTAGTCAAACCTGAGGCATGCTTTTATTTTTTTTAAACAGAGTTTCCTTCCTGTATTTCTGATGGTTGTTTGAAGGCAGTCCTGGAGCCCCCCAAGGGTATCTGATATTCACTAAAGCAGTTCCTGTACTAAAAAAATCTGTCTAACTTAGTGCTTTGACATAAATATGGGTGAGCTAAAGCTAGTATTGTAATTAAGTCTGACATCACACTGGAGCGTGTGCAAATGTAATAAATCATTCAAGATCTATGAAACAGGACTTTTACTTACCCCTGTTTCTTAATTCAGAATCAACATACAGAAACATGTTGAGAAGCAACTACGTAAGGCACTGAAGGAAAACCGTGGAGAGGGGCCTTTGTTCTTAGGAGCTTACTCTGAGCTGCCTGTGTGGTAACAGGATCATCATCTGGTCCCACACAGTTCAGTGTGCTGAATTTAGGGAGAAAACAGAGATAAAGTACTTGAAAGAAAAAGAGCAACCGAGAGAAAGCTGAGAACAAATAGATCCTTGGTAACAGGGAAGGAACAAGGGGAGCCGTAATCTCAACTTGGGGGCAATTATAAAAGGATGGACTTTCCTCCATGATGACACAGAAGTACGTGTGGAAGAACTCATCGAACACAAGGTGGGACGCTGAGAGTTACTGGAAGAAAGGACATTTTCATTGGTTGGATCCATATGTCCAGGGCTCTGTGTCCCTGATGGCAACAATCCTCTGGCTGCCTGGCAGCAGATATAACCGTTTTTAAGGCTTGTGGTCCACTTGGCTGTGCAGAAACAATGTGAAGGTGAGCTCAGAGTTCTGGTATCTCCTTCTTGGCCCCTGTGGCTCATCCCACACAGTAGTCAGGTCACTTGTCACAGCTTCAAGACTGGCATGTTACCATCAACTGAACTCTAAATACTATGTAGCTGTGGCCATGCTCCCCACTGATGTGGTTTTTGTTCTGGGATCTAGTTCGGGAGCCACAGAACATTTAGCTCTCATCCTTCCTCAACTCTGGCCTTGGATCTTCTGGTCTGTGAGAGCTTCTCAAACATCCCGTTGTTATCATGATGTTAACAGCTTTGTAGGATACCGGTCGGGTATTCTGCAGAATAGAAATTGTTTTTATTTTTGGAAAATTTATTTATTATCTTTATTTTATATGTATGAACCTCTTGCCCACAAGTGTGGAAGTGTACCCATGTCGTGCAGTGCCCGCACAGGTCAGAAGAGGGCTTCGGAGTCCCCTGGAATTGGAGTTACAGACAGTTGTTAGCCACCATGTGGGTGCTGGGAATCAGAGCTCTGTCCTCTGCAAGAGCAGAAATTGCTTTTTAAAGGAGATGTACCAACCATAGAATTTCCACGGAGGATGGAGATCAGACTGAAAAGAGAGGCATCATGTACTAACCACTCATGCCAGCACAGTGAAACCTAAGAAGTCTCTGTTTTGTAATCATGCCTGGTCTCTGGATTCTGATAACTTGCTCTTCAGTGACATTTTTTTTACTGTTAGTAAAGGTTCACTTTCAGGAAAAGAACCACAGCTACTTAGACTAGCCTCTCCAACCCCACAGTCTCTCATTCCTGGGGTAATCTGATGGAAATGGGCCCTTCTAAGTAAAATCTTCAGGATATCTAACACTTGATACCCTAGTACTGGATGGGTGCATGAAGTTTACTAAGGGTTCTAGTTATGTGTCTGCTAAAACGGTTTGCTGTTTGCAAAGCTCCCTTTATCCTTTAAGATTGTTTGAAGGTATAGACAGCTGTAAAAATCTGGTGTGCATGCGCAGATGCAAAGAAAGTAATTCCTTAGTCTTTGCTCTATTAGCATCGATTCAGTCAGTACAGAGCGAGCTGTAGAGCTACAGAAATGACTCAATGACCTAGGCTTCTCTCTCTCACTGTTCCGCTATGCCTAGAGGGCAGCCCTCCCCATCCTGTGATAAAACCCCAGTCATCAAATCTTTGTTCCATGAATCAGACGGAGCGAGAGAAGAACGTACCTTCTTTCTGACAAGATTTTCTACAAACACCACTTATTGTTTCCTCTCTCATTGGCCAAAAGTTGGTCACAACAAACATGACCTGGATCGTGATGTGCCTGGTGGCAGTGGAGAAGGGGAAAACCTCTTACCTGAAAAGTGGGTAAGAGTGGACACTGGGCGATGCAGAACAGTCACTGCCACCCATGGCCATGCTGTTCACAGCCCCTGAACTCACAGGAGGAGACCATTGGATTATAGAACATTTTCAGGGCACCATCAGTTTTTTTGGTTTTACTTATTTGAACCTATCCTTAATGGCATAAGCCATGTTCTACACATATAACCTCAAAGAACTAGTTGATGGGGTCAGGTCTACATTGAGGTTAAGTATTTTAAGTAATAGGTTACTCTCTGTGTAATTCATGTTAGGACTACACACAGTGTTAAGTCGCTTTTCCTTGGAATAAGTGAGTCATGTGAAGAGACTTGGAGAATCGTCTTCTACAAGGCTTGCTTTGAGAACGGACTTTTCCAGAAGGTTGAAGGCACAGTGTCTGTGAAGGCCGTGGAGGATCAGAGCTGGTTACTAAAGGAATGGGTAGTGTGAGATGAGGCCAGAGAGGCTGATGGGCAGGATTAGAAATCCATGAGACCAAGAAGTCAGTGATGGCTTGTCTGGGAGCCAGGGAAAGACTTCAAGGAGTATGACAGGGGGACTTCCCCACCCACGAAAATGTAGTTGTCCTGGCAGTGTGAGGAAAGCCCCAGGAGTGAAGCCACACCACACATTGACTAACCTTTCCGCAAGGTTGGTTAACTGATTAGAACTTCAATAGTTAATGAGGGGTTGGACTATCACAGGCCCAGGGCCTAATTGCAGTTTCTCCTTGGCCCCTTAATAAAAAACCCCCTTCTCTGTGTATGCCCTAACGTCCTTGTGACTGTCACCTGAAACTTCGGGGGATGTATTAACTTAGGCCACTAGCTGCCACCAACTCCAGCACTGAGATCATCGGAAAGCAGCTGAGGCCTATAGCAAAGGTTTCTGTGCTCTGTTGTAACTGCTTACCTGATAGTCCCACCAATATATTTGAAGGGCATTTTGATTGATAATCTTCTTCTGTTACTATAAATATACCATGATACTGTTACTATGTTGGAATATGGAATTCGGGGGTAACCTAAATCTGTTTCCCAGGCCATGGGCATTTGTGTTTGGCTTCATAATAGACTATCTCTCATCTCCTTAGAGGTGAGAGTTGTGATTTTGTGTTGACACCAGAAAACTTACCTTTTATGTAGTACCATGGTGCAGGAATGCATGTTCAGGTCTTCATAACTCCAGTGTCATGCTGTAGGAATGGGTCTCCTGGAAAAAGGATTTTTTCTGAAATCCCTAGCCCCTGGGGGCATTTCACAAGAATCTGGTACTTTGGGTTTCTAATAGACTAGGATTTCAGGATCCAGTGATAGTGGGACCTTCTGCTAAGTCTTTTGTCATTTGTTTTCCCTACAAAGGGATAAATAATTGTCATGAAAATTTGGAAAACACAGAAGAGTAAATATATCACCCTAAAATACTCCAGCCAGCAATGAACAGTTGCTGTCTTCATGTATGAATTGTTTACTCTTTATCAATACCTGGGGACTGTAAACATTTCAGAATCATACACTGAAATTCTTTCTAAAAATCTATTTGATAGTATATTGTCTCTAGTAGGATAGAAAGGTTTGGAAGCTCCTGTCCAGTAGCCAAAGTGCCCAGGGACCCTTACAGGGCTCCTCAGTGCCACATCCGTGCCTGACTTTACCCAGTGACCAAACCAATGTGTCCCACAGTTATTCAACCATTCAACATGCAAAGATGTTTAACACAAATTCATTCAGACTCCTTCTGGCTGTAGAGTAACTTGCTGCCATTGGTCATTTTTTCTTCATTCCATGAACACGAAATGAGTTCACCTCATTTATATATGGTGGACACGCCAGCACACTGAGGTGCCGAAGGCTTTTCATGTTTGTGAAGATGAAGGGATATGACTGGAAGAGTCTTTGCTGTCCCCAGTCCCACCTGAGACATGGCAGTTGCCTCCTTGAGGAAGACCTCATCTCCTTCAACTTCTCCTTTTAGCTCCTTTGATAAAGTGGAGCGAAGTGCTCACGTTGCAGTGTGGTCTTTCTACTGTAGTTGGGTTAACAAAATGGAACTGGCTTTACCACATCTAGGAAATGAAAGATTTGATACTCGAAGCAAAAGACTTTCTGAATTTATGAGTGTTTGTAAGGTAAGGAGATGATGCTATTTACTTTTCCCCCCAGAATGCCCCCCAAAATCACGTATCTCAGGATTCTCTAATCACTCATTCTTACTCTTTAAGATTTACTCTCTAGGTAAAAACTAATCTGTCATGTTGAAAGAGAACAAACCAGGAACTTGGAAAATAAGAGGTTTCCTATTTACCATTAAAAAATAAAACTATTTCACACTTCATTACTTCTCTTTCCCCAAAATTGAATCTCACTTTACAGTTATTTGGTAGAAGATGATTTCTTGGGTTTTCCAAAGAGGGTAGGTAAGGGAAGACTCTTCCACACTGATCATTTCAAGATATTTTGATTTGATCTTGTTTGGTCTGGATAAGTTCAGTCTGAATCCTTGGGATGGGGAGTCCCTTAACAATTGCATTTCTTCCCATTTTAATCACATTCATCTGAGCTTGTTAAAATGTTTCCCCTTCTCTGCCCTGCTTTATTTCATAAGTTATTTAAATTAAAATTCCTAAAATGTTGTAGATCTGACTGAGTTTAGTGGCTCCTCTGGTCCATATATTTTTATCTTGTGTGTTCTACTAATGAACTTGGACTTTCATCAGAGAAGACTAAGTGTAGCTTGGGAAAGGGTACGCAGGTCCTGATGAACTTGGGCTTTCATTGCTGAAGACTAAGTGCAGCTTGGGAAAGTGTACACAGGTCCTAGTGAGCACTGAGCTACAAACAGGTCCTAGTGGGTGCTGAGCTACAAACAAAAGCCGTTTTATCTTTTTCCCCTTCAGCCACAAGTGTCACATGGAAATCTCCCAGAATACAGGGAGATGCACGGGTTAGACTCTTTCCTAAAACATGAGCTTGGCCTTTCACACCTGTGGCTTCTCCACACCCACTCTGCTAGGGGGATGGCCTCGAAGTAGAAGGTGCACTGTGGTCTGGCTACAGGATTTTGAATTCTTATTCATCTTGCTGCTTCCATACAGAGACACCTTTTTCCCAAGACTTGGATTTTTTAATTTAATGGAGTAAGTGATATTCTAGGTTGTTTGGGAGTCCTGTGACATGCAGCATATGCTATAAAAATGTCCAGAATTATTACCATGTCAAGTGTTTCATTAACAAGCTAAAGGCAAAAGTCTTTTGTTGCTTTACTCTATAGAGGGTAGTGAGTCAAAGACACATTTTTTTTCTGTTGTGTGTTCTTAGAAGGCTGCTTGACCTCTTTGTGTCCCAATCTATCCAATACAGTGTAAAGGTAACCCTCACACTTGCACCTGCAGGTTAGGAGAGTGAAAAGCAGAGATCTCCATAATGAGCTCTGGGTGACAGTAGGCACAGAATAAAATCTCAGTGATCATTAATGAGTTTATTGTTATACACAAAGAATAGCCATGGAGAATCTGGGAGTTCTAGTTATTGAGTTAATGTATGCTCCTACATATATAGCACTGGTGTGATATTGCACTCAGCACTGGGAGAGGTGGACACAGCCCACTGAATGTATTAGCTGCTTTTCTGTTGCTGTGATAGAAACACCATTACCAAGGGAACTTATGAAAGGAAGTGTTCATTTAGTTTACAGCTCCAAAGGGGCACAAGTCCATCATGACTGAGAGGCATGGGGGCAGAGGTGGCTGGAATAGGAGCAGAAGCTAAGTGCTCACATCTTCAAGCAGTCACAGGGAGAATGACTGGAAATCCAGCAAGGCTTAAGAACTCTCAAAGCCCACCCCCAATGACGTGCTTCCTCCAGCATGGCCACACCTTCTAAGACCTCCCAAAACAGTGCCACCAACTGGGGACAAAACATCCAAAAACTTGGATCCCACAGGGGACATTCTCATTCAAACCACCACATTCCACTCCCCATAGGCTTATGACCATATAAAATGCAAAATGCATTTTGTCCAAACTTAAAAGTCCCAAAGACTCTTCTGAGACTCAGGGCAATCCCTTAACTGTAAACCACTGTGAAATCAAAAGACAAATTACATACTCCCAACATACAGTGAAACCGAATACACATTTCCATTCCAAAAGGGAGGAATAGAGACATAGTGAGGAAATACTGGACCGAAAAAAAAAAGACTGAAAATCAGCAGGGCAAATATTAAATCCAGTAACTCCACGTTTGACTCCTACGAATTTACTTCCAAAGGATTTAGATGGTTTAACCTACCCAGCCTTGCTTTGTGAAATACACATCTCTCTCTTGGGCTGGTACCAATCCCTGTATGCAGCTCTTCTTGGCAGATGTTTCACAGCTCTGGCATCTTGGGGTCTCGCAGGCACAGGAAGCAGAGCGGGACTGCAGATCTGGCAAGGCTTAGGAACTCTCTAAGCCCACCCCCAATGACGTGCTTCCTCCAGCATGGCCACACCTTCTAAGACCTCCCAAAACAGTGCCACCAACTGGGGACAAAACATCCAAAAACTTGGATCCCACAGGGGACATTCTCATTCAAACCACCACATTCCACTCCCCATAGGCTTATGACCATATAAAATGCAAAATGCATTTTGTCCAAACTTAAAAGTCCCAAAGACTCTTCTGAGACTCAGGGCAATCCCTTAACTGTAAACCACTGTGAAATCAAAAGACAAATTACATACTCCCAACATACAGTGAAACCGAATACACATTTCCATTCCAAAAGGGAGGAATAGAGACATAGTGAGGAAATACTGAACCAAAACAAGACCAAAAACCAGCAGGGAAAACACCAAATCCAGTAGCTCCATGACCATCTTCTCAGACTTTACTTCCAAAGGGCTTAGGGGGCTCAGCCTCTCCAGCTTTGTGTGTGAAACATCTCTCTCTCTCTCTCTCTCTCTCTCTCTCTCTCTCGGGCTGGTACCACTCTCTGCATGCAGCTCTTCTTGGCAGATGTCTCACAGCTCTGGCATATGTGAGAATGTCTTCTTGGGTCTCCATGCCAACCAGGCTTCACCTTCACAGCTTCACACAATGCCCTACCAGGGCCTTCTTTTTGTAGGGTCACCCCTGCTGCACGCTGCCTGGCCTCAGCGGCTCTCTGAAACCGCAGAGGAAGACCCGATGACCCCTCCCTCTTGCATGTTTGATGCCGCTAAAGCCAGCACCAGGTGAACAGCATTGCCAAGTGTGGCTGAAAGTTTAGGATGGACCTCAGCCTGCTTCATCCATTTTAGAAGCTTTTCTCTTTGGGGTTTTCTAGTAGAAAACTCCTGCAGCATTTTCCTATCACAAGTTGGAGGCTTAGCTGGGTGTAGTCTTGCCCCAGAGGCACTCTCCTCATTGTTTAAGTGCAAATCTCTAGGCCTTTCCTTAATCGCTTTTATCTCCTTTCCAAAGGGGTCCTCTCCTTCAATGCTTGTCTTGGCACCAACATTAATGTTCCCAGTGCTCCTTTTCAACCCAAAATGTGTATTCTGTATTTCTTCCTGCCTCATTTTTCTCTTTCACTGCAGATCTGCATAATATTCACCATTAATAGCCACACCACCATTTCTACATTAGGCTGTCTTGAAATTTCTTCTGCCAGAGAAATTAGTCCATTGCTGTTCATCTTAGCCTCAGGCCACCTTTTAGGTTGAGGGCAGACTCCAGCCAGATTCTTTGCCAAAATATCCCAGTTGCTGCTTAAGTCCTTATTTCTCTCTAGAACTACATTGTTCTCAGCACTGCTTTCTTTTAGGCACCTACTAGAAAGGCCTGTTAAGCTCTGCTTACAGCAATCAACCATTTTTCTACTCCAAACTTACAAAGTCTTCCACATTCTTTCAAAACGCCACATGGTCAGGTTTTCACACCCAGCAGCCCACTCTCTGGTACACAATTTCTATATTATTCACTTTTTTGTTACTGTGATAGAAACACCATAACCAAGGGAATTTATAAAAGGAAGAGTTTATTTAGCTTAAGGTTTCAAAGGGGCAAGAGTCCATCACGGTGGGGAAGCATGGCGGCAGAGGTGGTGGAGGAGGGGCAGAAGCTAAGCTCTCACAATGTTTGTCACAGCAACACCCCATAATCCTGGTACCAATTTGGAAAGATACAAGAGTGAAGGAGTCATAAATTCCTCCTCTGTAGTTTTGGAGAGTTGCTGAGGTCAGGCAGCACGCAGCCATGGTGCCCTGTATAAAAAAGGCCCTGATTGACCATTGTGTGAAACTCTGATGGTAAAGCCTGTGGTGGTGGAGACCCCAAGAAGACATTCATGATGCCAGAGCTGTGAGACATCTGCTAAGTAGAGCTGCATACAGGGAGTGGTACCAGCCCGAGAGAGAGAGAGAGAGACTGAGAGAGGAGAGGTACGTTTCACACAGCAACGCTGAGAGGCTGAGCCATCTAAGCCCAGAAGACTGATGTGGAGCTACTCAATTTACTGTTTTCCCTGCTGGGTTTGGTCTTGGTTTGGTCTGGTATTTCCTCATTGTGCCTCCATTCCTCCCTTTTGGAATGGGAATGTGTATTTGGTTCCACTGTATGTTGGGAGTATGTAATTTGTCTTTTGATTTCACTGGGGCTTACAGTTAAGAGATTGCCCTGAGTCTCAGAAGAAGCTTTGCACTAGGAACTTTTGAATAGTTTTAAGACTGGTAAAGACTATGGGGACTTTTAAGGTTGGATGAAATGCATTTTGCATTTTATATGGTCATGAGCCTATGGGGGCCAGGGAGTGGAATGTGGTGGTTTGAATGAGAATGTTCCCTGTGGGATCCAAGTTTTTGGATGTTTTGTCCCCAGTTGGTGGCACTGTTTTGGGAGGTCTTAGAAGGTGTGGCCATGCTGGAGGAAGCACGTCACTGGGGGTGGGCTTTGAGAGTTCTTAAGCCTTGCCAGATCTCCAGTCACTTTCTGCTTCCTGTGCCTGCTTGAAGATGTGAGAGCTTAACTTGGCTCCTACTCCAGCCACCTCTGACCCCATGTCTCCCCACCATGATGGACTCTTGCTCCTTTGGAACCCTAAGCTAAATAAACTCTTCCTTTTATAAGTTCCCTTAGTTATGGTGTTTCTATCACAGCAACAAAAAGCTGACTAATGTACCCACCTTCCCATGTGTCTTACACAATTAACTTTTACAGATGACGTGATCAAATCTAGACTCATTTAAAGACACTGAAGTTCACAGGTGAAGAATACTCAGATTATAAAGTAAATGGGCTTAAACAGAGCCTCACTCTGGATCCTCAGCTCTGTCCTAGAGTTCATCCTTCTGCATCTGAAACTCGGTGTTGACCTTCTTCCTCTGCAGCAAGCTGCCAGCACAGTTAAGAATAAAATGCTGGTGATTTTAAATATAAGATACATTTAGTTGGTAAAAACTGAAAACCTAGAAAAGTTAACAAGGACTCATTGCTAAGCTCAGTTTAAATACATTTCAAATGCCCTCAAAACAGTAATCTGTGTCCCCTCACCCCAGATTCCAGCTTCAAATAGATCAAATGCGCTGTTGTCCACCATTGATCCAACAAAAAAAATGTTTTCTCAAAAAAATTAAGTCAATTTTTCTTTATTTGGGTTTAAATTCACAGGAAAAAAATTTATAACTATCAAATATACATGTACAGAAATGTATATATTGCATACAACACACATGTATTATATTATGACTAAATATGCACATATGCATACATACATTCAAGCACACACATATTAGGGCAATATTAATCTTTTAAAATGTAATCCTTATTAACATTGAAAGTCAGGAGAGGTGGTGCTCACTTTACTTGGCACTCAGGAGGCTGAGTGTGAATATGATGCATTTGAGGCCAATCTGGGCTACAGAATAAGACAATGTCACAATTTAAATTGAGTAAAATTTTTTGGAAGACAAAGTCATTTTGGAGGGAATATTTGTGTATATGTGGGTGTACGTGTGTGTGTGCATGCACGCTTGTGTGTGCTTGTGTGTAGATGTGCACAATGAGTATTTTCCTTTACTGCTCTGTACACTGGTTCTTTTTGGGGGCAGGGGTTGAGACAGGGTCTCCCTGTAGCCTGAGACAGGATCTTGGCTGGCCTGTAACCTGCTATGTAGACCAGGCTGGGCTTGCTCTCACAGCAGCCTGCCTCTGCCTCCTGAGTGCTGGTTTTAAAGGCATGCACCACCATGCCTAGCTGTGTACTTTGCTTTCTAAGACAGGGTCTCTCACTGAAGCTCATCATTTTGACTAAGCTAGCTTGCTAATGAGCCCCTGAGATTCTCCTCTCTCACTCCTCAGCGCTGAGGTTACACACGTGTCTCCATACCCGAATTTCACATGGTGCTAGGGATTTGAACTCAGGCCCTCATGCTTGCCCAGCCAGCACTTTGCCCACTGAGTCGCTTCCCCAGCCTGAGAATATTTTTTTCAAAAATTAAAGCACAATATGTTAAAGGGGATGGGGACCATGCTTTAGTGACACAAGATAGAAGCCCTAGGAACCACAGGCAGTGGTTTTACGTGATGCGAAGGAATGGCAGGTAACTTATGCACACCACCCTGATCGTTAATTTCATCCCTGGGGGTACTTCACTTCTTAACTATTTGATAAGAGTTTGTCCCGACACTGAGATAGGGCTATTTCTTCTGGTAATTTCAAGGTAACTGTAAGGCATCCAAAAGAGACCCTTCAGCTGCTGGATGAGCCACCTGCTTCTGAGAACATTCTGCCACCCATTTCCTGGCAGATTTCACGCAGCCCCTGGTTCCAGCCTCCTGTACCAGTTTTGTTACATTTTTGAAACATAAAAATCTCAAATTTATTAACAGCAATCATAACCTCAGCCCCAAATCAAGAGTAGCTGCCTAAATAGTTGCTCAAGATTTTTGGATTTGATATATTTGACCCTTTTCTTTGTCTTGTCTTTGAAATGCATTCCCAGTAGAATGTATTTTCAGAATTCCTTTGTTCATATGCAACTCTATAGCATGATTTTTGGAGTACAGGGGACACTTTGGGAGAGGCATGGTACCTTTAGCCTTCTGCTAGAGCTGCTAGTCATACAATATAACTGAGATGAGGAAGGTTGAAGGGGGGTGAGGATGCTGGGTGGTGGGCTAGATTTACTTACTGCCTAAAAGTGCCTCCCCCTGCCCCTGCTAGTTCATGTTCACAGCACCTGGGACTCAAATCCTAGCCTTGGCAAATGTCAGCATTTTTCAGTGAGGTGAATTCAGGGATTACTCTCAAGTAGTCTAAATAGAGAAGGCAAGCAATCTTTTTTTTTTTTTTATGTACAAATGTCAAATCAAATTTAAAAAGGGTTCATAGAGTTCTCTTATTTTTTTTCCTGAAAATCATATTCCTTAAAAACATCTTTAAAAACATCTAAAAATTGAGCTTTTGAGTCTTTTTCTTATCCTAATCTTTTCATGTCAGGCCATAGGGATGCAGTAGTGTGTCCTTAGAGACTGTGTGTGAGATGTGAACCCATTACTATTGATGAAGCAGGCTCCAGGAAGTACATAGCAGGAGGGAATGAAGGTCTCAGTGCTGGGCCACACAGCAGTGTCACTATTCTTCTGTTAGGTTTTCCCTGCTACTTGGGGAGGGTTTGAGGGTCAGGGTTCGAATCTGGGGCAGTGCAATATGGTGAGACAGACACAAATACCTAATAGTGAGTCTGCCTTTCCTAATCCCATTCTCACCTGTTATAAGTAAAATATGAGGTCCATGGACCCCACTGAGACTGTACACACACACACACACACACACACACATCCAGAAAATGTGCAAGATTAGAATTCCTTGTCATAAACCAGGAGTTTTACAGGATTCTTATATCCACCATAAAGTGGAGGCGGATGTTCCCGTGGCTCCTCCCCAGACGCACACGGAGAAGCAGCAGCTACCTTGATCTTTGCCCCTTTCTGTTTTTTAATGATCTATTTCTATTTGTACACGTATTTTGCTTACCTGCTCCATGGTATGTGTGCCAAAAGAGGGCAACAGAGCCTCCACATGGGTGCTGGCAACCACACCCAGGTCCTCTGGAAGAACAGCAGTGCTTTTAACCACTGAGCCGCCTCCGCAGCCCCTTGGTCTTGCTCCTTGACTTAGATCTCCTACCCTCCATTCTCCTTTCAAGCCTGACATCGAAGTTGTGAGGTCCAGCTGGTACCCCCATAAGAAACCCCAACCCCATAGCAACCCAGGGAGCAGCAACCTCCTGGATTCCACCCAAAGTCTGGGTGGATCAGTAACTTTATGGGAAGTCTCTGGGTGCCCTTGCGGGAACCAGGAAGTAACACCCACCTTCTCCCCTTCAGTCTTTTTCTTGGTCATGAAATTGAACACTAGTTTGTGGACCATACTGGAAAGGTGGGCATTCTCCCAGAGGCCATAATAGCATCTCCTAGCCTCGTGTAGATTACAAATAATAAATTGCTAACCAAATCAATAAAGAACAGAGAAACAAATAGGTTTTGTGATCATGATAAATGTTTTGAACTAAGTCAGCCTGTGATTTGATGGAAGTCACTTGAACCACCTGAATTTCAGAGCAGGAGAGACCAGGCAGTCGGTCTGGGGATTACGGTCGTAGCATTCCCAGAAATGTGGCTCTGACTAGCGTCACTTTCCCAGAGTTAATCAGAGAAGACCCTTCTACAGTCTGTGGGAGAGTCTGTCATCTCCAATACAACAGATTAATCACAATATCTGATGAATATTTTTGCTACACTGTCCTAGAATATAAGCAAAATATGTACTTGTGAATATGAAAAACATGAAGATAAAATTAAGTGGACTAAAATAAAATTAAAGTTTTGACTAAAGTATCCAGATCAAAAAGAAGCAGAATATTGGCATTATGCAAATGACTTAGTGCTGGCTCCTAATCTTTTTTTCTTATAAAAATGAATAAAGGATACTCTAAAATTTCTAAATTCTATGTTTCAAAACATTTTCTGAAAGAACGGCATTCTCTCAGTTATCACAGACATTATTAAAAATCCAGGTTCTCCATGAAGCAGGCTCACATCCTTCCTTACTCTTACCACTGAGCACAAGATTTGACATTCAGTAAGTGAAGGTGAGGTATGCTTTAGATAACTGAATAGATTTTTAAAAGGCTTATATACTACTGAAGCCTGGAGGTTCCACAGGTACCTCAAACCCCTAGGTTTCTAAAGCGTCTATCCTCCCCTTCCTCATCTCATCCTCCCTCATCTTCTTCCTCAGTAGACTCAGTAGACACAGTCCTGCCCACACTGCTTCTTGAATGTTTCTCAAATAGCAGGTGCTTAAATATGATGAGAAATGGGTTTAGAGCTGTTTTATGTTGTACTCCTAAGTTTGTGCTCCATGGCTGACATGATCGAAATCATCCTGAGGCGACAAAAAACAGAAAGGATAAGAAACCCCCAAGGTTTCCAAGTCATAGACTTTGTCTCTGTGCACCGTAGCAGAGTTCATCCTGTGAGGTCTTTTCATCTGATTTGTGCTGATGTGAACAGAGAGCTGTGCGGATACCAATTCAGAGCTGGGAACTTCCTAAAATACAAAATCACTGCATCGATGTGTGGCATGCCCAAGGTCTTTGGTTCTTAATTTATGGGAATTTTTATTTTGTTTAATTTTATAATTACATTCATTTACTTACTGAGAGAGAGGGAGAGAGAGAGAGAGAGAGAGAGAGAGAGAGAGAGAGAGAGAGAGACTGACTGGAGCATTTGCTACCTTTAGCTAGACACATTGTCTACCACCAACCCATAGTCTCCCTGGAGCTCCCGAGAGAGGGCGGGCAAAGCCTCTGGAGGCATGGAAACAACTCTGTACTTCTTCAGTTCACTCAGAATATTCCAGGCTGTGTGACAAAACCCAGCAAGTGTTGTTTCCATTTTTGCCAAACTGTGTGAAAATGAAGGTTTGATAATGGGATTGATAAAAAAGAGGTTATTGGAGTGACAGCTACTTTTCTTACATGGTTGAATCTACAAATACAATTGAATATACATATCTAGGCACACATTTAGGCAACAGACTTTTTATAGAACATTTTTTATTGATTTTTTTGTGTATTTTATACAGAACATCTTAATCAATCTTAATCATCTTTATACCCCTGTCCCCACTGGCACCCTCCCGTAGCCTCCCAACTGGAGTCCATATACTCTGTAATCTCTGTTAAGGCCGCCTGTGTCAAGTCAGTGTCCCTAGATGCTCCTGAGTGCAAGTCCATCCACTGAT
>NW_008338533.1:1097059-1109121 GCF_000622305.1 Nannospalax galili | reverse complement strand
GGGTCTGCTGTTCATTTTCCCAGTTCTATATGGGTTATATCTGCCTGAGTTTGCATGGGACTTATGTATGCTGACACCATTGCCGTAGAATCATATGAGCAGATTCCCAGGAGCTTGTAGGGCTCTGTTTCCCTATGTTCACGAACGAGCCCTGGCTCTTACAATCTTTCCACCTCCTCTTCCACAATGGTTCCTGAGCTATGGGTGGGGTAGGAGTCCTATCCAGGGACACACATTCCACAGTCTCTTATTCTTTAAAGCTTGCCAGTTGTGTCCTTCTGTGAGCATCACATTCCGTTGTATAAGGAAACTTCACTGTGAAAGTTGAGGGACACACTAGTTTTCGCTCTACTCCACCCCCGTTCCACAATGTTCCATGAGCCTTAGGTGTAGAACTTCAACCAGATGTGTCACCTAGGACTGGGCATCTCTCAGATTTATATTCTCTGTGTCTGACCAGTTGTGGGATTCTACAGTAGCTTCTATCCGCTGCAAAGTGACAGATTTTTATCATTAAGTAATTGAATACAAATCATAGTTAACAGGCTATTGTTTTAGGTTTTTGTATTTTTTAAATACAGTGATACACATTTTTATGCTTGTTCTTTTGGGAAAACCAGCTGTTATTCTAAGACTTGTTCCTTCCCTATTATGATGAAGTATGTCACTGATTTCACGTAGTAATGGTGACCTTTGACAAAGTATACTATGGTTGCCCTGAATCAGTTCTTGGTTTATTTTGTCCTAAATGTTGCATGTCTGGGATGAGGAGTGCAGCAGTGTGGGGGGGATTCCAAGACTCACTGCAAGCACTCCCTGGATGAAAATGGATTGTGGAAGTATTTAGGCTTCAAAGCTGCAGTTTAGCACAGGAGCCTGGTGAGGACACACAGTCAAGAAGCAATGATGCTAGACCAAGGGTCATACACTCACCTCAGAGTCAGAGACGAGAACTTCCTGGTCTAGCTCCATCAGGAGAGTCACAGAATGATTCATCAGCATCCTCAAATGCCATATGGAGATAAAGGCCAGGCTACCTTCCTCTCGGGAAGATAACATGTGTCAGGTGTGAAACCTGGAGTGCTATGCACACTGTGCCGCAGCACAAGGAGGCCTTGCTTGTACCTGAATGTGGGAAACACAGTGATATGGCAAGAATTTAACCTCTAGGGCTGTGAGCTGCAGAGACTGCACTACTGCATCTGAGGGACGTCCAGCCAGCAGCCACAACTCTGGGCAGACATTTGCCTGCCATGGAACTGGCGTGGTTACCAAGGCACAGGCTTTTCATCTAGAGAGTTGCTATGAAGAAAAGAGGGTCTGTATGAGTCCCAGCAGATTGACAGGGGAACAGAGGTCAGGCGATGCCCAGAGGAGCCCTGCTCCAATGCTATGGTAATAAGAAGGGAACTAATGCTAAAACTCCAGAAATGCTTTATGAAGACATGGACCCCATTCTCATTAATAGCCACAGTTAAACTACCAATGGGATCCCAGACTAGGATTTTTACAAATTATTTTAAATGCACTTGAAAACCCAACTGGCCTTTTTGGTGAGATTTGAAAACATCTGGCAGAGAGTGGGATTCTTAGTATGTGCTGATGCTTGTGGAATCATATTCTGTTTCCTGGGGACCATCTCTATTTCCTTATTTAAGATGTGTCCCCAAGAGCCAGGGATGCCTAGACCTGGTTCTGAAAGAATATTGGAATTGTACCACAGCAGGGCCCACCGACTCATGGGTGCACAGGACCAGACAAAAAAGCCTTTGAAAGATGTCCAGGACCCAATTTATATTCTGTTGAAGGTTTTCACAAAAACATTTGAGAGCAAAGAGGAAATAAAGGCTTTCTGGAAGGAAGAATTATAAGTCTTCCTATGAGAAAAAAATGAATGATTTTCCTGTTGTTTCTCATTAGGAAAAAAAAAGTGAAAATTGGTATTCCTCTAAGGTGAGATCTGCAGTATTTGGGTGAACTCTTCACAAGAGTCTTGCCGTCTTGTACCAAGTCCAAGCACGTTGCTGCCAAACCGCTCATGAGTGCAGCAGGCGCCGCTTTGCTTGGGGAAGCCATCCTCAGGGCTACCAGGACCTCTCACTCACCTGCTCAGCCAGCTGCCTTTTCAGACTTCCAGACACCTGAGCCGGGCGCTGCCGAGCCCTCGGGGGGAACTGTAGCAGCCTGTGCTTCTGCAGAGAAGGCAGTCCCGACAAACCTTGGAAAGCAGAAAACCAGAGCCAGCCTTTCAGTAAGCAAATCCGATCACACTTCTCTGATCAGCCTCATTGCTTCTTCTCACACTTCGGGTCAGTCCACGCTCCTGTCCCGTGCTGGCAGCTCCACATCTCTTTGCTCCCTGTGCCCCTTGTGTGTTCTGCTTTAGCCACAGGCGTCTCTCTCCCCTTCAAAGGAGAGGAGGTGGCTCAGAGCCTTGGCACGTGCTGTGGCTTTCCAGATGTGGTTTCCTCATCCCTTGGAGGCTGCTCACCCCCCTCAGGCCTCTGTACCCGTTACCCCTTTGGAACCGCTGCGACTAGCCCACCTGTCTGAAACTGTATCATCAAACCACCACGGGCTGCTCTCTGACATCAAAGAATTTGGTGTGTGATTCTGTCAGCCGTTTGCCCTGCCTCTGCTGCTACAACGTGAAACTTCCCGAGGGTAGATATCTGGTCTGCCATCCTCACAGCTGTATCTTGAACCATGCCTGCCATTCCAGGAGCTCATAAGAAAATATATGAGGAATGTTCCAAGGGTGAAGGTGGGGGAGCCGGAATCCCTGTCTCTCAGGTCACTTCCTTTCCTCCCTACAGGAAGGAGCAGTGACTCAGTCAGTGCTGCAGGTCTGGGGCAGAGCCTCAGTCTTCACTTCTAGGAGTCTCTGAAGTGCTGTGCTGTTGCTTGGCAAGCCTGAGGACTGCAGTTAGCAAGCACACCTCATGGGGGAGAGATACTCCCTGGTGTCCAAGTCCTGTCCCCCTTCCCTCCCTACATCTGTGGCCTCGGGTGAGGTGGAACCCCATCAGTGAAAGGACATTGGGGAAGGGGGCTGACAGCTTCAGAATGAGTCAGTCCATCCAGGGCAAACTCAACCTGAATGAGTTCCCCTAGCATCTCATTCCATGCTAGGCTTAATTTAAATCAAAGTTGTTAAAGGTGAAGGAATCTGTAAAATATCAATCACTGAAGTGACCTAGACGTCTAGGGTTTAGATATTTTGACTCAATTTATTAAAAGAAAATAAATCTTTAAAAAAATCAAAGATCTGGGTGTGGCAGCGCACGCCATTAATCCCAGCATTCAGAAGGCAGAGGCAGGCAGACCTCTGTAAGACGAAGGCCAACTGGTCTACATAGCAAGCCAGCTATGGCTACAGAGAGACCCTGTCTCAAAAATAAAATAAAATAAACCTTGTCTCAGATTTTGTTCTACATTCCCAGAGGAAAAAAGGTTTTCCTGGATCCTTCTCACCACTTGAAATTACCTAATTTCAACTTCCACATGACTATCTTTACTCAAGTGCTAAAATAAGGGCCAGTGAAGTGGTTCCGCTGGTAAAGGAGCTTGCCACCCAGCCTGATGACCTGAGTCTGAGTCTGATCCCTGGGACTCACCCGGTGGAAGGAGAGAACTGACTGCTGCTGCCAGTTGTCCTCTGACCTGCACATGTGCAGCGAGCCCGGTGCACACCCACCCCACCTCCGATAAATAAACAAACGTAATAATTTAAAGAGTCCACTGCCCCAGGGCCCCGGGGCGGGGGGGGGGGGGGGGGGGGGGATAGCATGAGATTTTTATTCTCATAGTTCCTTAAAGGGTTTTGATAGCAATTCACAAAGGAGCGTTTACTAACCTTTCCACTCAGAGGAAGGATGTTCCCTTTTGTGATCTGGTTATGAATTAACACTGTGTTAGCTCACATGGTTGGAGAATTAGATACCTCAAAGCTTGGGAGAAAGAGAGACTTCTTTAGTAATCAGCGTTAAGTATCTGGTTCCTCTAGTCTTGGTCAGTGTTTGTGCAGGAACATGGAGATACCTTTACTTTTATAAATAACAGAAGACTGGAAAAGACATGGAAAACTAGGCAACTTTCATTTTGTATGTAAGTCACACAACCTCAGAGTCATTAGTTCATCTTCCCAGAACCACAGCATCCAGTAAGGACCACCAATCAGTGAGCCTAGCTCTCCATATTCCACATGGCCCTTGTAGTGTTCAGACTTGAGAGTCAGCTGTCAAATAATAGAAAATGGCCCTCCTCTGTGGTGTCTAGTCACTGCTGTGCAGGCTAGACACTCTGTTGTGTTTATTCTGCATCCCACTCCTTTATAGCTGACACAGAGTTGGCTCCAAACAAACAGATCAGTGAATGGAGCCACTGCCATTTTCCTAGTTGAACAATCGTTTCATGGACTTGCTCCAGACTCATGACATGTAGTGATGCCAGTCTGTGGCTAAGATAAGGTGGCTGCATCTCAGGTCCCACATTCTTACCCCATCTCACTGCACATCTTCCTGTCCTCCGGGTGTCACATCTTATCTCAACCGCACTCCCCAACTTAAAGAGACAATGTTGTCCTTAGAATTGTTGTCTAGAGCCTTGCATGGAAAGCTCAGGCTGTTTCTGCCAGCATCCCTCTCCAGACCCTGTCCAGTAGTCTTAGGATCAGAATTCAAACAGCAGGTGAGCACCCATTTCCTATGGTACAGCTTGCAAGCTCAGACTTCATCACTTCCAGGCTGTGTTACTAGTGTGCAGTGAGCAATGTGATGTTAGGCTTGGCAGCCTTTAGGAAAGAGCTGCCCTAAGAATCCACCAAAACTAGGTGCTTTCTGTGTTCTTGGAAGGACACCCTCCTTTCAAGAGCATCAGAAGTTTAAAAAAAAAAAAAAAAAAAAAAAAACCAGAAAGATTTTAAGAGCCAGACGTGATAGATTCAAGGAAATCATATATTCCAGATGCAATAGGGAAGACTCACATATGAACCCACAGCCTTAGTAACAGCGTGCACAAGACCTGCACAAGCCCAAGCCAGACAAAATCTCACCATGGAGTGGGGAAGCCAGCTCAAAGCCCCACCCCTAGCCAAGGAACTTGCATTGATAGCTGCTGGGGAGGCGGGATGGACCTACAGCCAAGGCTACTTGGGGAATGGAGAGTAGACTTTTCTTGATAAGCCTCAAGAGAAAATAAAAGAGGACATGAAGTTGAGGAGTGGTTAGAAGAGGGTTGATCTGAGAGGAGATGAGGGAGGGATTCTGAATATGATCAAAATACATTATATGAAATTCTCAAAAAAAATGTCAAAACTGAGAAAGGAAGCACACAATTCTGCTATGAACTGAAATTAATTTTCACAAGGATGAATCTCCTGGTTCTTACCACAGTGAACATTCTACTTCTGTGAACACAAAGGCATCACTAACTTTTGATTATTTCCTCAAGGTCGTGGGCACTTCCCCACTGAAAATACTCATTGAGAGAGAAAAACATTAAATATATAAAGTTTCTCTGTATGCTCAGGGGTCCAGCTAAGTCACAGTTTTGAGCTGAGTTTCTCTCTTTTTAGGAAGAGGCTTATACCTTAGCTTAGCAAATTAAGTTCTGTTGGGGCTTTTCCTATGTGATGTGTGTATCATAGGCAAGAATTGCGAATTCCTTTATGAACATGTGAATTCCTTTATGACTTTACATGACTTTACAGCTCACCCTTTTGCTCACCAAGAAACACACTATGCAAGATATCTCTGTAGAGGCTGGAGAAATGGCTCAGTGGTTAAAAGCACTTGTTGCTCTTGCAGAGGATCTGGTTTCGGTTCCTAGCACCCACATGGTGGCTAACAGCTATTCGTAATTTCAGTGCCTCGGAGGCCCTCTTCTGTCCTCCATGGGCACTGCACGACATGGGTGCACTTACATGCCGGCAGTATACTCATATATGTAAAATAAATAAAGATAATAAAAATTTTAAAAATAGTTTTATTGAATTTTTGAGAATTTCAGACAATGTATTTTGATCATATCCAGACCTCTCTCCCTTATCTTCACCCCTTACTAATCCTTACCTGGTTTCATGTAATCTATTCCATATGTAATTTTTTAAGGCCTATCAAGGGTACCCCAAATACCCTTTGATGTGGGTCCATTCCCTGAAGCCTGGTCAACCCAGCATCACACACTTAAAGATACTGACTCCCTCTCCCAGTAGCTGTCAGTTGCCACTAGTTCCTCAGCTAGGGCTGAGGCTTCTTACCCACTTCCCCACCTCTATGCTGGGATTTTGTCTGGCTTGAGCTTATGTGGGTCTTGTGCATGCTGTCACCATTGCCATGAACCCAGGAGTAACTGCCCAGCTGTCTGGAAAACTGTTTCCTTGTGGCCATCCACCTCTGGCTCTTACAATTTCTCAAAAGCCCCATAGTCTGGAAAGCCTCTCTGTCACCCCTGTCAAGCATGCAGTTCCTCCATTGGAACCCACAGCTAGTCAACAGCTGGCCTCCATGCCTTCCCACACAATGCAGAAGCCATGAATCCATGAATGATATGGGGAAATTGGTCTGCTTGTTGCAGTTATAGGAAAAACTCTAGAGCTGACTTTTCCTGCCTGGTCTTCAATGACTTGTTTGTTTGGTTGATTTTTTTGTTACCAAAACGGGAGCTTCCTTAACCCTGGGGGCAGGGAGGTTCTGTTTGACATAGCCCCAAACATGGATTTCCACATATCTTAAAGAACCCTCCTGCTCTAGATACAGTTCTTTCTTACTTACTCATCAACCACTGGATTTTGTCTTTGAAGCTAAAGACTAATGATATTAGAAGAGGAAACATAATCTTTTGTTCTCTCAAATATTTTGTTACTTACATACTAAAAGACAGTTTAATGACTGAGATTTGAGGGCACTGAGAGCAAAGGACAGGAAGGAGGAGGAGAGGCCGTTCCTCATTGCTGTGTGCTTGTGCTGTTTATCACCCCCCTGTGTTTGTCAAAGTTACTTTTAATTTAGCATGATGCCAATTCTTTGGGACCATACTAAATGTATTAACAAACAGAGGTATCGATTTTGTGAGGAAAATGTAGTATCGACTATGAAGTTGTAACAGGGAAATTGATTTGAAAACTAAGATTAAATTACAGTTCTTTTAATTGATGTCATTGCTGTTGTATATGAAACCCTCTTCCTCACAGGCTCCTGAGGGAGAAACAGACATAACCTCATTGTCTCTCTGTAGCAAGAGGCCATAGTGCATAATGTTTATGAACCTGGGCTCTGAAGACACAATAAATGGACGTGTCGTGTACAGAGCAGAGTCCCTGCCCTGTCTAAGTCAGTCACAACAGTTAAAATAGATAGGCTTATTGCTATGTTAGCTTTAGTGCCAATCTGTCTGGTAGGAGAGGGGCCACCAGATGGTTGATGGACTTGGTATAAATAAAAGTGTTTCTGAAATGAGTGAAGGCTCTTGAATATTTAAACAAAATGATTCATTTAATAAGTCAGTGTATGCCATGCATTTGCCAGATTTAGTAGTTAACTCGATCCGTTTTACACTGTAGCCAAGCTAAATCTCCTACAGATTTCGACTTTGTAGCCAGCCCTTCATCTTACCTAGCTCTTTTGTCTCATGCATTTTGTTTCTCTTACACCTTGCCAATAATGGGAGCCTCTCTGTACATCACCTGTACCTCGTTAACACCACCTTGTCCTAGCAAATGCTCAGCTTCTCTGACTTCCTTCCTGGCTTGCCTTCCATTCCATTCCTTGCACATCACACTGTTCCCTGTGGAAACTCCTTTGACTCTCTCTATCAAGTCACCTGGTTACCCGAGAAACCACATTTTCTTTTGCTTTGTCACTGGTGGGAAGAGTTGTTCCCATCCAGGAAGTCCAGTCACTGAGAGGGGAAGGGACAATGTTTCCGGTCTGAGTGTTGCTGGACAGTCCCCGGCTTGGACAAATGGAAACGGTCCATCGGAAGGTAAACAGCACAGACCCTGGAAGCGCCCTCCTCCCAGCCCCACTTGGGTGAAGCAGTACCCTTGAGGATGGTCCTCCCCTGCCTTCCCATTGTACAGCACAAGTGACGTGTGACGTGTAGTGCCAGTGCTGTGATGTCAGGTCTCTGGCTTCCCTCTTCTTCACTTAGTGCTGTTTTCCTATGTCACTTTTCCACTGTGTTTACTAAAAACAGTGCAGGCACCGAAGTTGCCTGAGCGGCACCGTGCTTCTGTGCATAAGCATCTGTGGCGTTTGAGAATGGCAGGCCATGCAATCCCAGCTTCCTTTGTTACGGGGCTTTAACCCAGGCAGCCCAATTTGGAGAGCTCTGTTTTCTTTTCTTTTTCTTTTTTTCCAGGCAGGATCTCATTATGCAGCTTAGACTGTCCTGAAACTCAAGATTCTGCATGTGCCAGTGTATCTGTCTTTGAGATATTTTTTGTTTTCTGGTCATACCTAGGTCATACTAGGACTTCCAGGGCACTATTTAGGAATGGGTGGCAGTTAGGAGAGGTCAGAACAGGTCAGGGAAGCTAAGACACTATATGGGGCTTCTTTTGTCCCATCCAGGAAGGATATGAGTCACATATGCCTCTAGGGACATGGTAAGCACTTGCTTACTTGAGGATGGCATCTTAACAGGAGGGCCTCTGATCTGCTGGACACATTGTGGCAGTGGCTCTTTAAATGGTGGCAAAGTCTGCATGGTATAGCTGCAGCCTGGTGGTTCTAGGACCCATTGGTCAGGTCTAAGTCCCAATGTGGTCCAGGAAATACAGGAGCTGCCAAAGTCATAGCATGACCCAACCAGGAGACCCTGAGTACATGAGGAATTTTCATAGCTTTCATCTAACAAGGAGGTGGGAGGGTCATGGGTAGGTAAACTCATAGTACCTATGGCTTACCACCCTTTCAAGAAGTGAAACTAATCTAGGACTCCAATCCTAAAACCATTCTTACTCAGAAAAGAGCCACTCCACCTTCCTGCCCAGCCCACTGGCTACCAGTTCTTCTGGCCAGAGATAAGAGCCCAGCCATATTCTCACTTTGCATTTCTCCCTGCCTGACTGGCCAGAGCTGGGCTAAGGCACTGCAGCGGAATCTCTCTGGAATAAACCTCTGTCCTCACTTCACAGCACTCTGCCTAGCAAATCTTGGTGTGAGGCACAGTGATGTCCGGCAGAGTCTGATTCTTAGTCCTCAGACTCCTTCCTTTCAGTATTTTCTCAGACACTTCCAAATGACTGGTCTGTTGTGGATTTGTCCCATTTCTGCTGGTCAATCAGCCAATTTAGATGATTTGCTCAAGTTATTCACTCAGGATCATGGCTGGCTGAACAATTTCTTGGAAGCATCTCCTGTCTTGAAAACAAAGTTGAGAACATTTTAGGTCTGCCTGCATTTTCTAAGAGTGGCCAAGCAGATTACATGGAGCAGCTCTGCCCAGTGGGGTCTCATGAAATCAAGTCAGTATCAGTCTATATGGCATCCAAGGGTCAAGCAGCATTGAGAATTAGGCAGGCCACTGGACAGTGCCCAGGCCTTGACTCTGCATTTGCTCCATGGCACCAGCTGTCCTTCGTCTCTTGCTGACAGTGACTAAACTACTGCTTCTGTTCTCTGATTCTTTTAGTGAGAAGTGAACATGAGAGTCTGCCTTGTGCTGCTGTAACAAAATACCCAGAGGGCTTGTAATGAACAGAGATTTCCTTATCGCAACCCTGGAGGCTGAGAAGTCCATCAAAGCTCTGGTGCTGCTGAGGTCGCCTCGCTGCATCACTAGATGGTGGAAAACAGAGAGAAGAGCGGAAGACCCACACTTGCCCTCTTACGATGGCATTAAATGTCTTTGCTAGAAGGTCACTCATCTTAACACTGCTACAATGGCAAGTTCAGAATGAGTTTGCTGCTCACGTGGCACCCTAAGCCCTGAGTTCCCACAGCTGCTCTGTTACTCTGTGGGGCCCTTGCAGAACTCAAATAGACCTTTCCTGGCCTTCTTGATTTCCTTGTTTCCTACAGTGACCCCTCCCCTCACTTTACTTGCCAAAGTACCGCCTCTCTCACTGGTATGTGGCATGGCAAAACAGCACGGCTCTGAGCCTCCCTCCCTTCATTAGCAGAAGGAGGGTGCAGGGCTCTAACAGTCAAGGTGGGCTCTAAGTGCATCAGTAATATGAGTCCCAAATCAGGGGCTTAAAGGACAAATGTTGATTTCTTATTTATAATTATAAAAGTGTCCAACTTGGGCAAGTAAGGCTATCTGCACTTCCAAGTTATGCCCTGACCCATGGAGACTGGGACAAGGGTGGATTAGCTTCAGGAAAGGCTTAATGCCCTCTAAAGTTCTACTTAGAATTCATTAACACAAGGATTTAGATGGCTATACTTACTTCAAAGTGTTTAGAGAAGGGCAGACGCCCTGACTTTGGAAATGAGCATGGTGACCCATAGACATCATCCACACGGAAGGTGGTATCAGGATCCTTCCTCCCTTCAAGAGCTGGAGTACAGACAAGATGCACCAAGTTGAGCACACCTGTATTCCTAGGGTTTAAAAGCAGCGTGTACTATATTCATTCATTTTATGGCCATACCTTACTCTACTTAGGCATATTGATTGATAGAAACTTTCTGTAAGAGAATGCAGAAAGGTCTTGACTTCACAAATCTTTATTCCTCCAAGACCTGTAGTCTAAACCCTGTATCAGATACCTTTCAGTGTTGTGGTGGAGTGTTCCCAGTGCCCTGTGTCCATAACTGTGCAGCCTCTTACAACAACGGCTTTCTCTAGTGGCATTTTCTAAATTTATATTGCCAATAGCTCCCCATATAGAAAATACCATGTCTTTAGGTTTAACCCAAAACAGTTGTCTGGTCAGTCATAGCATGAGATTTCCCCAGATGACCTAAAATGCCACATCTGTCACCCTCTCTGTCCTTCCCCAATGTTCTGGCTGAGGACAGGCGCCGTAGAGATTAAATGGATGATGCCGTGCTTGCTTGGTCCCCATATGGATCACCCAGAGCTCTCTTTCCCCACCCTTCTACCATGCATGTCTTCTTCAGTGGGTAACAGAGCCTCTCATTTTGTGGTACATGTGAACCTTAAACTCACAAAAAATGACAAGCTGGATTCATCACAGCAGGGTGAACAAATGAACCCTGTGTATTTGGATTCCAGAGGGAGCACTCTGGAACGAAGTCTGTAAGCAGGGGGTTATTGGTGAGAACCTTGAGGACTGGCACTTGGGGATGGATGAGATGGAATAGAGAGAGGGAGACGGTGGCACTGATGAAGTCCCATGGCAGGCATGGCCACCTCATAGCAGCCCAGCCATCTAGAACAGCACTTCAGTGTGGCCCCAGCTGGGCTGAAATGGGTCATTAGCTGTGGCTGCTCCTGGATGCACTGCAGTACTCTGGCCAGAGACAGTCCCTAAAGAGGCCAAGATCACACAACTGTCTGCCTCTAGCCTCTCCAGTGTGAACTAAATCCTCATTGCAGGGGTGCCCAGGGACCCAGATGATACCTTACAAAGGCTACCATAGACAGACCAGGCCAGGAAGCTACTGACCAGTCTACCTCCATCCCACTTTGTAAGCCCAGAGTGAGGAGGGTAGTTCTGTCTGCCCTAGGATGTGCCCTCCCAACATCCCACGAGTCTTGGTGACAGTGGTTTAAACTCTTACTGTGTTTTATCCCATTTTTTTACCCTATAGTGAATTAACATGGTCTGTCTTGCATCTGTCTTGGCTGACCTTGCCCTAAACTTTGTGGAAAGTTCACAGTCAGCTTGCTGCTGTGATAATCAGGGCATCCCCCTGGTTCACAGCTGCTGTGACTGTGGCCTCCTGTTCCTTCTCTGGTTTTGATGAGATAGTACACTTCCAAACATAGTGTGGCATGCTACACAGAGCATAGCATACCTGCATCTGTCTTTGGCGAAGCCTCTGGGGAGAGAGCTCCTTCCTCTTTCCTTCATCCCACAGATCATTTCTATACAGCCCACTTGAGATTGCCTGGCAGCACAGGGAACGGATGGGAATAGCTCACCC
>NW_008338533.1:1073272-1097027 GCF_000622305.1 Nannospalax galili | reverse complement strand
CCCCAAAGTCTTAGCGCAGAGCCTCAGTTTCCCTGTCATGGGCAAGTGTTGTTCTTGAGATGCTGCCCTCAGGAAGCCCAGCAGCTGAGCACTGGAACCCTCCAGATACAGTCACAGTCTCCACAGGGTCCTACAAACCTGAAACAGTGTAGACACAGGGAGGGAGATGAGGGCATTTTGAAAGTGAAAAATCCGGTAAGCCACCTCCCCTGCCTCTCACTGCATGGCTACCTTACCTTCAGGCCACCTCCCCTGCCTCTCACTGCATGGCTACCTTACCTTCAGGCCACCTCCCCTGCCTCTCACTGCATGGCTACCTTACCTTCAGGCCACCTCCCCTGCCTCTCACTGCATGGCTACCTTACCTTCAGGCCACCTCCCCTGCCTCATGGCTATCTTACCTTCAGGCCACCTCTCCTCACCTCTCACCCTATGAGTATCTTACCTTCCCATTCTGAGAATGTATTTCTAAAACAGTGGGCAGGCCTTTGCTACAGGCTTGGGGATGGTACATCTTGACACCAGAACCAGTCCTGACATGGTAGACAGTGGCCCCCCTGACACAGCCTGACCTTCTGCTGGCCACGGACATCTCGGTGGCTTTTGGGTAAGCAGAACGGTCACCTTCCTGGTCTAGCCAGATGTCAGCTTTCATGAACTGGACACTGGAACCTAAATGTGTGAAGAACAGCTTCTTAGTAAGTCTGTGTCCTTCCCCTCCTCCTTCATTTCCCTGTGGATTGTACAGAGCTCAGAGGAGGTAAAGTCAGCACGAGGGGAGGGTCAGAGACCAGTCTTTCGTATTAGCGTTTTAGGCTCGTGAGATGCTCTGTCCTGTTTTCAGCCACCCTGTCCTGCTTGGAGTAGCTCTTCCTGAACATTGCTGTGCTGTCTGCCCTGGGCAGTGCTGGAAACACCCACAGCTGTGACATTCACATGGTCTGCTGGCTGGACCACGCATGGATGTTCTGCTCTGGTCCCTCCAACTCTCCTGTCTATGCCATCAGGAATGGCCGAGCTAGAAACAGTGAAAGGGAGATGGAAGCTCAGGTGGGCTTTGCGCCTGCTCAGTCCAGTTTCTAAATCAGGGAGTCAGGGAAACCATGCCAGATGCATTTCCACCCTCACAAGCTGCGATTCAGATAGGGTAAAAATAACACAGTTGCACCTGGTCAAAGCCATGTGTGAGCTGACTGCATAAAGCTGCATCATGAAAGCTGACATCTGGCCAGACACGGATTTACGGCGTTTTTGCTCTGGAGTGGCCCTCTCGCTTCTGCTGGACTCTTAGATTCACCTAAACAGATTCTGGCCTCTTTTCCTCCAGTCTCACCTGTTGGTTGGCCTGCAGAAGTAGAGCCAATGTAAAGATGCGGAACACCGTGTCTCTTAGGTTTGAATAAGGAGACGGGAAGTCTTATTGCGTCATGCAGACAATTAAAAGGGTTGGAAAGTTTTATTTGGCTTGTTGTTGACAAAAGCCAAGTCCCAGGGTGGCTGTTAATTTTTCCGGATGGTTCTCACAGGAGTATCAGGCCAACTCAGGGCTGCATGTTTCTCAGTGATGCATCACACAAGATACAGAAGATAGCAATCTCAATCCTCATTTCCTTTTTTGATTTTTAGGACTTCTTTCTAGTGAAAGAAAGATTTCTTTTGGTTGGAAAAATAATATCTATGTTCATCTGAGAAAATAGAGGGAAGAGCATTCTAAACTATATCTGTGCTACTGAACTAAAATGACTAATGAATCCATTGGAATCCCAGGTAAGTAGAGGCAGCCTGTCCATGACCCTCCACTGAGAGCACTCAGGAAAACTCTGTGACCGTCCTGCTCTGTGGATGTCAGTCATATGATTTTATACTCTGTATTTTCCTTAAAGAAGGACTTCAGCATTTTTTTTTTTTCTGAAGGTATAGATCACAAGATGAAGCCGGGGGACTAACTTGGACTTCCTGTGACCCCCCACATGATATTTAAAAATGTACATGAGGATGCATAGCAGACTAACAACCTAATCTGAAACACAGTACATGGAGGCTGGAGGTGGTTAAACCCCAGTTGCTTCTGCTGGCAGATAGAAGGGACTCAGTTCCACAAGACATGGTGGCTTGTGGCTCTGCCAAGGAGGAGAGTTAGGTCAAAATTTCTGCTTCGGGAGATGGTCCCAGGCTGATCCTGCTTTCCGGTCTATACCATTCCTGTGATCTGCCTCTAGGCCCTCACCCCCTTCCTCGCTTCTGCCCAGATTTCTGAATCCTTGATTAGGAAGAACAGGGAGTAGACAGACAGCTGGAAACTGTGACTTCTCTGCTCATCCCTGATTGAGGTCAGACACCAGGCATCGGTCGCAGGGTATCAGCCTAGGTACTTGAGTGAGACTTTGTGTGAGGCCACAGCTCTGGACAAAGTTCATATAGGGCAGACGGCTGAAGTGCAGTGGGGAGAGAAGCTCCCTGGAGTCCAGGGTAATGGAAACAGGGCCCTGCTTACTGGGATGAAAGCTTCATACCAGGCACATGTTAATGGTGAGCCCTGAACTAATAAAATATCATTTGTTCAGTTGCATACCCTAATGATCACCAAGACATGACATCTAAGTTATTGGATCTCTGGAACCTTCGTTCCTTTGATTTTCTCTGTTTGCAAGGATCCTGAGAGCTGGAGAGAAGCAGTAAACACACACACACACACACACACACACACACACACACAAATGCTTTGAACTGCTGCACAAGCTCTTTTTCCAGGAGCATTTTGGAAACAAGAACTTTTCAACAGACGTTTAGCTCAGACTCATTGTGCACTGACTGGAGCCAGGCTCTGTTCAGGGTCTCACCCAAGTAATCTTGCTTTATCCTCATGACATGCAGAAGTAGTGCTGTAGCTATGGGGCTGTTCTTGCACACAGGGGAATCAAGGTAGGAACACTGAAGGACCTGGGGCTCAGACTCAGACTGATTCCCAAATCCCTGCTCTTAGCCCCGGGGCAACACACAGAGCTAGTTTCCACACCAGCCATTGTACTAGACATCAGGTTACATGAGCAAAGGACATTTAAATTTGTTATTCAGGTTTGACCTTCAAATCACATAAATATCTTTCATCTATGAGTCGGGTTTTCTGGACAGCTCTGAGGTTACTATAACAACCTGGAATATTATTGACTGTGATGGACAGCAAATGGAATTAAATTTGCTTCTAATGGCAGTGGACCTTTTGATGTCCTTCAACACTGAGCGGTGGTTGCACTTGTGAGTGAGGTCTCTACTTTGTTAAGGAGCATACTTTTATTACTTGCTAGTATTAAACAAATAGCAGGCATGTGATAAGGAACACATATGTCAACTTACTTCATTTGTTATTGGTCATAAGTCCTGGTCTTACTGGCCTCACTCAGTTGGTTCAGCTGTAGATTAGATAATTGACTCTGTTGACCCAGGCTGAACTTTTCCTTATGACTGGAAGCAGGGCTGGCTCAAACAGGATCCCCCAGGTGGAACAACTGGCTTCTGCATTGTGTAGCCTACCACCATCCAGCAGGACTTGCTGATATATATCTGGGAAGGGACCTCAGGGCAAAAGCACAACTACACACGGCATTCTGGAGGAACCTGGGATCAGACCTGGCACAGACTCATGTCTGCCTCCTGGTATGGCCAAAGCAAGTCACTGGCCAGCTAGAGTCAAGGGCTGCGAAAGTGGACTTTACCTCTGATAGGTAAAAAGTTGGGAGTGGAGAGCGAGCGGATGGAGGAGGCACTGAGGCACAGATAGAATTCTCAGCGGGATACAACTTTATTTCGCATGGGACACGTTTCCGTCATGTAGGTATTAGTTGATAGGTAAAAATGTTGGAGAGAGAGCGAGCGAGCGGATGGAGGAGGCACCGAGGCACAGATAGAATTCTCAGCGGGATACAACTTTATTTCGCACGGGACACGTTTCCGTTGGGAAAAATCAAGCAGGGGGAAGCAGGAAAAGCAGGGCTTGTAAACCTGGCTCCTTTCAGTCTGCCAGGTAGGATCTGGGTCTGGAAGTGTTTACTTTTTCCCTCTTAAGATAAGAGAAAAGCTGTTGTGATAAACAGCTTCTAAAATCTCTGGTTAACAGGTAGAATCTGCTTATCTTGTCTTTGGAGATCAGAGGAAAGGCAGGCTGCTTCTCAGCAGAGTTTGTTTACCTTGACTTCAAAGGCCAAGGTGCTTATCAGCTCAGTTCCCTTTTTCGGGCTCCAAAAGTCCATAGGTCCCTGTTGGGGAGGGGGGAATCTGCTGCTGTTTGGAACCCTAATAACCTCTAGATGGATGGGAATTTAAGGTCTCGTTGCAAAGGAGTACGGCTGTTACAATATAAGGAATAAGCATGTGAAATGGGTATTACCACACTTGTTTCACAGCTGGAGGTCTGAGGTGAAATAGCATGCCCTAAAAATTGCAAAATTATTAACTAGCAAAGTTACTAATAACTCGTAGGAGATTGGACAACAAAGTTAGACAAACAGCGTGTCTAACTCCAAACCCATTTTTCAATCTTTTATTTATTATTTTTATTTCTTTATGTGTATGAGTGTATTGCTGGCATGTATGTAAATGCACCCTTGCTGTATGATGCCCACAAAGGTCAGAAGAGGGCATCAGAGCCCCTGGGACTGGAGTTATGAATGGTTGTTAGCTGCCATGTGGGTGCTGGGAATTGAACCTGGGTCCTCTGTAAGAGCAGTCAGTGGTCTTAACCACTGACCCATCTCTCCAGCCCCCATTTTTTCATTTTTAAAAAGTTTTATTGATTAAATGAATGAGGAATGATGCTGTCAGGCAGGCATTCTAATTCAGAGTTACATACCTGTCCCTGTTTTTACTTTTTGAGACACAGTCTTACTCATTTCCCCAAGCTGGCTTTGAACTCACTCTGTGGCCCAGGGTAGCCTTGACTTTGTGACCCATCCACCCTGAATAGTGGGGATTGTATGCATCCACCAGGCCTGACCAAACCTTTGTTGCTGTTGCTTTGTTTACTTTTGTTTGGTTTTAGTAAAACAGGGTAGGCTGGAACTCCGTGTGTAGATGAGGAGGACCTTGAACTCCTCTAACACAAATGTTGGAATTACAGGTATGCACCAAATGACTGAAAAGCCTCTTTATGAATGCAACCTTTGGTAAGGTTTTCAAGCTCATTAAAATTATGATATTAAATGGTCTTTATGAAAATTAAAGTGTTGGCTAAAGATGAGGAAATAAAGTATATTTCTTGGTGGTGCACACCTTTAATCCCAGCACTCAGGAGGCAGAGGCAGGCGGATCTCTGTGAGTTCAAGGCCAGACCAGTCTACATAGTGAGTTCCAGGACAGCTGGGGCTATAGGGAGACCCTGTCTCAAAAAGACCAAAAAATAAAAAGAAATTCAACCATAGTACAAGCCCATTGTTTTTCTACTGCTAGCGGCATGGATGGTGTAAATCAAGAGGCTGTAATTAAACAAAATCTGACCCTTAGTTATTTTCCTCATTTCTACCCAGGAGGTACCAGCTGGCTGGGAGTTGCTTAAGTGCTATGTAGATCAGGTACACCTGGGATTCCCTTTGCAAAGCTTATCACCTCACACTCCCCCAGCACATTCTGGTAAAGTGAGGGGGCATCACAACAGTAGCTGTAGTACAGGGAGTGTTGAATGCTGTTCAGATTGGTCTGAATTTAGAATGCAGTGCTGTATAAATACGACACCAAATGGGAGCTCTGTGTCAGGGGCCCACGTGTGTTTGGGAAAATCTGGGTTAGTAGTTACTCTGCTGTTAATTCGCAGAGACTTTGGCCAGCTGAGGTCCACTGTGATTCTCAAAAGCAGACGCATGACTTCAGGATCCTCATTTGGTGGATTTCTTAGACACTTAGCTTCTCAGGGACCCTTAGAAAATCCAGATTCAGTCTCCTCTCCTTGCTGCTTGTCATCTAGTAATGCTGGCTCTACTGGTGCCTAGTGGACATGAAATAGGTGTGATTCTCATCTACCTGGGAGGAACCGAGACCTGAGCACTTCATTGGCTGGCCCGAAGTCAGCTGGTAGAGGAGCTGAGACCTGAACCTGGTTTTGTCTAGCTTCAGGCCTGTCCTATCTCCTGTACACTTTTCTAAGATACAAAAAGTTTGAACTATGCAGTGATTCACTGGTTAGGACAACGTTGTGTCTCAAGAACATGTGTATTCTCTGTAGCTCCAAACAGAGATTAAGGTATCGGTCAAGACACTGGCCAGTCCTTTTGTTGATCACCTGGCAACTGTTCTAATAAGGCTCCTGGCAAAAATTTACAGCATACAATAGCCACCAACTCCATCCCCTGGAGGTGTGAGTGTTAAAATTTTTATTGTTCCTCCAAACCTTTTCCAAGCTCTTGCCAGTGTATGTATGTGTGTGTCCATGCACGTGCACGTGCATGCACATATGTGTACATGTACACAAGTGCATGTAAATTTGTGTATATATGTCCTTCTGTTTCAAGTACAGGTGATAATACATGAAAATTTTTCCCTCAGTGTTATATATTTAAACTTTAAAACTGTGGATCTGTAGATTATTTTTTATTGATGTACAATATTTATTTAACCAATTTATTTGTGAAGACTATTTAGATGATTTAGAATTTTTTATGTGTATAAATGTTTTGCCTGCATGTTTTAATGTCCTCAGAGGCCAGAAGAGGGCATCAGATACCCTGAAACTGGAGTGACAGGAGATTGTTAGCCACCATGTGGGTGCTGGGAACTAAACCGGGGTCCTCTGCAAAAGCAGCCAGTGCTCTTAACTGATGAGCCATTTTTCCAATCCCTGATTTATAGGGTTTTTAAAAAAAACTTTTTTATAATTAGTATTTAGCTTTTCTGTCTGTATGTGGAGGTGCATGTGCCCTGGGCACATGTGGAGGTCAGAGGTCAGAGGGCGCCGGCTCTCTCCTGCCGTGGGAGTTACAGGGACTGAACTTGGGTCTTCAGGTTTGGCACCAAGAGCCTTACCCACTGAACCACCTTGCCAATCCCAATTCTAGTTTTTTAACCTTTTTGTGTTTGGGGCTCAAACAGTATCTCAAAAAAGGCAGAAACCTATCCACATAGCTCTGCCCGGTTATGTTTTCCATGGAAACCCAGTCATCATTTCCCTAGTGACTCTTCTTGGGAAAATAGTTGTCAACTGTCAAAAAATGTTATGAGTTATAAATAAACAGGCTTCTCTGTGTGTGTGTGCTGTGTGTGTTTGTATGTGTACATATATGTAAGCAGGCATGCATATGTGTGGATTGTGTATGTTTGTGTGTGTATGAATGTACGAAGGTGTGCATGTACATGCATACTGAGGCCAGAGGTCGACCCTGGATGTTTTTCTCAATCTCTCTGCACCTTACTTTTTGAGACTGGGTCTGCCACTCAACCTGGAGCTTTCCCATAAAGTACCAGAGACTCTTCTGTCTCCACGGGGGTTGTAAGTATGCACGCCACACCCGACTTGTTTTGGGTTTTGGTTTTTGTTTTTTGACAGGGTATCTCTAGTCCAGCCTACCTGGAAGTCACTATGTAGACCAGGCTGGGCTTGATTTCACAGAGATCCACCTGCCTCTGCCTTCTGAGGACCGGGATTACAGGCGTGCACCACCACACCCGGCACACCCTGCTTTTTACTTGGCTCCACTGATTCGACTCAGGTCTCATGTTTAAACACTTAAAAAATTTTATTGAATTTTTGTGTATTTCATACAGAACATCTCAATCAATCTTAATCACCTCTATACCCCCTTCCTCACTGGCACTCTCCATAGCCCCCCCACTGGAATTCATCCATTCTGTCATTTGTGATAAGGCCTATTGTGTCAAGTTAGTGTTCCCAGACGTCCCTCACTGAAATTTCACTACTGAGGTCTCATTAGCCTATCTAGAGTCTTTTGCTTTAGGAAGATCAGCTCTTCCTCACCCAGCAGTAATCAATTGCCTATATTTTTTCAGCTAAGATTGAGGTCTGCTGTTCATTTCCCCAGTTATGCCGCGGTTTTGTCTGCTTGCAATTGCATGGCTGACACCATTGTCCACTCTTCTGTAAATAAACCCCTATCCTATGTGCTGTTAAAAAATAATAAATAAAATATTTTTTTAAAAGAAACATACGGTGGTTGAGGAGATAGCTCAGTTGATAAAGTATTCAAGCTTCTCAAGGGAAGGTTTCTCCTGTCTGGCACTGTTTCTTGTTATGTAGCTATACATGTGGACTCATGCAGAGATATTGTATGTGTAATTTGTCATTAAGTTGTTGGACTAACATGATTCCCCTTGTTTTTTATACTAGCTCAGCATGATTTATCTCTTCTTGCTCTCTCCCTGTCTAACCCTTCCACCATGGCTTTCCCATTTAAAGTGTCCCCATTTTCCCCAATTCCCCCTTGGTAATACCAGTCTCCTATGGTCCTACCTCTCTTGAACTCCTTCCTTTGAGTTGTTGGCCAGGGAGGTTCAAGAGACTCCTAAAATTACACAGACTATTGCCACAGTCCTTGATTGCCTCCCAGTACTTGAAGGTAAAACCCGACTGCTGAAGACAGAACATACTTTGGACACAGGATTTGGAGCAATGGAGCTGGAACTTTCCCTGAAGGCGAGCTCTCATAGCTCTGGAGAGGACAACATAAGGTGCCGAGGGAGAACATCAATCGATGGTCCAACACCAGCTTCAAGACCAAATAACCACGTCAATGACCAGCACAGCCTGCAACATTGGTGCAGTAGTGGCACTTTTATCTTGAGGGCAATCAATAGCTATCAAATTAGACTTAAGGGAACTCACATGTGGTACTGTAAACATAGCCAAATACACATGACTGGAGAGGTCATAGATCTTAGAGAAAACCCAAGAGTGTCACATCTCTAGACTAGTGTAATTTCTTACTATGTGTAAAATATGCATCCTTATATTTACAGACAAATATCCCAGTCACCACTCATCAATGAAGCTTCTTTTGTACCAGACAGAGACTATTACAGAGTACCACAACTGGTCACACACAGATATCTCTGAATTTCCCAAGCCTAAGTGACACATCTACAATGCAACCTCTACACCTAAGTCTCATGGAATTTAGGACAGGGGTAAAGAAGACACTAATGAATATCTCAGTTCTCATTAATGAAGCCCCTTCATGCAACAGAGGGCCAGGAACACAAAGAGTCACAAATGACCAAAGTGTAGTGATTAAGAGTTTGCAGAATGCAGGTTCTTGGACAGGACTCCTATATTAAACTTTATCCAACCAGGGCTCAGGGCTTGCAGAAGAGGGGGTGGAAAGATTGTAAGAGTCAGGGAGGCGGTGTATGACCATACGGAAATAAGAGTCCTACAAACTCCTGGGACCCTGCTCATATGAACCTAAAGCAATAGTGTCAGCTTGCACAAGACCCAGGCAACCTCAAGCAGACAAAAACCTGGCATAACTGGGGAATGAACAGCAGACCTCAATCTTAGCTGAAAAAATATAGGCAATTGATTACTGCTGGGTGAGGAAGAGCTGATCTTCCTAACGCTGCACTGTAAAGTCCACACTCAAATACAGATCCTGTGACCTCCCAACAACCCCACAAAATGGTGAGAGAGGTGCCTCTTGGTGTTCTCAGCTTATATATATCCTTTGCCCCCCCCCCCCACATGCAGCTATGGTCGACTGATTGGGTTGGAGGGGTAACTGACTCCTCCCTCTAGTCCTTGATGAGTGTGGCAAGAAGGTGTGACTGTAGCTTGCTGGCATAGTGGTTGGAGGTTATTTCCAGTTAACACTCCACCCAGTCCTCTGGCTCTTATATTCTTTCCATCCCTGAGCCTAGGAGCAGGTGGTAAGTATAGGTGATCATTCTCCCATTATGGCAAGGCATTGAACATTTGGGTCTCAGAATCATCTGTTTTCCATGGTCTTTTGGCTAGTTTCAGTGGGATTCCATCTACACCATGTGGAGGCGGGATCCAGGTGCTCTCAGGTGGGTCTGCTATGTTCTCAGCTTCTAAGCCAGAACAAGGCTGAGAACAGCCACTCTCAGGCTCTGTTGAGTTCTGTGTCTAAGTCAGATAGAGGCCAGAACAGCCACTCTCAGGCTGTCTGTTAAGGTCTGAGCTTTACCCTATCCTAGGGCAGAGGTCTCCACAGCATATTTCTTAATAAAAAAAAAAAAAAAAAAATCGATAAATTCACAGCCCCCCTTGCTGACCTTCTGCCTCCCTAGGAAGCAGAAAGGCTAAGGCGCTGGTCCCCATCAGTTTCTGTTAGAACCACTGGCGAGACCAGGAGAGGTGAGTGGACCTCCTCCAGCAACTACTTCCTTGGGGGTCAACGCAGTTCTATGTGGCCCACATTTCCTGCTGTGGGCCCAGATTCTCCACAAGCTGGACATGTGTGACCCACTCTTCCGATTAATGCCATCCCCCATTGTGTTGGTCAGCGGCTTTTCTAATGATACAGATCATGAATGCATTGTTACAATTCAACATAATTTTGATAGCAAAAGATGTAGCCAACACAAGTTTCTTACAAAAAGTGTTTAAATAAAATATACAATGCCATTTTCTGGGGTTATTGGACAATGACCACTTAGGACTTTGAAAAAGACAGATATTCAAGCTTGTCGCCTATGTGTAGCTGGGAGTTATAAAGTAGTGTGTATACATGTTTGAAATAATGAAGAATTTTGATTTGTTACATGACTGAATTCCTAAGAGTCTTTCTTGCTTAAAAGGAAATTCTATCTATTGTACAATACTAATTCTGAAATTCTAAGTTAACAGTTCACACACGCTAATCTCTGCTGAGGCTGGGAAAGCCCATGAGAGCTCTGCTGAGATCTGCAGAAGTCTCAAGGATACTGTTTACAAGTGAGATTGACCCCGCATCTCATTTCCCTTGACAACTCTCATCAGGACCAGTTGTCACCACATTTCCCCCAGCACCACTGCAGTCAAGTGTGAAGTCAGCTTATGAAATCTGCTCTGTGGAGACACGCTTGCTTCCTGCTCTCATTTTCTATCCAACCCTGGTTCCACCCCAATCTCTAATAACCATCATCCTCAGATAGCAATGTAGCTTTCTGTAGTGAGGAAAGTCCTTGACAGATTTTGATTTTGCCTTATGTTTAAAACCAGAAGAATATGTCCACTGTCTAGCACGCTTTCAATGGTCTTTCTCAGAGTCTTGTAAAGATTCTGAAATTTGAAACTTTTCCTATCTACTAGCAGTTAATCACCCTTCACTATATTAAAGAACAAACATTTTACAATTTGACTTTTTTTTCTTTTCTTCCTTTGACTGCCAGAAATTCAAAGTTAATCCATGTTCTCAGCTGCAGCAAAAGGGTTTCACGTTTGTGTGGGGAGGTCCAGTAGAAGTGACTTCTATTCCTCTCTTCATTGTGTTAGTTCCCTACAGTTCCTGCGATAAATTGCCACAAACTTGGTATCTGAGACAACGTATCTATCCTCTGATAGTTCAGAGGCAGAAGTCTGAAATTGGTTTCAGTAGCAAAAATCACTTTGTTCTGAAGTATGTCAGGCCAGCCCTCAGGAGGCTGAGGTTGGAGGAAAGCCTGGGAAATATAGAAACCCTGTATCCAAAACAGAACATGTACAAAACCTATCCTGAAAGAAGATGAAGAGCTGTATAAACACCAAAATGGACGTCTTGACCTCCTTGCAACAAGTGTAGAGTAAGACCTCCTTCACTGCTTCTCAAGATGATTGCTGGAGGGCATGCGTCAACATTGGGAAAGTGCCCTGGCAGGGAGACCCTTACTGTAGCTTTAAACGTGTGCTGCAAAGGGCAGACTAACCATTGTGAGACACAGCCACCAGGACACAGCATCTGCTGTGGTTATTCACTTCTACCCCCTGCCCACCTAGTCAAGATGTACCTAACTGCAGGAGGTATATGTATCTGGTAACCTCCTGTTCACGCCCGTCAGACTCCTACTCTAACATTAGTAAGTCTGACTGTACGTGTCAATCACTTACTGACGTGACATTACATGACTGAAAGCTGTTCTGTGTGTTTGACTTGTGTTATCTTGATTCTTACCACAGACTATGGGATGGGAACCACTATTTCTCTAAGTTCAGATGAGGAAACAGGATGGAGAGAGGACGTGATCCGTAAATGACCAACCCGTGATACCTGTGTTTACCAATGAAAGCCATGTCTATCCTGTATACATCTCACAGAAAAACGTATCAATCTTGGGGTTCATGAAGCCCAATCACAAAGGAGCCCTGCTTACTTCTCCCTGGGTTCACATTTAAAATTATAAAAGGATGATGCCTAATTCAAGCTAGGATTGCTCAGACATTCCTGATCCACAAAGAGAGGATTTCTTCTCTTCTTTTGAGGATCTTTTTGTAAGCTTTGACATGTCCCTATGCCACATTTTTATCTGAAACATACCTGAAACTTTGAGATATGTTGAAAAAATTGTTAGAATGAACCCTAGTCCATCTGTGGCATTTTTTAACCGATTGCTAATCTTTGGCCACCCACACCTTTCTCTCTGCACACAGACAAATGCAGTTTGTGTTTACTGAACCGTTGTGATGACTTATCCCCAATACTTCTTCACGCGTCCCCACAGACTCAGGGCCATCTGTGTCTCCCTCAATATCATTATGAAGTTCAAGAAAATTTAAACTAGATGCGATAGTGTCCAAAATTCAATCTGCATCCAGGTTTTCCCAGTTCTTCCTGTTAATGAGTTAACGCCCCTCTGTTTTGGTTTGGGTTTTGGAAGTCCATCTCCTCCATTGTTGTCTTCTTGTTGTTATTGTTGGGGTTTCATTGTGTTTTGTTCTAGTTTTTGTTTTTCATTTTCCTTTGGTAACTTTTTACTAGAACACCTCCAGTTCTGGATTTGTCTGATTCTTCCCTTCAACTGCATCCAGGTCAGACGTGTGTGCCCTGACATTAATACTATTCAGCTGATAGAAAAATCATTTCCTGTTAGATTCTGTATAAGAACATGGTTGAAACTCTTAAACAGAATTATTTGATATTTCAAGAACAGTTTCTGAAATCTGTGACCAAAAATCGCCTTTGACCATTGAAACCCCTTTCACTCATATTTAGTTTAATTAATTCTTGAAGCCATGAAACCACTGAGGTGGATGCTGTTGCTGTTCTGGATGCTGTTGCTGTTCCGGATGCTGTTGATGTTCCAGATACTGTTGCTGTTCCGGATGCTGTTGATGTTCCGGGTGCTGTTGCTGTTCCGGATGCTGTTGCTGTTCTGGGTGCTGTTGATGTTCCAGATGCTGTTGATGTTCCAGATACTGTTGCTGTTCCGGATGCTGTTGATGTTCCAGGTGCTGTTGCTGTTCCGGGTGCTGTTGCTGTTCCAGATGCTGTTGATGTTCCGGGTGCTGTTGCTATTCCGGACCCACACCTTTCTCTCTGCACACAGACAAATGCAGTTTGTGTTTACTGAACCGTTGTGATGACTTATCCCCAATACTTACCCACACCTTTCTCTCTGCACACAGACAAATGCAGTTTGTGTTTACTGAACAGTTGTGATGACTTATCCCCAATACTTCACGCGTCCCCACAGACTCAGGGCCATCTGTGTCTCCCTCAATATCATTATGAAGTTCAAGAAAATTTAAACTAGATGCGATAGTGTCCAAAATTCAATCTGCATCCAGGTTTTCCCAGTTCTTCCTGTTAATGAGTTAACGCCCCTCTGTTTTGGTTTGGGTTTTGGAAGTCCATCTCCTCCATTGTTTTAATGGGCACATCTTTCCCCCTTTCCCGTTCACCTGCAGCTTGTCTTCTTGTTGTTATTGTTGTCGTTTCATTGTGTTTTGTTCTAGTTTTTGTTTTTCATTTTCCTTTGGTAACTTTTTACTAGAACACCTCCAGTTCTGGATTTGTCTGATTCTTCCCTTCAACTGCATCCAGGTCAGACGTGTGTGCCCTGACATTAATACTATTCAGCTGATAGAAAAATCATTTCCTGTTAGATTCTGTATAAGAACATGGTTGAAACTCTTAAACAGAATTATTTGATATTTCAAGAACAGTTTCTGAAATCTGTGACCAAAAATCGCCTTTGACCATTGAAACCTTTCAAAACCCTTTTCACTCATATTTAGTTTAATTAATTATTGAAGCCATGAAACCACTGAGGTGGATGCTGTTGCTGTTCTGGGTGCTGTTGCTGTTCCGGATGCTGTTGCTGTTCCGGGTGCTGTTGCTGTTCCGGGTGCTGTTGCTGTTCTGGGTGCTGTTGTTGTTCTGGGTGCTGTTGCTGTTCTGGGTGCTGTTGATGTTCTGGATGCAAGGTTAAGAAAGGTAAATTTTTTTCACGAGATAAAATAAAATAAAACCCTAACAACTCATCTATCACAGAGCTACATCTGAAACCAGCAAACATTAGGGCTCTGGAAACTGTTGATGTTCCGGGTGCTGTTGATGTTCCGGGTGCTGTTGATGTTCCGGATGCTGTTGATGTTCCGGATGCTGTTGCTGTTCTGGGTGCTATGGATGCTGTTGCTGTTCCGGATGCTGTTGATGTTCCAGATACTGTTGCTGTTCCGGATGCTGTTGATGTTCCGGGTGCTGTTGCTGTTCCGGGTGCTGTTGCTGTTCTGGGTGCTGTTGATGTTCTGGATGCTGTTGCTGTTCCGGATGCTGTTGCTGTTCCGGATGCTGTTGATGTTCTGGATGCTGTTGCTGTTCCGGATGCTGTTGATGTTCCGGGTGCTGTTGCTGTTCCGGATGCTGTTGCTGTTCTGGGTGCTGTTGATGTTCCAGATGCTGTTGATGTTCCAGATACTGTTGCTGTTCCGGATGCTGTTGATGTTCCAGGTGCTGTTGCTGTTCCGGGTGCTGTTGCTGTTCTGGGTGCTGTTGATGTTCTGGGTGCTGTTGCTGTTCCGGATGCTGTTGCTGTTCCAGGTGCTGTTGCTGTTCCGGGTGCTGTTGATGTTCTGGGTGCTGTTGATGTTCTGGGTGCTGTTGCTGTTCCGGGTGCTGTTGCTGTTCCAAGTGCTGTTGCTGTTCTGGGTGCTGTTGCTGTTCCGGGTGCTGTTGCTGTTCTGGGTGCTGTTGATGTTCTGGATGCAAGGTTAAGAAAGGTAAATTTTTTTCACGAGATAAAATAAAATAAAACCCTAACAACTCATCTATCACAGAGCTACATCTGAAACCAGCAAACATTAGGGCTCTGGAAAGGCAACCTTCAAGTAATCTTGGATGCTGGCGAGAATTTGAAAGCTAAATTTATGTAGATTATGTTTAAAAGTTTGTAAAGCTCCCATTGCTATAAATGCAGAGGCACTTGCTGGAGCTGGAAAATAGTAACAGAGAGGCAGAGAGAAACCACAGTGGATAAATTCCCACTTAATTTCATAAACTTGCAGTATTGTGTATAATAATTAGAGCTATCAGTCAAGACATGATGGTACCTTTACCCTGTGTTCCAAACCCACAGCAGGATGAACGTTGGACTAAAAAAAAGAGTCTTATTAGACTTTTTATTTATTTGCTTTTCCGGTAAGTTCATGAGGTGGAAGAACCACTTGGAGCTGTGACCGCTGACCATGTAGGAAGGGAGCATGGTGTTCAGAAGAGTCATTTTTGTGCAGTGACTCAAGGGTTTACTTAAGATGGTGCTCTGTGAAACAGATTTTAAGCAGGGCAAAGTAGTACTTGAACTAACTTCTATCAGAAACAGATGGATCTCATGTCATTGTGACGTCAGGCTCATGTCAGGGTGGGTTGTGAGAGTCTGGTAAGTGAAGCTGATCAGGGAAAATGCAGCCTCAACCTCCCCAGGCTCCATCAGAAGAGATTCACAGAGAGCTGGTGTGGCATTGAAACTTGGCCCTTTTATTTACACACTCTCCATATGGAGAGTGACCAGGAAAAAGAGAAGTAGGAACCAGTATTTGTTGGATGGGAACTGTCTTGGGGGATGTTTGGGGTCTAGCATCTGTCCTAAGAATGTATGGGGTCAGGTTTCTATCCTGTGGAATATCTGGGGTATGGGTTCTGTCTTGGGGGTAATCTAGAATCTGAGTTCTTAACAGTGAATCCTGGGGTCCAGGTTCTGTCCTGAAGTACAGGAGGTGTCTGTGTTCTGTCCTGGGGGCAGTTGTGGGGTCACATTCTCTCTCTCTGCTGACAAACTAGTATGGCTTTGATGTGTGTCATTTGTATGTTCCTCTGTTGTACCTCAGTGGTAGCCATGGTGACTACCATATGAACTTTTTAGAGACAGAGAAGATATTCATGAACTTGTCCTACAAGCATTGAAGCATCGAAAGTAATTCACAAGTTCAAGGCAAATGTTTACTTTAGAGCTGAGGCTCAGGAGCACCTTCACCCTTTCCTCTTCCATCGTTTTTGCCACATGCCCCAACGGCCTTGAGGTAATCTAGGTTACCGTGTCTGGTTCGTGTTCCGCATTTTAGTGGCAGTGTTAGTTGAAGAGGAAATGGAGGAGCGTGATAGACCCATGGTGCCATGCTTTACCACACATGCTACTGAGGCCAGAGAACCTCGGATCCTGCTGCCAAGGCTGAACAGGCACTGCCATGGACAGGTTGTAGTCTATAGAAGCCTTCCTTTGTTCTTTACAGAAGGGTTACAACTGCTTATACATAGTTGTAAAGACAATATTTGTGCAGCCACAAGAAAAATGCAATTCCAGTTTCCTCTCCATCATTCCTGTCTCCTCTACCCTTTTAACTGTCTTTTGTAGTCCCAGAATGAAAACATCACTCAAGCCCCATAGTTTTGTGGATAGTCTGAGGGAACAGATTATCTTGCCGGGCATGGTGGACAATGATTTTAAGTAACAAACGATTACTTTAAGCCAAAGTACAAATTAAACATAATCATTTAAATGCCTATTCTAAGGGCTGGAGAGATGGTTTGGCAGTTAAGAACACTGGATGCTCTTGCAGAGGACCCAGGTTCAATTGCCAGCACCTACATGGTGGCTAAGAACCATCTGTAACTCCAGTTCCAAAAGAACCTGATGCATGCTTCTGACCTCTTTGGGCATTGCACCACATGGGTATATTTATATGCATGTAGGCAATACACTCATACCCATAAAATACACCCCAACTTTCTAGGGCCCCTTCACCCTCAGCATTGTTCGGTACCTATGAGGGTTTAGGTGGCATCTTTGCCTGTGGTGATCATATCTGACCCATAGCAACCAGTTTCTTATCCTTATTACATACTGGAATCAGGCTAAGCACAACCTGAAAACATCACCAAGACCACCTCCAAACAGCATGTTCACCTGGATCTGACTCTAGGACCCTCTCCTCTGCCCACACCAGCAGTCGCTGTGGTGGTCTGAATGAGAAACGTCCCCATACGCTCACGTTTAAGCACTTATTCCCCAGTTGGTGGCACTGTTTGTGGAGGGTTAGGGGTGTGGCCTGCAGGAGGAAGCATGCCACTGGGGCAGACTTTAAGAGTTCCTGGCTGTGCCGCCCTCTCCATTTCTCTCTGCTTCCCGTGCAACAGGAAAGTACCACGGTCACATAGTCAATTCTCTTTGGGGTAAATCATGGCCTAAGTGCCTCTAGACCCTTCTCCCCGATAAAGTAGGTCATAAGATATTAGTCTCATGGAACATGTGCCAGTCAAGCATCATATGGTAATTGAACTCCTCACTTGGGAATTCTACATCCATTTAGCCAGAAACCTGGTCAGAGCATCAATTTTGCCATCTTGTTAGATGGGTTCAACTTAACAAATGCCAAGCATGTAATAAATGCTAAGTAAATAGTAGCTATGTATAATTAAATGAGATTAGATCTGAATTCAATCCAATACATTTTTTACACCATCAGTGTGAAAATGTGTAAGGTACATATCTTTGGGATCGTACGTAAGGTGTATCTTTAAGGTAGAAAATGATGATGTTGTTATTGATAATAATGATGATACTAGGATATCAAAGAAGGAGTTTGGGGGTTTGGGGAGCACCCTCTCGTGAGCAGCCTGTCTTCAGCCAGTTCTTTCAGCGTAAAGTCTCTCCAGTCCTTCTCTGCCTCCCTCCTACCGTTGACATCCATCAGGGAACGATTGCAGCTATAGTCATTAGCGGGCCGCCTGACTGGCCCACAGGCCAGGTCTGCGTCGTTGCATTTGAAATCAGAAAGGCAGTTGCATGTTGTAGAGATCTTCAGCTGGAGTAGTTCCTGGAACTTTCCTATTTATGTATGAGATGTGACCACTCATGGTCTCCTGTCCATGCCTTGATCTATGCTTGTGGAGCTCAAGTTCCTGACTGTAAGGAAGTGAATCAAGAGATGTGACTGGGAGGTGGCTAGAGAGGTGGCTCAGCCATTAAGAGCATTGGCTGCTTTTACAGAGGACCCAGGTTCAATTCCCAGCACCCGCATTGTGGCTAACAACCATCCGTAAATCCAGTTCCAGGGGAATCTGATGCCGTCTTCTGACCTCCACAGGCATTGCATGACGTGGGTGCATTTACATACATGTAGGCAGTATACTCATACACACAAAGATAAAAATAATAAATAAAACATATTTTAAAAAGCAGTATGACTGGAAAGGGAGATAAGATTGGCATGGATTGGGTTCTTTAACCTGGCATTGGAAGAACAGGAGCAGAGAAGATCTGGACGCAGGCCATCAGGAAAGGTGACCTTTGCCCTCTTTCAGAACAAGATGGAAAAACGTGTGGGAGTCATGGAAGAGAGATAAAAGTGCTGTCGGAGAAAGAGCGAGTGGTTTGTGGTAGAGAAGTGACAGCACTGCGGGCTGAAGATTATGGTTTACTTTAAGATGCAATAGGTGAGGCCCTGATTGAATCTTCCTGTGGTGAGGGGTTGTGAACGTAATGTAACTAAAATCTGTATCAGGAGTCAGGGTTGAAGATGTAAATAGAGGATTTATATCTGCAAACATGATTCCCCCCAATGCAAAAAATATTGCCTAAACTGTTCATTCAGTTTCCCTGATTTTTCTTAGCTGATAGAATATCTATATGCTTTTGGAAAGTAGAAGTCCTAATCATGTAAATAGGACAGTATATGATATCTCTAATAGTTAATGAAGAAAATTTTAGAAATATTGCCTTGAATGTGTCTAGTTTATCAGCTTCAGGTTTGGTAAATGAAAACCATTGCAAGTGAGACTAAGTAAAGAGTATTCACCCAGATTTTTCTGTAGTGTGGGAGCACTACATTTGGGAGAGACTCAAAGGCAGGTGGGGATGTCTGGATATAATAAAAGGTTTCAAGCTGAGCCTTGAGAGAGGCCCTTGGACTTGATGGCCAGCTACGCAAAGCCAAGCATTCTCTGTGGCTGGTTGGAATATACAGTTAGCTTTCTGTGCCTGATGCTTAATTGGGAGCAGACACAAAAAATCGGAGAAGCTGTACTTCTTGGAGAAGTCCAGGCTGAACTGACTGATTGAAGCAAGAGGCTGTGGTATGCTCCTGGGCTGGCCGCTGCAGGGGGTGGGTCAAACTTCTATTTTTGTGTATTACCCATTTACATTTTCAGTCTCCTCCTGACCCGTGTTCTCTCTGCCTTTGTTCTCTGGGCTGCCACTGTTCAGCCCTTGAATGGGGAGAACAGTTACTTTCTAAAGCACTAAACTGGGTTAGTTTCCCAGCTAATCTGGGGCACCTTTGTGTGGTTGTCTTTTTAACCTTTATTAAAACTAACTGTATGCTGTAAGAACTTTAAACTGTGCAGAAGGGGGACTTGGCTCTCCTCCCTGACAGTCTCTCAGCCTACTACTTGCTTAGTCAGTCATTAGCAGTATTTTCTGTTACTTCTGGAAATTATGCTATATAAACATAGTAACTGTGTGCCTATTTATGTCTTTTTAATTTCTTTAAAGATTTTTCTGTGTTAAAAAAATACATACCCCTGTTCTATCATCTTCCCCTTTTGCTTGGCCTTACTTTTTTGACACAGAGAAGTTATAAATGTATGTAATTATTAGGCATTTTTCTCTTTAATTTGACTTTTGGATTATGAATTTAAAGGCTTTTCTGTTTTGCTATTTTTGCTTTTAAGCTAAATTCTCCTGGCTAGAAGAAGGTTTGCACAAGCTGCAGTCGGTGAGCCTGGCATTTCTATTTTGGATTATGAATTTAAAGGCTTTTCTGTTTTGCTATTTTTGCTTTTAAACTAAATTCTCCTGGCTAGAAGAAGGTTTGCACAAGCTGCAGTTGGTGAGCCTGGCATTTCTTCTGCAGAGCTTCGCTCTGTCACCCCAGAAGGGTCGGTAACACTTTTGGGTTAGCCTCTCTCAGTGGTCCTGTCTATTCTATAATCACAAGAAGAAAGAAATAGGAAACAAGACAGGACCATTAGTCACCTTCAGAGTTAACTGTTTTCTTCCTGCTAAGTACCCTTTTTTTTTAACTTTTTCATTCTGGAAACAGTATTTGGTGGTTGTCACCCAACACCAGTGTTAATTTCTGTAGTGCAGAAACTTTATGTGGCTGGAAAATATAGTCACACATGAGCCTTGGGATGAAATGACTCTCCTTAGGGCACAATTCCCACACAGACACCACATTTAGGTATATGGCTTCTTGGCTGACACAGGAAAGGGGACAGTGAACAGGCACAAGGGCGTCCAGTCGGCTGAAACCTGAGAGGAGGATTCAGAGCTAGTAAAGATGCTGTTTGACTGGTCTTCCCTTTGACGAGTCTGGTTCTGAGTCAGGAGGACCACCAGTGACTGGCATGCTGTCTCTGCCCTCTCCTGTGGCCCTAGCCCTTCTCCTATGGACTTTGATATTGATGGAAGTCTGGGGGCCTCTCGTTCCTCAACAGGGGAGCTTATTTCCTGCTTCGGATCTGTTTGCAAAGTTGATTCAAAACTGAGTAGGAGGGAATTTATGTTTCTAAACTCCCATTTAGTGTTGTTCTCTGCTGGACTAGGCTGAGAGTGTCTGCCTCCTTCTCAGAGGCTCATCTACCCACCAGCTGCTGTCCACTGGCTCTGTGATTTAAGGCCATGCCATGCTGGTAGTCACTTCGGAGCTAGTTGTTCAGCATCATGGAGTGGAGGAAGTGATCGTCCATCCTCCTCTGTGAAGATGACCTTGACTGAATGTGTTTGACCTTGCTGTCTGTCTCCTAGGCACTATCTTAGTTTACTTGTGCTCATAAATTTACTTCTTACAGTTCTAGAAACTTGGAAGTCTGGGGTCAAGGTCTCAAAACATTTTTTTATCTAGTGAATGTCCTTTCCATGTCCTCACATGGTACAGGTACAAGACGTTTCTCTAGGATTGCTTATAGGGACACGAAGGCTCTTCTAAACAGTCTTGAGTCACTCGTGTTGGGATTAGATTTCAACATGTAAGTCAGTATGGTGCATAATATTCAGCCATGGCAGCATCCAGGGACCCAGCTCTCCACATTCTACATCTCTTGTTACTCCATCCTGGCTGAAGGGAAAAACCATGTCACAGTAGCTCAGCCATCTATCCAATCTCAGAAGACAGTATTCTTTTATGACACATCATAGTTAGAAAATGAAATTCTTAGCTTGAAGCTAATATCTCTGAGATACCTCGTATTTGTTTTCATAACACACATTCCGGGTGTGGATGGCCCATTTGGGCACAGGTATCTCATCTCAGGGTAACTTGTAATTCACTGCTGAGACCTCAAGATTTCATGCTAACTATGTTTTTTCTGTGCCCATAACTATTGCAATGATCATTCTGGAGAAGCAAGTCTACAGGAGTCTGCTGAGAGAGAATTGTTCTTCTATCTCCTTTGGAATCTTACATTATTTCTGGAGTCCACCATATGGGCATATGAAATCAGTAGACATTTAATGACACAGTTTTTTGCATGAAAATTATAATAATAATAATTGTAATAAAGAAAAAGGGCAGGTAAGTTTTCAATGTCACAGTTCTTCACTCATATAACAGATATTTATACCTTACCAGGCGCCAGTCACTATGTGCATGTTGGGCACATCAAGGATAATAGTAGCTATAGCCAACAAGTACTGAGCACTGTAGATTTCCTCATATAATTCTCAATTCAACTTTATAATTAAGTTCTTTTATAATATCTCATCAAAGACAAAGGAATGAAATTACAGAGATTGAAAAACAGACATACTTATAACCAGGACTAAAGCTAGAACACATACTAGGTTTAGATTGTTTCCTGTTGTTTCTACATGTGACAGAAACAAGATCGTACTCTCAAGGCCTTTATGGTCTGAATTAGGGAACATTTCTATACAAAAAGCAAGTAACTTTAATGATTTCAGGAGGAATGTGAAGTCCCCCCAAAACTTGTCCCCTTTCAGTGGAGTTGTGGCTATTGGACACACTGGGGTGATAGAGTCACTTGCTTGCTGTGGACCCCTTCTTCCTCCACCAGGAAACCCCTCTGTTTTGTCTCCTCTTTGTCCTGATCTTCTCAGTCTGCTTCTCTCTGTCTTGTTTGGATGCCCCCCTTTCTAAACTGTTTCTTTTGTCTATCCCCCACATCAATAGTTACTGAAGACCCCCAAATGCCATTAAGTACAGTTCCTAAGGAGATCGTGAAAAGGGATGACACCTGACTAACAATGAAACCAGGTATTGATGGGTGGCCTGCGAACCTGAGGCTACTAACCTCACATTTTCTTCATTTGAGGGACTCGGAGAAACCAGGAAGTGTCTGATGTTCTGGTGAGCCAAGGCTCCTTCCTTCTTGCAGACTACAAAAGCACATCCACTCCATTTTGTGTTGTTAATCTCATTTTTCCATGATTAACAACCCAGTTCATTATGTTTCCAGCTCACATTAATCATCTCTTCCGCAAGTTTGGTAACATTTGGAGCCATTTCCCTGTGTACTTATCCATCTGGGATCTTTATAAAAGATACATTTACAGAATATCTCATGTTGCTCATGTGGAAAGTCATTTGATGCTCCTGCTAGAGCAAAACACTGTGTTCCTCAGATTCTGAGAGGGAACTTCTGAGGTCAGACACTGCTTCCCTCACTGTGCAGGGACCCCTCCATTGATCTGCATGAGGTTCCCAACTTAGAACAAGATCTACAGCACAGAGGGTCAAGCTGTAATATAAGAGCAGTAGAAATCCCTAAAAGCAATGCTGCCTGGGTCCAGCTGCAGTCCTGAGTAGATGGCAGCAGGGTGGAAGGTGCTATGAACAGTGGAAAGAGGTGAGAGATCGATGAATGAGAGCCAAGCCCTGGTGGACTCCCGTCCACACCTGCGAGCGGTTTGACTTTAGACAAGGCACACAGTCTCGCTGGGATCCACTCACCTCCTCTGTGAGCTGGAGCCAAAGATGTACCTGCAATTCTGCACCCAAGGGCAGTTCTAAGTGTTGATTTATGTTCTTCTGCTCTCTGATGTTGGAGAGGCACTGTAATCTTTATAGCACTTACTTTCACAATTCCTATGGCTCTTTCCAAAATTAATGTGTGTGTGTTTGTGTGTACAAATAAATAGACTATTGGGGAATTTCCATAGATCTTTCCTGTTAGGGTTCCAAACAGCAGCAGTTTCCCCCCTCCCCAACAGGGACCTCACCTTGATCTTTGAAGTCAAGGGAAACAAACTCTGCTGAGAAGCAGCCTGCCTTTCCTCTGATCTTCAAAGATAAGATAAGCAGATTCTACCTGATAACCAGAGATTTTAGAAGTTGTTTATCACAACAGCTTTTCTCTTAAGAGGGAAAAAGTAAACACTTCCAGAC